>NC_044190.1:32678637-33005239 GCF_900880675.1 Sparus aurata | reverse complement strand
GTGGACAACAAACCAGTCAAGGGTCCACCTGGTTGTCCCTCACGTGTAGACCACTAGAAGCTGTTTAACGTCAAACAGTTCACCATGGGCTACAGAAAACGTGTGCCAGCAGACATTATCTATACTTTTTCCAGCCACGTTTTCTTTTTCTCATTCGAGTCTGTATTTTTGCAGCCTTTTCTTTTTTTATCGGGGGAGTAACGTTACTGCTCGTGGTGGAAGGCGTACCGTCTGCAGTGTCCTGTGAACCTGTGTCGTTGTGAGCCATGCTGGATTGTTTTGCCAGTTGCCTCAGTCTCTTGTCTTCCGGTATCTTCTTGCAAGCGACAGTAGCTCGACCAATGAGAAAAGCAGGATTCTGCATTGTTATTCTCGTGTGTGAGTGTGCTGTCGGCTCATTGGTCACAGAGCAGGAGAGGGCTGGCAGTAAGATTACCGTATATTTTCATATAAAACGCCCTGTCATTCATTGATTCCATTGACATTTTAAAGACCATTTTGATTTTCACGGAAATACGGGACAAAGTGCATCCCTTTTAAGCTCAATACGGGATGCATAACTTTGTTTCTAAATATGGGACGATTCCGTTTTTCAAGGGACGGTTGGCAACCCTAGCTGCTGATCACATGGAAACAAGGAAAAGCCGGAATTGTTAATTTAGGTGTTGTGTTGCAACTGATGCACCTTTGAGTACTGCAGAGTCATTTGAAGTGGGTGTGAATGCTGATTGTACGCATACACATCGAAGACAAAAGCCAGATGTCAGTGCGTAGGTTTATTGTCCAATGTGAAAGGGTTTAACATGTAGCAGCCAGTAGACTGGACTGCTCCTTTCCTTTCCCCTCTGCTGTGAGTGAGAGGAGGGGCTGTGGAAATGAGGGTGTGGTAAAACCCATATGATTGGGACACACCTGGGAGAATCAGGCCATCCAAAAAACAACCGGAGAGTGTGGGAGAAGAAGAGGAGCGTGGGAGCAGAGGAACAAAAGAGTGGCTGGAAAAGGGGTGAGTTTTTGGGAGAAAAGCACATGGAACTGAGGAAAGCTGAAGGACCTCGTCTTCCTGAATCATCAGAGCAGGTTTGGACAACTTTTTTGAACTACCTTTTTGCTCTGGATTAATGCGAATGACAGCTTCGGATATTAACTGTGGATAATTGCTCCTTGTGAACCTCACTAGCCGTTTTTGGACAGAGCACCAAGCCGCCACTTTGCCCGTCCTTTTGGCGGCTCGGATGCGGTTTTAGACAGAGGTCGGCAAATTGGGGCTCTGTTTTGGTCCGCCGATTTTCCGCCTCGGAGGGTACACTTATTTCCGCCTCGCCTGCTATCTAAAAACGAGGCGGCAATGTGCCGGCCTCTGCGTGAGGTGGGTGGAGGTGTCAATGACCTGCACTGAGTTTTAAAACCAGGAAACAGCTGATCACAGCATCATTTCATCCGCAGACATTAAGATGAGCAACTGGACAGCCGCTGAGATCCAGGAGATGCTAGCATCTTCTCGGTCTCTGTAGCTGTTTGGTTGTGTTAGCTTGTTGTTGTAGCAGCAAGCTAGGAACGGTTGCTACTTTCAAATTAATAGTCCCCCGCTAAGAACCCAGTTCTAAACTCCAATGGGGTGCAATGTAAAGCTCTTATTTTGAAGACAAATTCGTTGTCACTGTTCACAGCCCAACTTCGAGCTTCATGTCACGTCACATGTTTACGCCAACCTCAGAGGCGGCTTTTGGAAAAGGAGGAATATTACGCCTCCGTTTTAGAAAGACAGGCCGGCACATTTCCGTCCTTACCTTGGAGCAAATGTGCCGCCTTTTCTATCTAAAAAGGGCTAGTGTTTCCCTTTGACCAGAGACTGCCACTATCCCTGCGTACACCACTGTGCCCATTCCTCATTATCCCACAGCCCTTTACTTCTTCAACCTGGGAAAGCTTCTCCCAGTCTGGACTTTCCCCTTCCCCCCTGCTATCCAAGTAACCCATCTGGACTGACACAAACACAAACACAAACACAAACACACACACACACACACACACACACATTCCCATTCACCCTACATTTCTGGACGTTTACAAATGGACACTATTTCAGTGGTTTAAAACAAAAGAATGACATTTAAACTGAATGAATTGTTTTGAAATGAATTTATTTTGTCCTGAAATATTGTTAAAACATTAATAATTATTGAAATGTGCATTTGGAGTGGACATTATATGATTTGATTTAAACCTATTCCTCAAATCTTTTGTGATGTGTGACCTTAGTGAGACCGTAAACCCTGAGGTGATAAATTTGATATAATTATAATTTATGTAGTTGGCGCCCTAATTAATCTACTTTCGGGTCTTCTTAAGTTACGCCACAAACATACATACTTATTTTAATTCAAATCAAAATCTTTTCCTAAACCTTACCAAATTGCTAGCGTGCAACAAAGGTCTGGGTCGCCTGTGGCTGGTCTGCTTCTTCTGTCATGTTGTTTTGGGAGTCACTGGCAACCAACCTATTCAGTCATTTAGGTATGAGGATGTGTTGTTGTGTTGTTGATACATAGCTAATATAAAGACCTCATTTTATTTCAAGAACAAGATATAGACTTTTTCCCAGAACAGAACACAAATGGAGGCTATGTTGGTGTGTGTGCGTGTGTGTGTGTGTGTGTCTTACGTCTGTAGTTGATTCTGGTGATAGTGTCTCTATTGAGCATGCGGTTGAGGAAGGAGTTGGAGTTTTCAGAGAGCTGAGAGATGTCACAGAGAGAAAAAAGGGGTCAAATATTCATCACAAGCCGCTGCACAAGACACACACTCACGCACGCACGCACACACACACACACACACAATGCAGTAAAATACATGAAGCATTATGTCTACGGATTGAAATAGTGATCTTTTTTCTGTCCTGCAGTCCTTACATTAGTGTAATGAAAATCCATAATCCACGACTGAGAGGATATTTTTATAATGTACAATATGTTACAAGTCAGTAAAACCACCCGATAAGCTCTTTTTCTTAATTGACCCTTTATTATGTTCCATTGTCTCCAGAAGCACTTGCTGACAAGGCCGGATTATCCATAGACTGGATTGGGCAAGTGCCCAGGAGCACCAACCATTGTCAACCACCTCATGACACAAACTTTCTGAAAAAATGTTTTACGTAAATGTTTATATAATTCAATGGAAATTGTTGAAAGACCATACATTACTTGTTTATGAATATTAATTTCTCAAAAATAACAACAATAATAATAAATCATGATTACATGACCCCATCACACCCCCCTCAGTCAGAGTTGAGTTGGTCCACAAAGTAGTGAGAACATTAGAAGGATGAATTGCATTCACTAGCAGCAGGAGCAGTGCTGACGAAGCCGAAACTAACTGTGGAGACAATACTGCTAGCGGGGAGGTGCTGCAGCCCTTAGTGCTACTACACAATTACCACACATGAGCTTGTGGCATGTCAAGTGTCCGAGGTTTGGTTCTGTTTGCAGCTCTTTCAGACCGGCACTGCCTCCGTGTCTGCTGCTGCTGCTGCTGCTGCCCACCTTGTGCCGACTGCCGCGGCCGCTTTCCCCCCCATGTATTCTGCCCTCAACTCCTCTGCCAGTTGCTGCAGGACTTTCCTCCAAGCTCTCCTTCTGCTGGTGCACTCCTTCAATAAGATGCAGGCATTGATCCCAGCCGGGATGAGGATGTTATAGAAGATCGCCACTGGCTATCTTTCTGCCTTTGACAGAGTACGCCCTCACCATCTGGTCGAGGACGTCCTCGCCGTACTTGGTGTTGTTGTAGTACATCACAGACTCTGGTGTTGCCTTCACCCCACTAAAGGTGCCCACAGCTGTGTGCACGGTGCTCAGGATGCAGACATTCTTCCTTGGCTGGTACACAGTCAGAGTCGCATCACTTCAGTACTTTCGTGTTGAACAGCTCCACTTGCTGTTTCACTGAGGGGAATACTGTTGTTGTGGCATTGATGCCAATAAAGTGAATTTGAATAGAATTGTATTAATAAACCTTTAGATTCCTGCCTATAGACTGATAAGCATTGTGTTTACAAATGAGCAATAAATCCAGTGCCCAGGTGCACCAAATGGGGTTAATACGGGCCTGCTTGCTGACTGTCACGGTTGTTTGTAATATATTATTTTAAGAAATAGCTTTTATTGTGAAACAGCTACTTTTATATTGAAATGTTCGGTGTACTTGAGAAGGGAGAGATTACAGAAAAGGATGCGCACATGTCCCATTAGTAAACATGCCAAGTGGTGAAAGTGGTTGTAAAATGTTTAAGGACCCTCCAAGAATCAAAGATAATTCCCGTACTTGCAGCACGCAGCCAACGAGGTAACTTGTGTTTCTTTTGTCTTTGTTTTTCCTTTGATAAGCAGTTTTCCACATACTGTGAATGCTTTTATTGTTGCTATATTTGTCTTTATATAGAGATTTGGTGGTTTTGGTGGATTGGGAGGGAAAGACACAAATAAACCTGTTGAAAGAAAGCCACTTGTGTTTGCCATGCTTCGAGAGAATTACACTGACCTTTATGAAGATGGAGACCACTGCGATGCCATGAGGGCTCTTAGCTGCCTCAGTGTAGTTGGCATACAGATCCTGGTTATAATGGATCAGCTGGACCTGACAGAGACACACAGTGATACAGAGCGTTACAAGCAATTACAAGAACATGTGTGCTATTGTCACTTGATGGAAATTGGTTGTCAGTATTGTTGATTCATCACTCTTTATTCACTGGTCTTATTGAATGGGTTAGTTTCATCAGAAAGGGCAGGTCACACAAAGTGGCACAAAGCTCACCATCTGCTGGAGCTTGTAGCTAGTCAGGCAGGCTGCCTCTGCTGCTCCTGCTGTTGGTGTTCTGTCTTTGTTAGAGTTGACTGCATTGTTGATCAGGGGCCTTATTACCAAACAGTTTCAGTCAGTTTAGATCTTAAAGAGATGTTGTATGAGGCACTAATCACTCGTCAGTTTGTTACCTGCAGTAGATGACTGTCAGCTGTTCATCAGAGTGGAGAAGCAGCTGGCAGGAAGCTGGACTTTGTACTGCTGAAGCTGTACCAGGAGCAAGAGTTAAGTGTATGCTATGTCTATTTTGGGGGCTTTACATTGCAGTTAAACAGCCTTTTCCTTTGGCATTACACACACACACACACACACACACACACACATACACGTGAACAGGGGCAACAGGGCACTCGTCGGACTCCAATATCTAAGAGGGGACTCCTGTTTCTGGTCATTTTGAAGAAACAAAAATATAATACTATAGCTTCTTTTAAGGTCTTTTACCATAATAGTACTTCAAATGTGTTCTTTTAATTTTTTTAAAGAAAAAACCAAGAGGGGACTTGGATCCTTCAGCGATGTCTACCTATCAAAGAGGGGACTTCCATATCCTGCATTGGAGCTGTCTGCACCCATTCTTTCACCTAATGATAGTTTGTTTACGAAAGAGATTTTCATTGTTTCTTTCTGAAGTTGATAATTAACTTTGATGACATCAATATATAAACATTTCTATGGAAAACGGAAAATACGTTTTACCTGTAAATCAGAAGTGATTTGGCTGCATGCACAAATATTAGTACAAGCAACTTAACTTACTTAGTTACATTTTAGAGATCAATTACACCAGGACACTAATTTTAAGGGGAATGCATATTCATCTACTAAATAATACCATTTATATTCTTTAAACCTGATTTGTCATTCTGTTTTAATATCAAAATATTAAGGTTTAGTTCTAGTGGATGGCTTAGCCATTTACCAGATCTTCTCTGTATTAAATTGAGGAACCAAGCAGAATGAAAGAAAGTAACAAGTACTTCCAATAAAGGATAAAAACAATCAGGATAAAGTCAAGAGGAACAGGAATATAGTTTCCTTTCATTTTTAATTCATTGCTAAGAATGGATCTATTATAAACATCCCCAGGAGTCCCCTGTTAGGTAGTGTATTACAGCACAAGTTCCCTCTTGGATAGCATGGAGCGACACTCACACTCCAACATGGAGTGTCTTAAACTCAACTGAGTTGTGTCTTCAAATATTGTTTTCTTTTATAACAATACATTAAGCTCAACTTTAGTAGATTTCCCAGGTTAAAGCTTCAGTCTCTATGAAAGTGAAGGAGTACAGGGAAGGCGAAAAAAAAAACAATGTTAATTTAAATTTTTAAAAAAGGAACAACCTGGATTAAGCTAAAATGAAGATCATCAGCAGTGAGATCATTGTTTTCATGCTTAAGCACAAGCCTTTTTCACATTTGAATCCAAAAGAGCGCAGCAGAATTTCACCCCTCACCGCATCTGAGACTTTCACACGTTGTAGGATGCAGAGAATTGGTGCAGGATTCCTGCACTCAAAGGGGCGTGAGGATGGGGCTACTGAAACATCCCCAGGAGTCCCCTGTTAGCTAGTATATTACAGCACAAGCTCCCTTTTGGATAGCATGGAGCGACACTCACACTCCAACATGGAGTGTCTCAAACTCAACTGAATTGTGTCATCATATATTGTTTTCTTTTATAACAATACATTAAGCTCAACTTTAGTAGATTTCCCAGGTTAAAGCTTCAGTCTCTATGAAAGTGAAGGAGTACAGGGAAGGCGGAAAAAAAAAACAATGTTAATTTAAAATTTTAAAAAAGGAACAACCTGGATTAAGCTAAAATGAAGATCATCAGCAGTGAGATCATTGTTTTCATGCTTAAGCACAAGCCTTTTTCACATTTGAATCCAAAAGAGCGCAGCAGAATTTCACCCCTCACCGCATCTGAGACTTTCACACGTTGTAGGATGCAGAGAATTGGTGCAGGATTCCTGCACTCAAAGGGCCGTGAGGATGGGGCTACTGAAACATCCCCAGGAGTCCCCTGTTAGCTAGTGTATCACAGCAAAAGTTCCCTCTTGGATAGCATGGAGCGACACTCACACTCCAACATGGAGTGTCTCAAACTCAACTGAATTGTCTCTTCAAATTTTGTCTTTTATAACAATACATTAAGTTCAACTTTAGTGGATTTCCCAGGTAAAAGCTTCAGTCTTTATGTAAGTGAAGGAGTACAGGGAAGGCGGAAAAAAAACAATGTTAATTTAAGAATTTAAAAAAGGAACAACCGAGATGAAGTTAAAATAAAGATGATCAGTAGTGAGATTGTTGTTTTCATGTTCAAGCACTAGGCTTTTTCACACAGAGTCGCTGCATTATCACCGCAGTGGTGGTTTGCCGAATCTCTGCCATTGTTTGTTCACACAGAACCAAGCAGCTCCAGTGTAAAGAAGAACCAGTGTGTAATTCACACAGAATGCCAGCGCTGCAGATCCAAAAGAGGCATGATGATACAGATCATGACATTGAGATCTATGTGTGTTTTTTCCCCCAGTGTCCTCCTGTTAATGTACCCGGTGACTGTTTTAATCATATCGATGCAGCTATAATGTGTAGTGATTAAGATGTTGACCCACCAATCATCCTGGAAAGTGACAAAGTTACGTTATTCGCTCTAAATTACATAATTACATAATCGCCATCAGTAAAGAGGACGCTGTCTGACTCTTTCACTTGTGGGGAGGGATGCTGTTTTCTGGGGAAAGTTTGCTGTAGTCTCGGTCAGGAGGGCTGACCATAGCGGTGATTTTTTTCAAGACAGTAACTACAACAACACAATAGTGGAAGGAGACAAACACTTGGGGAATTAACTCCTTCGGACCCTGTGTCCATTGGAATGGTCATGTCATATTTCTGTCTCAAAACCAATAAATACTCTGTAATTGATTGATATCAGCAATGCGGGTTACTGATTGGATCCTGATTATCCAATCACAATCATGTCATGACTTTGAGCATGCTCAGAGAGAGTGACAGATATCGGACAAGACAAGCATGGCGGAGCAACTGCAGAGAGGGAAGAGTAAGCGCCCATTTTCAATCCAAAATATACATTTTTGTTCATGCTGGCCAAACAAATTTGCTGTCAGTACAATTTTAACTGTTACAAGTGATAATATTTGAAATTATTTTGAACACATATCATATCATTAATTTAGAGGATTTTTTTCTTCCTTCACAATATACATAGATGTAAACATGAACAGAAACATACCTGGATAATGCTATCTCGAGACTCAAAACAAATAAAATGCCAGGTGAGAATGGATACTCTGCAGAATGGTACAAAACTACTCTACTCCTCTTTACTCTTAATGGAGGAGAAACACCAGCTTCTTGGAAACATGCCATCATCTCGGTAATTCCTAAGGTGGGGAAAGATAAATCTGAGTGCAGTTCATACAGACCGATATCGATTTTAAACTTCGACTATAGACTATATGCCTCAATAATTGCAAAAAGATTAGAAAATATTATTCCGGATATAATAGATGAGGACAAGACAGGCTTCCTTAAAACCAGACAGACACAAGATAACGTAAGACGGGCTTTACATTTAATGGAGCATATGAGCAAAAATAAAGATAAATCCATTGGTCTCAGCCTTGATACCGAAAAAGGCATTCGATTCAGTTAGTTGGGAATACTTACACTTAACATTACAAATATTTGGCTTTGATATTGAAGTCATCTCATATCTAAAAATCTTATATTATTCCCCCTCAGCCAGAATAAAAATAAATGGTAGTCTGACCAACCCTGTGCCACTTGAAAGAGCCTGTCGGCAGGTGTGTCCCTTAAGTCCGACCTTGTTTGAACTATTTATCGAACCTCTGGCTCAGGCTATTAGAGAAGACCAGGACATAAGAGGAATTTGGATTAAAGACACAGTGTTTAAGACCTGCCTTTTTGCAGATGACATATTGATCACTCTTTCACAGCCAGATTTGAGTTTACCAAAACTAATGTCATCCTTGAAAACATTAGGCAAAAGGTATCATAACGTACTGTCTTATCTCTGATAAAGGGAGAGTGATGTGACCTCAAGTTGAGAGTTGGACAAAAGATGCCTGTGGTCTACTTGAATTTACATGACCTTGTTTTGCAAACAAAGGCGAACGTTTGCATCGTAGTCCTAACCAAGTGAACCAATCACTGTCCAGATATCTGCTCAATATCATTTGCATCACTGTGGAAGCACACATTTGCATCCCCTAACCTCAGGAACCAATCACCGTCCAGATATCTGCTCAGGATTCTGTATACATTCTGGGCTTTTTTCACAGAAAGTTTGCCAGCCTTTGGCAACTACAGACTTTAAGAAATCTAACATCGAACATTGACCTATTTCTGCCTTCTACCAGCTTCGCGGCTAAAGTGACAGGTAAGTTCAACATTTTTACATATACCTCTGTATGGATGAATCAGTTGAGTCTGTTAAAATCAATATGCTTTAGAGTAGATGCAGTATAGGCAAAGGTTTTTTTCCACAAGTCAAAACACCTCCATTTTGCATATTTGTTAAATGTAATAATATAAATTTCATTATGACTTCATTTCACGGATTTTCATGAAAATAATCTTGTTGAAACCTATTTAAAATTCATGAGACCGTGCAAAATCCTACAGCTGTACTCCAAATACTTTTTGAGTAGTGAATTTGTGAGGTTTAGGCCTCAGACCAAAATTACTCATTTAGTGATTCTTTGTTTGTATGATGCAATCCTTGTGGTTTTTGTCCTGGATTTGTTGCTCCAAGGAGCAGTCGGGGTTGCTGCAGATGGGGGAGCTGGAATCAAACCTGGTGAAAAACCGGTTGAACTTGTTTGCTCATTGTTCATTTCCCTAAGCTACTCCTTCACCTTTCCTGGATTGGATCGAAATTAGTCCTGAACATCCAAGACACCCTGTAGAAGCTTGGCCACATGTTTTCATTTCAATAATTGATGCTGAACATTCATGTAAATTAACAAGCAGTCTTTTTGTTTGAGTCCTCCATATAAAACTACACAGATACAGCTAAATATAGGGCCAGAGGTGAAACACCCACTTTTGGGGTTATTTTGACCCAAAAAGGTGATCGTTGAGGCTTAGAACACACACAAATAATAACAGAAATGCTGAAACTTTGTCTTAAATTGAAAAAATTCCCAATCCCTATTTTGAGTACAGCTATGGTTTTGCAAGGTCCAATTAATTGATATATTGATCTTCTGATGGTGAGGTCCCTTTGGCTCTACCTGGTCGTGTTTTGGAAACTGATCCAGTTTCTGTCTAGTGTTTTAGAGTTTGATGTACTGCCCCCTTATAAACCTTTAATCTAGCCATACTAAGTGTACTTAAAGTACTTAAAGACCAATGGAGTCCTGACTGTCATTGAGTTTCCCCCCAGTTGCCTGACTTCAATTCCATTGAACATTATAATTTTGGCAGTACAGTAACTACTACTGCTTTCATGAAGTCACTGAGGCTTTCATGCTTGTCATTAAATTGCATAAAACAGCCAATTTAAATATATTTGTTATTTGTGAAGACAGTGCATCGTATATATTATCATCTTCATTACTCCACAGAAAAATGACATCCAGAAGGGTTCAACCTATAAAAGGAAGCCTTGCACTTCATTGCTGCTGGCAAAGATATAGCCATATACACAGGAGAAGAACTTGTGTATGACTATGGAGACCCTAACTGTCCAGGGCGACATGTATGTATATGTCTATTTCTATTTACACATTTTGTTTCTTTGACACACAAAATTTCATCATTTAACTAAGTTGTAAGGACTCTCATCCATGCCAATATTGTGGATATGATTTGATTAGTAACTGGTTTAAATTCTTTTTAAGCTCATTGTTGAAACTCGAAATGTAGACTTGCCATTACATAGTGCAGTATAAAATATTGAGAAAGTATGAGAAAAATTGTAAGGTATCTTAATTGTCTGTCACTGATGTGAGAAATAACAAAGAGAGAAAATGGATTATAGATATGACAGTCTACACTCATATAGTTGTGATCTCATTGATGTAACCAATCTTATCAGTCAACATTTACACTTGCTGTTGGTAGGATTAATATTATACATGTCAATAGAACCTTATTCCCAAATACTGTCAAATTTTTTACATAGTAAAATTATTGTTTTCATGCTTTAAATGTCCTTTGTTTTAGAATACCACTGCTTCATCCTGTGATGGGCATGCAGACAACAGGGTAAAGATATTAAGCTTTCTTTCTTCAATTATATTCACTGAAGATGAAGGGCAGTGGAACAAGTTTGAGCATCTGTAGCGACCCATTTCTGTGTTGGAAGATGCCTAATTTGCCTATTTTGTCTCCCCTCTCTGTGGATACAACCTAGGTGAATCAGATATCCAAGCGAGTTGAGCTTGAAAGTGTTCATTTAAAGGTAATTCATGATGTAAAATATACCATTTGAAGTTGTCTTGCATAGTCAGAAGAACTCATGATTGATTTGTATTTAAATTATTGTTATTGTTACTCATTCTCTACAATTTGACTAGGTAAATGCAAATAGTTTAATGTAAAGAGTGGTTTTGGTGACTGTTAGTTGACATTATTTCAATTCCATTCCATTCCATTTTAGGTTGCGGGGTGCGTGGTGCATTACATCCTGACTGATGGGCAACATCCCTATCAAACCAGAACGAACACCCTACTCCAGTGATCCACTTGGGCTGTCTCAAAATGTCCTAACAGGCAACTTCACTCTTCATTGTGAAGAAAAATGGATGAGCCTAAAGGATATTATTACCAGAATGCTGAAAAGTTCATTTGAAGAACGTCCAACCATTGAGGAATGCCTTCAGGTTTTCACATGTAAGTGCCAAGACTAACACTCTCTTCACGTTAAATATTCTGTATGTTTTATTTGAAGTTCATTCCATGCCAACTCCTCCTCGTTCATGTCATGTAGGGGTGGGGGGTGTGGCAGGGTTTGTGGTGGGTAAGAGCAGGGGGGTGGTCGTGAGGGATGTGGTGTCTGCTGCGGGGGATGCTATGGGGTTGTGGGAGCTGTGTGGGTTTTGTCCTGGAGTTGTTGCTCAGAGGAGCAGCAGGGGGGCTGGGGGAGGTAGAGTCAAACGTGTTAAAAAAAGGTTGGACTCGTTTGCTCATTGTTCATTTACCTCAGCTGCTCCTGCACTTCTCCTCTGGAAGCCACTTACAGTGCCTTGCAAAAGTATTCACCCCCCTTGAACCTTTCCACATTTTGTCACATTTTAACCACAAATGTAAATGTATTTTATTCGGATTTTATGTGATAGACCAACACAAAGTGGTGCATAATTGTGAAGTGGAAGGAAAATGATACATGGTTTTACTTTTTTTTTACAAATAAAAAACAGTTAAGTGTGGTGTGCAAAAGTAGTAATCCCCCCCTTTACTCTGATACCCTTGAATAAAATCCAGTGCAACTAGTTGCCTTCAAAAGTCACCTAATTAGTAAATGGAGTCCATCTGTGTGCAATCTAATCTCTGTAAATATAGCTGTTCTGTGAAGGCCTCAGAGGTTTGCTAGAGAACATACAGCAAACAGCATCATGAAGCCCAAAGAACACACCAGACAGGTCAGGGATAAAGTTGTAGAGAAGTTTAAAGCATGGTTAGGATATGAAAAAATATCCCAAGCTTTGTACATCTCACTGAGCACTGTTCAATCCATCACCTGAAAATGGAAAGAATATGGCACAACTGCAAACCTACCAAGACATGGCTGTCCACCTAAACTGACGGGCCGGGCAAGGAGAGCATTGATCAGAGAAGCAGCCAAGAGGCCCATGATAACTCTGGAGGAGCTGCAGAGATCACCAGCTCAGGTGGGAGAATCTGTCCACAGGACAGCTATTAGTCATGTTCTCCACAAATTGGGCCTTTATGGAAGAGTGGCAAGAAGAGAGCCATTGTTGAAACAAAGCCATGCAGTTTGACACAGGCCATGTGGGGGTCAAAACAAACATGTGGAGGAAGGTGCTCTGGTCAGATGAGACCAAAATTGATGTTTTGGGCCTAAATGCAAAACACTATGTGTGGCAGAAAACTAACACTGCACATCACCCTGAACACACCATGAAACATGGTAGTGGCAGCATCATGCTGTGGGGATGCTTTTCTTCAGCAGGGACAGGGAAGCCGGACAGAGTTGATGGGAAAAGGGATGGAGCCAAATACAGGACAATCTTGGAAGAAAACCTGTTAAAGTCTGCAAAAGACTTGAGACTGGGGCGGAAGTTCACCTTCCAGCAGGACAACAAGCCTAAACATACAGCCAGAGCTACAATGGAATGGTTTAGATCAAATCATATTTATGTGTTAGAATGGCCCAATAGGGCTTTTAATTAGATAAACATAGATGGGTCAAATGTATAAGACAATTCTTGCAGAAAAAGGTGTTGTTATAAATTTGTGCAAATTAAAAAGTAACTCACATTTCTTTATTCTAGGACATGGAGCAACAAGTTTTCCTTTTCCTGGAAATGTCAGATGAAGATGAACAAGACATCCTGCTGCCTGATGTTGCCCATGGATGCTTCAGTTTCCAGTGGATTTAAAAAGAAGTTAGGTGACAGATGACATACGACACAGTAACCCAAGTGGCGAAATCTGACACTCTGATTCTTTCACTGGAAGACAGAATGTTTGCCAAAAACGGAGAAAATGTGAGACAATGGTCAGACATCAGAAACAAGATGAGGGAACTTGCAAGACTTCTTGTGGCAGCAAGAGACATTGATAGAGACATTGTCTTTTTGAAGGAATTGATTAGCTAAGAAAAATTTATCACAGTACTTGATCCTGTCAAGTAGATGATTGGGTTTGATGACTCAACACGCCGGTTTTCAGTTCCTTCAACTGCACTGAAATTGCGCTATTCCCTTGTGACTGTGACATCGATTTTACAAGGACACGTTTCGGAGAAGTTTCAAGGATGAATTTCAAAACATTCCTGCAGCGAAACAAATGGAGTATGCGAGATGAAATTCTGGCCAGCCTGTCAAAGGTAGAGGGAGAACTATGCAAGATAGTCACCAGGGTAGAAATACAAGAGAAGAGGAGCCGCAAGGTAGCTGTGCTCTTCCCAAATGATATTAAATAGTCAGTTGACCTCCTGATAAAAAATTGGGAAGCAGTTGGGATTTCCCCAAGCAATCCCTACATTTTTCCCCGCCCAAATTATGGATCTTGTGAAAACAATTGTGGAACTGACACAATAAGGCGATATGCAAAGAATGTGGGGCCAGACAGCCAGAAAATATTTCCTCAACGAAATTAAGGAAGCATATTGCCACAGTTTCACAGATCGTTCACAATTTACAAACAGGAAGAGCTTGCAGGTTTCATGGAACACGATGTCGAGGTCCATAAGAGTTTTTACAGACTCCCTGAAGAAACACTGCACACAGCTTAAGTGAGCAAACTTCTTCTTGCCATACAAAGTGGACTGGGAGAATTTAAAGGAAAGTCCCTGGAAGACATCATACCAAACATCAGCTGTAAGTGAAGGATATTAGGAATATCTGTTTTTATTGTTTTGTTAAAGAAATCAAAGACAGTGTGTAATATAAGCTTTAAATATTTTGTTGCAGCTGAAGAGGAGGACAGCGACAGAGATGCAGAAGATGTCCTGCCTGAGCAGACAGCAACCTCAAGTCGAAATGGTAAGATGCACAACATATTGTATCCAGGTAAAGAAAAATCTGTTCACTAAATGCAGCGTGACTTTCAATTATTCATGGTTTCATGAAACTCAGTGCATGGAGGCTCTGAAGACAGGGCTGCTACCTCTAGAAAGTCAACAGGGGAAGTTGAGAAATCACCGTCAAGTCAAAGCGTTATGTTATTCCATTGGTTTGAAATAGAGATGCACCGATCAGGATTTTTGGGGCCGATCACCGATCACCAAAAGCAGTATCTGCCGATCCCGATATTGCCAATCACCGATCACAGTGTCAAATCCATAAATTCTTCTATATTGTTGTCTTGTGTAACTTTCATATATTTAATTAATGATTCTTCTTACACAACATTGACATTGTATTATTAAGTATAAAAATTAGGAGATGAGAAAGTATCATGAATTGACCACCGTTTTATTGCAGGCTGAGGCAATGTGCAATATTTCACACTCTAGAGACTCTCTTAGAGACAACTTGGACTCAGCTTACATAGAGTAACTGTAGATTACTAGTGGGAATGCATGCAGTCAGGGTGGGAATTTCCTCATTTTAGGGGCAAGTCCATTTGGCCTGCACTTTTTTTTCAAGGGCACCAAGGCCACATGACAGGGCACAAAGGCCACTGAGAAAATGTGTTGATTTACCTTTCAGACTGATATCATAACATCCTAATTTATAGTTAGACATGGATTATGTATTAAAACATTTTTAAAATACCAATATCAAGTTAATGTTACATTACAAAACAGTTTTTTTTAAGTAGGGTTAGGGTGAGGTGAGTTTTGTGACACCACACTGAATATTAGTGTTACTGAATATTTCTCCCAAATAGAAATTCCCCAAAATTATGGCAAAGCACATTTTTTCCAAACAAAAAATCTGTAGAATAACAGCAGGAGACCACTGATGTGTGGAGTGATTTTGGTGACAATATACTCTGAATAATAGTGAAGTTACTGAATATTTTTTGTAGTTTCTCTTTTCAGTGCTGCACTTTGTAGACGGTCCCTGCGCCCTCGTCTCACAGACGGCTGACCACACAGACCAGAGTTAATGTCCAGACGCTCGTTTTGATTAACATACGGTTGTAGCTCGTTGTCTTCCTTACTACGGTAGGAAAGAGCCGTCAGCTGTGTTTTAACAAGGTTTCACTTATGAGTTATTGATCCGGGAAGTTCGAATCTGTGAATATATTTCCAACTTTACCGGACTAAATCCTACCACATAAGTCAGTTACGTATCATGTCAAAACCGGCTGAGCTCGCTCGCTGTGCTGTAAGTTTCGTTCTTCTGTTTTGAGACGCTGCTGCTGTTTGAGAGGCTTTCACGTGAGATCATCGTGATGATGAGACTCCACCTGCGCGAACCGCGGACTCACTGAAGTTACTGTGAGTGACTACTGTGCACTCAGGTGGCTGTAATTAAAGGCAAGCTCGCTACGCTGACCGGGCCAGGGGCACAGAGGCCACTGTGGCCGTACGGTGAGATTTTTTTTTCACGCTGCATCAAGGCCAAAGTGCGAGGCAACAGCGGCCATGGCCACCGTGAAATTCCCACCCTGCATGCAGTCAGTGCATTGTCTCTTTATTGAAACGTCAGCTGATCGGCCTGATTTGATCTATTTTGAGAACTCCGATCAAAACCGATAGGGGCATTATCGGCCGATTGCGATCGGTTGCCGATCGATCGGTGCATCTCTAGTTTGAAAGATTATCTTTATGAAACATAATGACTTTTGTTGACAATAATTAATGGTGGTCATTTTCATTCATCCATTTATTCACGTTATTTCTTCATTTATTTTCAGGGAAATAGAGAAGGCATTGGTCAAAGATGGAAAGAGAACTTGTTGAACACTACTTCAAGGGCTCCCTGAAGGAAATGAAGACCCCAGGAAAAGAGGAATGTCAGCGATTCCTAAAAGAACACCAGACTAAGGGATAATGGGTGAGACTGGAAGGCAGTGAAATATTTTGTGCACAATAACGTAACAGCTGTCAAGCGACAGTTGAACCAACAGTATTAAGACCATTAATACTGGGCACCGGTATCCTGAGAGCCACATTCTGGATTATCATTGTTATGTGCCTGAATACTGGGAGCTCGCATTACAGAGCATCAGTGTGAGGGTCCAAACATTGTTTTTTCATGTGAACGGAGCATCAGTGTATCATAAAATGTGTAGTCATGTAAACAGCACTCTGTCATAACATTGAAACGTTTTGTTATATATATATATATATATATATATATATATATATATATATATATATATATATATATACATATATGTATATGTATACATACTTATTTATCAACTCCAGTTATATAAACATTGATCTATTTGAACTTTGCACTACACCAATAGCACTCATCACTGAGGTAGGAAAGACTGTACTACCACAGGGGGAGCTCTTATAGTGAGTTAATGAGATTTGAGATGAGATTCCACGTGATAATCTGTCTATGTAGTTAATCATGTGGAGAGCCATTTCCATTGTTAGGAGTACAGCAGAAGCAAGAGAGAAACTCTCAGTTTATGAGTGTGTGTGGATTTAAAAGCACTTTAAATAAACTTTGGCTTAACACAGCTCTGAATCGTCTGTGTTTTTTTGTTATTTGTAGTTATAATAATCTGAACATTGTATAATATGAACATTGTTGGGCACTGAAAACACTGTAGAAATATACAGAAAAACAGACAGCCACAGGATAAGTGTCATTCAATACCATCCAACAGGGGACTTGTGTCATTTTGTACAGGCAGAGAAAGGGACTAATGCAACTCTACACTGTGGACAAACTTAACTCTTTTACAGCTTTTTGGACAAAAAGCCAAATATAAAGACCTATTAGACAGTATTATTTTGAACCCTGATGCAGTATTGTTATGTGCATTCACATTTATCAATCCAATTGTTATGATACTGCTCGGCTTGGCCACCCTCATATATACATTCTACATTTGCCAAACAAAAACATATAACTTAATGTGACAGTACTTTGTATTCAAGTATTCACATTAATTATTTTAATTTTATCCCAGTTATTTTTCCTCCTCTAAATTACTTGATGCTCTCCTGCCTTTTTGGTGGCTACTTATTTCAGTAGTTTTTTGCTTAAAACTTAAGACATCCACGAAAGCTGAACCTGAATCTTTTTTGATAATAAGCTTACTAACAAACCTATTTAGCTTTATGAAAAAACCTTCTCATAATTGTTGTTGAAGTTACTATTTTCTTGTACCAAAAAAGAAAACAAAATGATCTTACTGCTAATTTATTTTTTGTGATTTTATTCTGGTTTTCCAGTTTCTTCCTTTTTTTTTTAATTGTGAAAATCAATATTATTGTTCTGCTCTGTGGGTACCTTTTAATTTTGATGCAGTGTAGTTGCTTTCTCTATTTTGTTGTATCTTTTAAGAGACTGGTTTCTCCAGTCCCCTCTGCAGTCTGAACGACCCGCCGACGATGCAGGCCATTCATATGCATGAGTGCTAAATACGACGTGTGTGAGTTAATCCTTACAATTCCTGCTCCAGTCTGCCAGGAGAGTGTTAAGTATGGATTTAAACATTCACACGACTCCAGGTCCCCTCTTAGTAAATATGAAAAAAATTTACCAGCAGGCTTTAGGCATGATTCTAGCATGATTGAAGGCATGTGCAAGAGGGGACCTGAAAAATGTCCCCTGTTAGCCGACAAGTCCCCTGTTCGTGTGTGTGTTACGATCCTGAGGTCCCCTGTTATAGAGTTACACAAGTGCACACACACACACACACACACACACACACACATACACGCTCGCGCACGCACACTTATACACGCAAACAAGCACAATGCATGATTTAATGTCAGCTTCTCTGCATGGAGCCGAGCCAAGCAGCTACACACACACACACACACACACACACACACACACACACACACAGCTCCTCTCTCTCTTGCTCTCCATCTTTCTCCGTCCGTCTCTTTGTCTCTCGTTTTTTATTTCCCTAAAGGTAAGACATATTTAAATTTGAATGCCAAGTGTGAGGAGGAACTCCAAATGCCAGATTTAGTCATGAAAATAGTGGCTTTTAATGAAGAAAACAACAATAATTTGAGTATTATTTTATGTATTTATCACCATGAGCCTTTATTTATTTATTCATTTTTTTGACAATACATACGTCGTAAAAGTAACTTATTCCAGAGTGAAAAATGCCAACAAGCTGTAAGTCTGTAGTGCGAGCAGCCAGTGAAGTTTTGAAGTGGAGTGCTCAAACTTTTGAAAGCAGTGCCGACAAAAAGGAGTACGTGTGCAACCAGTATTCCTCACTGTGAGCTGAAATGTACGCTTGATCGGGATAATTTTGGGGAAATCTGTGAAATAACAGTGTTTCTCTGTAAGACAAATAGTGCTATCTTTTTGTTGAAGGTGTTCAATCGTAATAATCGAGGACAAATCTCTCAGATAACAGTGTTCCTCTGCAAAACCTTTATTCGAATTAGGACATTTTACTTGTCAACTGACCATTTTTTAAATTCTTTATTTACAGTGGACCATTCTCTTCCCATGACAACATATGTTTGTGTGACATGTTATAACACCACAAGTGTCCTTTGTCGGCTACAGTGCAAATGATTTCGCACATATTCCCCTGCTGCTTTTTGATTTCTAACGGGATTCACGCTAGCAGAACTCCACGAATCATGATTGAAAAAACTTCCACCGAAGCCATTTTAGGTTGGAGCCCTCACCCATGCTGTCTGACTGAGCTTTTCTCACCGGTTGTAACCAGCCATTAGTCGAGATCGTAACCATTTGTGTTGTCGCCACCAGCCGCCCTTTTCATCCCCAGCACAACACAACACCACCATCAGTGAGTGCTAAATAGCCTGTCGAGTATTTCTGTGGCTGTATTCATCAGCCACTCTAGTATACTCTTGATATATGCTATTATATTATTGTCTGACATGGCATTGAGGCTCCCTGGATTATCAATCAATCGTGTGTTTCAGTCTGTTTGGCAAACAGCAGCTCCTTTCATGTCATTAACTTTCCCTGCTGGTTATTGGATCAGCAAACACACTGCGGTGTCCATATTCTGCTCGAGCACCATCATAAAAATCGTACACTTGGCCCTGTGCACCGATGACTCAACCTATCAGGTAAAACACGGCATTGTAAAGCTCTGCGGGCCTAAATCAGTGCTTTATGGTGGTAAAACATTGGACGTATTGCTTTTCTGTCTGTTTTTCTGCATCTTTATCTTTCGTCTGCCAACAGCGTCCTGCAGCTGCATAACGGAGCCGAGCTTCTCCGCGGTCAACGTACACATCTGTTTCCTTTGTTTCTCCTCTTAGTCCATTGATTGCTTTCCTCCACCTCCCCTTCTACACGTAGCCGACTTTCTGTGATTCACAACTTGATATTTAGGTACCGGCTTAGGTTGCATGAGCTAAACTGGCCTTTGATGGACATTCAGCCTGACTGAGCTCATGTTACACCTTTAATAAATGTCGTTCACCTTCAAATTTGAAATGTCTGCTGCTGTTTTTGTTCCTGTATTTTTGTTTTCATTTCAAGAGACAACTTAAAGGATAAGTCCACCCAAAAAAAAAAGAAATGTTGGTCCTTTATTTACTCACGCGACTTGGCATTAGGTTTGTATTCCACAAAACACGTCTGGAGCTTCACAGCAAAACAGAGTTGCGGCATTCTCCTAAACAACTGAAGTGGATGGGGACTTGTTTTAAAGAGTAACAAAACACAAGAAAAAAAATAGAATGTCCCCAAGTAGCTCATTAGGGGTATTCCAAGTCCCTAGAAGCCCAGAGACCCTAGACTGATTCAAAAGAAAGGTAATTAACACCCTTTTTCAAGCTGATCAACCTTCCCTGTTTCTGCTAGGCTAAAATCGTTAGCTTTCGGGTGCACGAGCTTGACTGCCTGTCGAGAGTGTATATCATATATTTTCAAATCAAATTGCGTTCTCTCGGCTTACGCAGACTTGTGTGGAGCCCATTTATGTTTTCTTTTTCATGTTTCAAAACGAGTCACCATCTAGCTCAGTTGCTCAGGAGAATGTCGAAACACTGTTGCAAACTTCAGAAAATGTTTTGTGGATAGTAGATGCTGACTATATTTTTATTATATGGGTGAGCTTATCCTTTAATGTAAATGACAGGTTTTCCCCAGTGTATCAGGACTCTTTCTCTTCACTTTCTTCTTGATTTGTTTCGACAAAAACAGTCTTAACCAATCTTTGCTGTGGCGCATTCTCATCTGGAATGGTGCGTACTGAATCCACACAGCAAAGAATTAGCAAACAAACATGTCAGAAAGCAAAAATCATTGGAAATCGGCCATGCATGTTATTACTCTTCATGCATCTAGGCTGGAAAAAAACTATGCAGGTCAGGGAGCGAGGGTGCATCTCTTTTAACATTTTGAATTTTACCACAGAAAGTACACACAATGATTTTACCTTTTGTTTATCTGTGAGAAACAAATGTACTTAAATCTTTTTACCAAACTGCTGAAGGACCCTTTAAGATGCTGACAGCACGGTGAGCAGATGAAATGTAATCGTAATCTACGTCTTGGGAAATATATGTTGTGTCACATTAAAACACAAATGGCCCGTTACGGATAAAATAAAAGTAAGTTAGTGCACTTGCAATTAAAAGGATCAGCTGTTGACATAAATCCATAGCAATGAACAGGATTTGATCACCTCTGATAAAGAGGAGAAATAATGCACCTCACGCCATCGTAATTGATGATGACGTCGACTTAGCAATATATCTCTGATTCAGAGGATTAGTTCTCGCCTGTGAACTTGAACTTTCAGTTTCCTTCGGTGTGTTTCGACTCTGGCCAGGGAAAAAAAAAGACAGCTTTTGCCCCAGTTTGACTTCCTTGTCGGGGCTGCCTCTCTCTAATTTCCGTGGTTTTGCTAAGACTTGCGGGGGGGGAGAAAAAGCAGCGAGAAAATCCTCTGACGCTGTAGATTGTAGATACATCTCCCATTGTAAAAATAAAAGAAATAAATAAATAGATTTTTTTTAAAAAAGAGAGAAAAGAAAACGCCTCCCGGTGTAAATGCTGCAATTTGCCTCTCAGCTGGTGGAGGCAGCTTTGACAACGGCTAAACAGCTCTGAGGCACAAAAACAATCAATACAGATTCTCTGCTCCATCCCGAGCCCACCTGCTCTCTGCTCCGAGTCCCACACAGGGAGGCAACCCCCACCACCACCACCATCACAATCACTGTACATGTGCACACACAAAGACACATATGCAAACACACACACACACACACACACACACACCCTTCCTGTGTCAGAGTTTTTGACATTCCCACCCTGACACACATGAAACGCCTCACCTGGCGAAAACTCCCATCACGTCTCACCTTTTTCTGTTTCGCGTTAATAACAACACAACAACTCTGATTTCTGTATATCTGTACATACAAGGCTGCTGTTGGAGTCTTTCAGTATGCACAGTAGGTGGTCCCTCTGTTCCCAGCCCTCGCTTTTTCTCACACCGCTGCTGTTATTTGTGTGTGTTACTCCCGTTTGACGCCCACTTCCAGGATGGGAGCGCGGCTCGCCATCAGGCGATCAAGCAGACGCGCGTGGATTCCTCCATCGCGCAAACGGGCTATACACTTTGACTCCTCTTTTTCATATTGCAATGTTGTTGATGCACCCATGTTCATACTCAAGGTCCATTTGATGCATGTGTCAGGCGTGAGGTGGAGGTTTAACTGATTACATCAAACTCCAGTGTGGTAAAAGAGCACAAAGGTGTCAATCTGGGCCCTGTGATGGGAGATCAGTGGAACAGTAATGCAATGGTAGTGAGTTATTAAATGAATAAAGAGGCAGAGCTGCCGAAGAGTATTGATTTTTCACAGCTCCCCGAGGCTCCGAGGGCTTTCAAGGCAGGGGAAGGACACACACACACACATAGGCTTGGACACACATGTATGCACACGTATACAGACACACATACGGACGGAGAGAGAAAGGTTTAAGAGTGAAAGGATAATGGCCCCAGCAGTTGCAGTCTCACTTAAAACACAGTTTGGGCTCTCAAGGTTTCCCACCGGTCACCGATCGCCTGATAAAAGGACTCATTCGGAACCAGCCGGGTTTTGTCCTCCTCCTGCTCGCGCCTCAGTTGTAATGCATGCACTCAGCGTTTTGCACAATGCTCCAACACACACGCACACGCGCGCGCACACACACACACACACACACACACACACACACACACACACACACACACACACACAAGGTTTGGTACATGCAGAGAAGCAATATCTGTGTTTGTAGCCGCTTCCAAAGCCACCTGGGGCTCATAGGATAGAGAGAAAAATCTGTTAAAAACCTCTTAATCATAAAAAGATGAAGTGTAACAGGTTTAACAAAAGCTCCTGTGTGATGAATGGCCTTATCTGATTAAGCTGAGCGATTTACCCTGAAGGTGAGTGAATACAAGGAGCCCATCGGAACACTTGCTTATTCTTGGAATACACATTATTTCTGTATTATCTTAATTAAAGAGCAAATCAATGGAGTTGCCCGAACCGGCTCGTAATAAGGCACGAGGAGGCTTCGCGTGGGCTTAGTCTAAAAGTTGCGGCGAGCTCTCTGCGGTCTCTGGAAAATGCACAAACCGTGTGCTTCTCTGTGTGTCATTTTGATGAATGCCCGGGGCTTTTTTCGCAGAGTGCAAATGTGAGGAAGCCGAGATCCATCTTGATTTCGGGAGTCCGTCGGAGTCCATAAGGGGAGGGTCAATGTCCATCCGTTAGCTTGACGTGACACTGAGCCAGCGCGAAGGGATGGACAGATCGCTGACCTCATACTTGGACTCTTGTGCGTTTGAATTTTCTCCATAGTCCCCCGTCCCCTCTTTGTTTCCTTTCCATGCGATCGTACATATTCGTGGTATGGCGAAACAATCCCTCCCTCAGCATCCACAGACACTCAGAGTCGTTCAGCCTTCTGTAATGAGTCCTGAAGGGCCTCTTGATTGCACAAACAAGAAAAAGATGCAGGCAATCGCTGGCGTCTTGTCTCTATTAGATGTTGGAGCTCTGTCCTATTGACAAGAACCTTTTCTCGGTAATGGCCCTAATGTATTTTCTTTGTTCTTTGCCAATATACGCAGGTCTCTCAACAACTCCTGTGTCTTTGTGCCTCGGCGGGCGACAGAAAATATGTGTATTCACCTGCCGCTATTATGAGAGTAAAATTCCACGGAAAATCTTTATAAAGGAAGAACTCTGGCCCGGTCTTCCTTCATAAAGCGATTTGATAGTTATTTTTCATTAGGCCTTTGTTTGACGTGTTTTGTTTGGGATCAAGGCTGAGAGGGGAGGCTTTTGTTTGCCTGTGACATCGAGGCGGTAATGGAGTGTCATTTAGGCGCGAACAGAAGACGGAGCAGAGGGACATGTTTCCGATATGATGAGTCCAATAAAGTTGAATCAGTGACAAATAAATGCACCTAACCCCAGCCTCCGTTCAAGAGCTGGAAGTCAGCGATATTGTAAGCGTGGGATTTGAAGCCCCCTTGGAGTCGAGGTGTGACTGCGAGCTTTAAAACATACGCTAACAATGCACAGAAACTTTATTCAGGCTCCGGGTTTGCTCGCGTAAGTACGTCTCAGACGCGGTTCGCTGCCCAGAAGTGAAAAGCGTCCGGCCAGACACGGCGATGTAAATCAGGAGCAGAGAGGATACAGGCTATACAAACAAAAGGCAGAGAGACAAATAGACGGCAGCGAGGACAGGCAAAAAAAAAAAAATCCCACTTGCACTCGGCCGCGCTGTCTGAGCACATGCCCACCATTCAGACTGCAGGGAAATCAATAGTTTTCTTCATCACATACAGATGGGTTTTTTTTTTTCTTTCCAAGGTGGACTTGTGTTCCGCTGAAAGATTTTTCAACATTTCTAGATCTGAAAGGAGAATAGCCCGTTAAACCTTGAATGGTGAATGGTGAACAACAACAGCGTTTACGTGTTTCAGCCCTGAGCGCAGATCTTCCCTTTAGTTTTCTGCTGCACATATCTGCGGTCCACGCAGACCTTGGTAGTTAATTAATTGCTTCGGCTATTTTTTTCAAAGCAAAAATACAAAACTTATTTTTGCCAGTTTGGCCTCCTCAGATCTGAGGGTTTGCTGCTCTTTCCGCCATATGTGACGGTAAAAGAAATATATCTGCAGATCTAAAAGACGAAGTACTGATTAAACTTGTTTACTCAAGTCTAAGTAAGCGCAGGCCTCTGGGGAGCAGTGACGAAATGAAATGAAACTAAATGAAATAAGGGAATAAGCAGCTGATTAATCAATGCTGAAAATAATCCTTAACTGCAGCCTTAATATTCATGAATTTTCTGTATTTAAAATGAAGGTAAAAACTTAAATGTGACATCTGTGCCTGAGTTACAGCCTCCCATGTATCCCAAAGTTTTGCTCTCATCATTTGGATCGAGCGGTTAATGTCCATTTCAGCAGAAAGGATCCCAGGACGAGACTCAAGCACGTCATGGTTTGACTTTTTCAGCCTCTTCCTGGTTTTCCGACTTTTAGGAAGTCTATATTCATCTAATTGGCTTCCAGAGACACATCAGAGCACTGACACACCTTAACTTCGCCAGATTTGTACGAAGGCCTCCAATCTGGAGGTTGTCAGGGGAGATTTCCTCAGCCCTCCAGACTGAGCCGGTAGCCGATGCCAGCATGTATTGCTTTGTTGTTCAGACAGTAATTACAGCGAACGGAGCGAGTTGTATCCACAGGTGCTGTATATCTAACAACACAGAGGAATTAATGCAGTTAGCGTGGGCCGCCGTAGCACTGTCTCCTGCTGAGAGTGTAACCCAACAGGCCTTTAATGCAGAGTGGAGCTGTGAGGAGTGCCAGCCCACGGTGAGCTGATTCAATCCTCCCCTCCTGCCTGTTTTAACACAGGATCCTTTAATGCAGCCCTAACAACATTTGGGGAGTATTTTTAAACAAAATGAAATTGCCGAGGCGCCACCTCCGTCTGCCCCGGCGTGGCGTGGGATACAGTTCCCCGCAGACGAGCGCGCTCAGAGAGGCTGCAGGAATTTAAACTCCTGCTAATGAAGATGGGGGGGGGGAGTGCTGCTCCTCCGCTATAGGATTACAGTGTCATGCAGCACTTTAATGCAGCACAGTCCTATACGGCCGGGAGACTCGTGCAGTGTGGCACAGAAGGGCACGGGCACGGGGTGTGTCTTGATTTGTTCAGAAGAGTAACATTTGACTTCCTTACCATCTGATTTAATTAGGCATTCAGATTTTACCGCTTAGTCAGTGCAATTTGCCAAGTTGAACAGGTTGTGGTTTCCATAATCAATCATTTGTTTTAATGGGACTAAACCACATTGAAGTCATATACAGGCGGTATATACATCCAAATCATCTGGAGACCCCTGCACCCATCTGTAGTCGGTTTCCATGTTTATGTCCCCCGCGTTCGTGCACATGCATGTCCTATATGTGCATGCGTCTGGCTGTGTGCCGTCTCATGTCCCGGCAGCTGTAGCCTCTGAATGTTTGATGTGACCACCGGTGTGAGGAGAGGATCTGGAGTCTCGAGGTCAAGAGGGTGTGCTTTGACATACTGGGGAGAGAGAGGCACGGGCGAGGGGGGAATCCTTGATGTTTGTCCTGTCGATAGCTCCGCTCAGGGGAATATTCTGTCCGACTGTATGTGGGGCATCCGTCTTCCCGGGCTCCAGCGTTTCTGTGTGCGATGGCTCAGCCTCTAAACTGCTCGAGTTCGGCTGCCTTGAATAGTTCAGTACTTGGGGTGGGGTGTCACAGGCAACATGTGACATAGAAAAAGAATTCCAAACTACATGGATACTGCATGTTACATTTGATTTTACAGGGGTTTACACGTGGTATGCAAAGTCCCAGTTACTGGAAAATTTAAAGGTGCATTGTGTAGTTTTTGGAAAGAAATTTAAATAAACAAACTGACCTTGACGGATGACACAATTTCACACTGTTTTACTTTGTTTATATACCTTTTTAGCTTCAAACAGTGATCTGGGGGCCTCGTATTGTTACTGTTTATTCAACTATGGAAAAAAAAGAAGTTTCTGAATTTGTATCATTAACTCATTGTTACTGTAAATAGTACAGCTCTGAGTTTGAGTTCTATCTCGGAAACTACACAGTGCTCCTTTAAAAAACACACATATATGCTGTATATGAATAATTGATAAATACAAGTATTGATCTAAAGTGGTCAGCAGCACTGTGTTTTAATGTGCTAAAAAAAAAAACAGAGATTTCTTTATGAATCTTGATATCTATTTCTTTGTGTGGTGCGCAAAAAACAATTCTCTCAACACAGAGTCAGAGTATCATCCGATATAAGTAACATACCCACCACTTATCAACCACTCAATACTGATAATTTCTCTGAGAGGATCTCCAGGTGTGTGTGTGGTGTGTGTGTGACAGAGACAGCAAGAGAGAGGAGGAGAGAGAGCGAGGGGAAGAGGTGTAGTAATCCATTAAACAGTCTCTCCATCTACGGATTACGTTAGGCCATCAGGAGATGGCTCCTGCGCTCTGAAGAGAGGGCCGAGGTGTGGGTCAAGCATTTAGTAATAAGCTCAACTGTCCTATAGCGACATGTTACCAAGGTTACCAGGCTGACCCTGTCCTAGCGGCACCTCTTTGAGTTCCTGCATCACACTGCAGATACCGTGACAGAAAGCAAACAGGTGACAAACACACACACACACACACACACACTTGGAGATCGTTGCACACTTCCCCACTACTGTAACTCTATCTGTCCACATTTCCTCTCCCCACGCTTCCCTGAATTCTCGGGCTTGTCCCGACAAGACCCCGCCTGTCCTCTGTCTTGCTGGATGACGGCGGAGTCTCACGTGGTCTTTTTGACACTCGCCAAAATAGAAGCCTTTGACTTGAGAACACTGCCAGAGGTCAGTTAAGGGGTCTGATATCAATGGAGGTGTAATCACGGGGTCATCTCTCTCCCCGGGTGGTCAGACGGACTCCAGCTTCGACCACTAGCCTCAGTGACCAGCGATACGCGGCGTCGAGAATGCTGATGCACCATTTGTATGGGGCATGTTCTGGTCCACATGATGGATGACATGCGCTGATGCACAGGCTCTAAGTGATTGGGGAAGATTGAAGACACCCAATTCACTTACAGTAGCTCTGCTCTCCGTTCCATAACCAGGCAATCAGAGCGATGGGCACGTGTAAAGTGTACAAGTATGTGCTGGATATGCCAGAGCTGCTGTGCTGCATGACCAGGAGTATTGCTGCTTCACCTCTTCCCTTGGCATGTCTGCTGCACAATCAGAGTTATGTGTTGAGTTGACGTTGGTAGGCAATGCCAGAATATTCCCACATTCAGCGGCATTAAAGGCAACATATGGAACATTTTGCATTAGAATGTTTCCAAAACAACTGGACCCACATTATCCAAAATGTTTTTAACAATGTTTAAACCTAGAGAAATCTTTATTCAGGGTAAAACTGTCTTTCATCTAGTTGTCTTTCGATGGCATGAGCCCCTCTAGTTGCAATGACTCTTGGGGAAAACACAGGAAACACCAGATGATATAACCTACTAGCTAAACGCTCAACTCTATACTATTATTTGTGTTGCTCAGTGACAATGGTTGAAAACAACAGCTCCCATGATCCAACATTCCTTCACCACATGATAAACTTTGTTTTTTGTTATTGATTCAACTGAGAGACCCACAGCAGCTCAAACTACTACTAACAAACTGTACATCTAATAGATATGTATATTTACACCTGAGAATATCAGAGCAAAATAAACTATTTTAGATGTGCAATCAGTAGTGATTAGAAGATTGATACCAAATGTGTAAATACTACCTATAATCAGTATTAGGGGTGTGCCAAAATATCGATTCTACGATACATTCGGAGGACAGCTTTATCTTTATTCAAACATAGGTATACAACCAAATAAAATTTTAAAAATGGTTTAAGTAGCTCTGAAACCCACACATATAGATATTTAATGATAGATAATGATAGTAGTCAGTATGTGTGTTAAGAACAGTCACTGTGCAATATACTCTTTGTTTACTTGGCTGTCATTCATGTGAAATTGATTAACAATGTTTTGTAATTCCTGTGAAATGTATTCAGTGCAGTCAATAAATTCTGAATTTCTTCAGTGACACAGATATCGTAATGTATTGTGGATGAAATTTTTTGCAATACATCGATTATCGCAGAATCGCTGTATCGTGATAATATCGTTATCGTGGGCAAAATATTGTGATAGTATCGTATCGCGAGGTACCTGGTGATACCCAGCCCTAATCAGTATTGTTTGGAGTTTTAAAACGCGCATCAGTAGGATTGATGATGTATAAGATATATTGTATATTTAAGAGGGGAAACGTTCAACATGAGCACCTTCGTTAGGGCTTCAACCTGCTACCGATGTGTGCGTGAAGTGATCCCGACTTTCACACACTCCATTTTGTGATGATCTCGCGTTTTAACGTGCATGTGACCGACAAAAGACAAAAGAAAAGAAAAGCTGGATGTGTCTCAAACATTTAAATGTGATTTAAATGTATTAAGAAGGCTGATGATTTCAAACTAATTAAAGGTGATATGACATTGTGATGTAAGAAGTAGGATCACAGGCTGCACTTGTAGCTCGCCTGAGAGCACGTGCCCCGTGAGCAGAGGGCGAGTCCTCAGAAGCCCCGGCCCCGGTTTAGTCCCAACCTGTGGCCCCCTGCTGCGTGTCACCCCCCCCCCTCTCTCTTTCTATCTCCCTCCCATTTCCTGTCAAACTCTAAGCTGTCCGATCTGAATAAAGGCTAAAAGCCAGAAAAATCAATATCTGTGATTCTGGCTCCGGTAAAGAAACGTATTCTGTGGTATTGCCTGCGCCAAATGTCAAGTGATTACAAGGTAATAAACCAGGCCACTAGTATTATTATCATTATTATTATTATTATTATTATTATTATTATTATTATTAAGTAATACTTACCAGTCACTTTGTGCTCCTAATTGATTTTTGGATGATTACATTCCATGATTTTTAATTGTTTTGACTGTCTTAACACATTTTTAACCCTAATTACCTACGTTTTAAAATGAAGCAGAGCAGTTTAAACACATTGTTTACACTTATAATCGTTAAAATATGGTAAATCTAAGCTTCATAAACCATTTATCGAAAACTGCTTACTGTGAGGTTGCAACTGTTGTTTATAATTCTTAGCGAATTGTTAATAGATACTGTATAGTTCATCTATAAACATTAATTACCGTAGATGGCCATTATAAAGTTGTAACTGATGTTTATAAACCTCTACAATTGCTTAATAAATGGTTCATAATGCATTTAATTGTTTGTTAACTGTGAAATAACTCAAGTTTGAATAATCACTTCAGTTATAAAAGCTTTCCCATCACATTAAAAGTCAATTACAGCTTCTGCACCTGAATCCCTCTACACATGTACAATAAGAATAAAAATAAAAGCTCTACTATTCAGCCATGCAGTGATTACACTTCAGATTCAAAATTGTATCCAAGCTTGTTTCATTATGAAATAAACACAGATACATTTTCAGGCTGATTTCGATAAAATCTGAAAATGATGAGCCCTAAGGCAGCATAACATTGTAGTCGTGAGATGGATTTAGTTTCAGTTATGTTCTGAAATTACTTAAAGAGCCAGACATCTATGAATTTTAGGGTTTCTAACATGTCTGAAGGATATTTGAAAGGCCTGTTAATGTCTGAGGAAGACATGTTTCCGATCCTGATGTTGTTTACATGCGGATCATTATACCTTTAGCTTGAATGTGAATCTATACGCCGTCTGTTTGATTTGTCTTTATATAAGGCCCAACCCCTGTCTCCACGACCATATTTCCTGTCTCGGACTCCTTAATGAGGAAACATATGCTGAGACGGGCACTTCCTGAATCAAGTGCTACGAGATGTTATGCATCCTGCATTACAGCTGCAAAAAGATGAGAAAGTATTGATCATTATCGCGGGCCTCGTAGTTTGAAGAGAGCGGGATAATCGCCTATATTTGGTTGTTTTTCCTCTTCAGGCTCCTTTCACAAGGCGACTGATGTGATCGTCTGTGAATCTCCTTGATGATTTTGTCATTGGTTTCCTCCACAGTGTCTCTGCTGATTACCTTTTGATGAACCAGTAAGTATTTCCAGCTTGTGTGAGTCAGCGGAGGATGATGAGGCTATTCATGAGCGCTTCTTTGAAACATATCTTAATAGCAGATATTGGAACATCTGCGTTTTTTCTGCTCAGTACCCTTCAGGTATAAAAAAAAAAAAAAAATGTTTTAAAAAGTTTAATATAAAAGTTTTAGCTGACACAGTCCGGACACATTATTATTCCATACTTAATCGAACTGTTGTGCCTTTTCTCTTTTATTCCCTCCCCTCTGTGCGTGCTCTCCTAAGGCCTGGAGAGCCACTGTTGAATGTTTTAATCCTTCCTTTTTAGGGTGTTGAATGTGAATGTCATTGAATGTCCTTCATGAATTTGCCATTGATTTTTTTTCTTTTCCATAAAGCAGTTTTTCCTCAGGCTATGTGACACCAACAGCTACAGGTAGCCGATTCAAACAGGGGGCAGGGAAATAAAAACTGCATCAGAATTTTTTTTTTGTCACATATTCCTTCCACAGCTCAAGCAGAGATATAGATTGTCTTTATACGGGTGCATCAAGAAAGATGTTGTTATTATGATGCCATGGGCTTGTCTGCTTTAATCAGACACGTTTTATGTTTTAGCAAAAGAGGTTAAGCTGATCGGGCACAGGGAAATTTAAAATGTTCTAAATAGAAGCGACAATTTTGTATTAAAGCGTAGAACATAGGCAGGAAGGGAACAAGGAACGGAGGGATGGAGAGAAGAACGCTGGTGTAAGAGGGAAGGATGAGTGTATTTTTAGCTGCATATCTGTCACACGTCTTTCTGCCTTTGATGGCTGGTGTCCATCAGATCTCTGGAGCGTGGCGGCCCCAGCCTTGAAGCTGCATCATTGGGGAGATGCACACACACGAAACATATACACACACTCACGCACTCAAACACACACACACACCTACTTAGCCACTTCTCGTAGGTGAGGGACACGGCAAAAAACACAAGTCACAGAAAGCAGAGAGACAGAAGGAAGACATATAGATAGATTTTTAAAGATGTCAGATTTTTTGCTTCTGAAAGCTTAGAAAGAATTGACATTGGAATAATATACATTTTTTTATGATGCAAGATACGCCACAAACCAACAAAATGAGCGTTTGTAGAATAAACGCCGAAGAAAAACATGGTCGTCCTCTCCTGACAGACAGCCTGCAGAGAGTCTCATGGCGTGACAGGTCTTCCTGTCTTTGGTCTTTAGGGTCCAGGGGTTTGTCAGGCAGCTCGCCTCCTGGGAAGAAACCAAGCGTCTGGACACTGGAAAGTTATCCCCCCCTTCTCCCTGTCAGCCTGCTTCATTAGCCTCACACACACACACACACACACACACACACATACAAACACATTTACTGGCAGACACGCGTATACTGTACATACACACACAAAAAAACATTTGGTTTATCTTATAAATGCTGCTAAACTGAAGTGTTAAACATAATGATGTTAGACTTATATTGCACCCATCATACAATAAATGCAGCTCATGGTGCTTCACAATAACAAGAAAAGGGTTGTGAGAAAGAAATACAAGGTAATGTTAAACTTAAAGGTAGAACAATGATAAATAACAACTGGAAGTTTTAGATGATTTGAAAGAGATGTTGCTTAAAAGCTCACTGAGGTTTTCTCTGTAGCATTCTTGGGATTTGTGTTTGGAAAACTATGATAAAATTGTAAGAGATAACATGTAACAACATCATCTCTGTTGCTGGTGTAAGTCACACACATGTTGTGTTTGTAAAGGATCATATGAATGAGAGCTTGGACAGTCCACACTTTCCAATAAGCTACACAATTATGTGAGTAGTTACTGGGGAACGATTGAGGAGCGAATCAGGAACAACTTGATAGTTAATGAATCGTTAATGAGTAATTCCTTAATAACTGTGATTGGAGGACTATGTAGTCCATGAATCACAGTAATTGAGTAAATACTGAGTTACAATTATGAAGTTGTTCCCAGCTAATTTCTCCACTTAGTCACCAGTCCAACATATTTTTGTGCACTTTATTGGAATGTGATACCGTCCATGTGATCTTTTCCAAGTCCTGTCTTTTTTTATCCATCATCGTTCTCTTCTCTATCAGAGCAAAACTTAAAAAAAAAAAAATAAATCTCTTTAAAATGTGATCCATTTTCACCAGAATCAGTAACAGGTGGTGGAGTCACATAGTTACGTGGTGCGTAAACAAGTGATAGGGCAAGTCAATGTACCATCACAACGATTTTAAAGCTGTTATTTTAAGGTAAAACAGTTACTTAATGTTGCTTTAAGAAACAAACAACACGGCTGAATTGAGTAACGGGATATTAACTGCGACGCAGCTACGGGTCATTGACAAAAAAAAAAAAAAAGAAGAAGAAAAAATGCAGAAAACTCCTAAAATGACGCTGCAGAGGGGAGAAGGTGGGACAGAAACCAGACTGTAGGCTTTGCAGCTCTCCTCTCCATAGGACAGGAGGCCCGGTTGCCATGGTGATGCAGTATTTCTCCAGAATTGCACATATTGATTCGCAGAGGCGTCAAATGTGTGTGTCTGTATGTGTGTGTGTGTGTGTGTGTGTGTGTGTGTGTGTGTGTTGGGGGGGATGGGCTGAAGAGGAAGAGGAAAAAGAGGGAGAGCGTAGGTTGGAGCAGAATCATCAGACAATGACACACGTTGCTGTCCACACACACACACACACACACACACATGTTACACCTGTATAGCTTCATGGGATGGTCCCTCCACAGCTGCCTTCTCAAAGTTGCCTTCATGAGTGACAACATGCAAAACTCCAATTGTCAATAACACATCATTCAAGTGTGTGCGAGTGTGTTTTGTGATGCATATTGCGATGCGCAGACAACATGCTCATAGGCAATCTCCAATTAGAGCAAAACATCCTGCCCGCAACAGAATTCACATATGTTGCTCCTTGTACGCCCGACAATTTAATCAATATTCGGCCGCATGAAAAACTGTCTCCTAAAGCCGGAAACCTAGAAACAAACGGAGCTGCAGCCTGTGATGTAATCAAAAGACGAAGCCCGGAGCTGTATCACCGATAATTATGTGAGAATGATTGTGACAATACCTACAGGGAAATGTTTCACTTCAAATGTAAAATGTAAAAAAAAAAAAAAACATTGCTTCCACAACCGTAAAGCCTCAGTTGAACTCATAAATGGCCCAAAACAATTTTTTTTTTCAGCATGAAATCAGCTGTTGAGGGATTTATTCTGCGATACAAAGCTAAAAGATGAAAGAAGAGTAAAAACATGAAGTGTCCGCATTCAGTTTGGTGCTATTGTGGTAAAATATCGCCTTTTTTTTCCCTTTCTTTTCTTTTCTTTTCGCAGAGCCGGTGTCAATCCCAATTTCCAAAGATATGAAAAAAAAGTCACACACACCCAAATAAAAAGACACACTGTATTCTTTAATATTTCTTTGTGATGTAGCTGAAAAAAAGGCTATAAGAGCAAAATCAAAAAAGTGTCCGTATGATTTCACCCTATATGTTCCTCGGCACCTTCAACCATCAAACCGAAACGGGCAAAAACTAAGACAGAGCACTTTCACTCCAGCATGTTTGTGGTATTTAACAAAAATGAGGGTCATTAAGTTGCCGAGCGAGCCGAGATGAAGGGAGCAGGGAGACCGTTTGAAAAGCTGTGTGGATGCGAAAAGCTGAATTCCTTGAACGCCGTTTGAAAACTGTAATCCCAGCCGAAAGGTCAAAAGTCTCAGCAGGTTTTTTATTTGTGTCTTTGTGCTGCTGTTTTAAGCCCAGAACACGCTTTGTACTCCGTTCAAAGAGCAACACGAGGGGTCTGTGAGGGGATTAGTCTGAATGATGACGGCTGAGGCGGTGAAGTGCGTGGGCGTGTGAGCGCGCACAGACACACACGAGCTTGTATTTGTTGCTGCTGTCATAAAAAAGAAAAAAAAAAGAGAAGAAAAAAAACTTTGTAACTGTAAAAGTAAACTTTTCAGGAACTGACATTAAAAGCAGGCGCTGTGTTTTTTTTTTCTTACCACTGACTGGAATGTGACATATTACTCTTACATGAGCTGGGTTGTTGTCCTACTCTGTTTCATTATACAGTAAATGTCATACTTTATAGTGTATTGCTGAACTAGTTTCACCCTTTGCGCTATTCGAAATGCTCTTTTTTCAGCCAGTGTATGTTATGGGTACTGGCTTGGTTGTTATTCTTAAGTTATAATCATCATTTTCTAATATGTCATAAAAATAAAGGGTCAATGTGTAAGAATTTGATTTGAAAATGTTAAAAAATTGACTAAAATTATCAACACAAGGAAAATGAATAGCAGTTTTGGGCATTATGATGTCTGTGCGTGGTGTTGCAGAGATATATTCTGAAGTTAGCGGTGGCCTTTCATGGTCCAAAGCTCCTGTGCTAGAAGTGTAAACAAACCATCACACCCCTGATCCCTGAACTCCCAGTGCAACACCGCTAACTGCGCAGCTAACTGAGCTAACTAGCTCAGGGCAGCTACAGTTAGCAGCAGTTAGCAGTTACTCTGCTGAGCTGCTGCTACCCATTTGTTTTGAGTCTACATGTGACAGGGGGACAATTCTTACATTTTGCAGAAAGTGACTGTGTACCTCAATTTAACACGCTAAAAGTCTTCACAGTCCTCATAATTCCATTTTTATGACACAGGAAAAAAAATAGTAAATGTGTGACCTAGAAATCTGCATCGGAATACTTCAAATAACGTTCATCCTTTGAATTACTTTTCTGAGGTTCTTGAATGTGTGGTGGTGCAGAGGTTAACATCGTTTCCTCCTGTTTCTCCTGTTTCTTCTCCCTCCTTTGTTGCAGTGCAGTGAAATCCCTTTGTTCTTCCTGCTCCGTGGCTTTACAAGTTTTGCACCAAATATCATGGAAATATAACAGATATTTGATCTGTTCTTCTGATAATCCAACAAAACTGAAAACATAAAAGTTGCTGGTGGAGCGACTGAAAAGAGAAAGAGGTTTCAAACAGGAGCTCGTCTCGGTAATCAGCGAGAGGCTTTACCTCGAGCATGGTCTGTTGTGTTGAGAGATTCCAACAGCTAACACTTTTTCACATGCATATATATGCGCTGAGAGACATAATACCTCGACATCTCAAAATTTTGTCTTGGAAAACTTTTGTGAGGTTTGTTTTGGACAAAACTTTCCATATAGATTTCCACTCAGAATTGCAGGTGTTTTGTTGCTCATGCAGGGACACATTGACAGTGTTGTGTCTGGTCCTGACGGCTGTTTCCAGAGCAGGCGTTCTCTATATTTTAGCACTGCGGTTTTCCTGTGTCTCAGTCTGTATTCCGACTGGTTGGTCAGAAGGGGAAACGATGTCTCTGCTCGTATAATGAGAGAGGTATCAAATACAAGCATGTCAGCAGTTCGACCCACATATACGAAAAAAACGGCTGACATCCTGTGAGCAGAGCTAGATTAGCTTTTATCATTACTACGTCGAGTTAGCGCGGCGGAAAAAGAAAGGCAGGCCTTTGCAAAGCTACATAAAGTTACACGCACACACACACACGCACACCACGAAGACGTCCACAGGGCGCACACTTGGACAAATGTTACACAACACCGTATACACAACGGCAGCGCAGAGGTCCTCTGGCCAGGGACGAGAGTTGAATTTAAGAGCCTCAATCACTTTCTCAAAAACACAACTAATCCTCCGTCTCTGCACAACAAACAAACACACACACGGTCACACACACAGCACCTCTTCCCTCTCTCTCACACTCTTTTGCCCTCTTTCCCACTCAACATTCAATGCAGCGTGCTCATGACTGTGAGAGGGAGAGTGCATGTATGTATACATGTGTGCGTGCGTGCGTGCGTGTGTGTGCGTGCTTATGTGTGCGTGCTTATGTGTCAGTGTGTTTATTTGTCTTTGTCTGCATTGTGATTGTGATGGTGCGCTTGGAGACATTGTTAGCCCCAACAGAGGATTGCTGCCGTGTGTTTCAGCTCAAGGTCTCAGCCTCCGTCTCCGGCTGTGGTCTCAGCTCCTTCCAGCTGCTCCTGAAAGCTCCACTCTGCCTGAATGAGCTGCTAACCTTGGCACCAAATCAATATCAGCCAAACTCTTTGAAGAATCACAGATGGAACTGGCCTCACTGCTCTGTGCTTTCGGTGCTGAGCGATCAGTGTGTGTGTGTGTGTGTGTGTGTGTGTGTGTGTGTGTGTGTGTGTGTCTGTAATTGCTGCCAGCCTCCCTTTCCTGCTTGGCCTGCGTCCAGAGAGTTGCACAGTGTGATGGTGGAGTATCTGCTCTCATTCATGATTGAGGGTGAGGTTTAGGGTTGACTAAAGACACCCCACCCCCTTCTCATCTCTTCTCAACAAACACACACGCACACACACACACACACACACACACACACACACACACACAAACACATCATCATCATCATCTTTCATCAGTGTTTCAAACATTAATTTAATGTTTGATCAATCCCTTCCACCTCCTCCTCCTTCTACCTTGCGAGTAAGAAATAAGGTGATGCTTCCTCGCAGGCCGTCTTTGTCCTTGGCCTGAACACACACACACACACACACACGTAGACGCACGCCTGCTTCCTGTAACCCGGCCCGGTATCATCTGATCTGGGTGTTGCTGAAGCTGATCGATGGTTGTGTTGAAGTATTTCAGGGTATGATGGGATGCTGCATTCACACAGGCACGGAAACATATCAATAGCCTGGAAGCTCGCACCCATCAGCTCTGTGTCCAAATACAATTAAATAGCTTCTTTGACACAAATGCACTCTGTGCACAAGCAAACATTCATACAAATAGATACACACTTGAATAGATTTTACAACTGATATACTGCAGCGATGCCAGAGCTGGTGCTATAAATTAAAAGACTGAGCAGCTGCTTTGATGTAATTAAGTGCTGGGAGCAGATAGGTTTCTGAAACAGAGCGGGGAGACCTGGCAAAGTAAAGTTACCTTTTTAGAGAAAGTATTAAATGAAGCGAGTTCAATCAGGAAGACCATCTTAACTACTCTCTCCATCTCACTCTCGCTCCGCACTAATTAACCGTCTATGTTTACTCTCTCAGTTAGATCAACCGATCTAGTCGTTGCCGTCAAACCGTAAATCTGTTCTCCTCTCCGCAGTTATCAGCTGTTGTTTCAGTGCAAAATCCTTGCGTCCCTCCTTCACCCCATTCACAGCCAGTTCATCCATTGCCCAGGAACACCTGAAACCGTTCTCTCATCTCACCACCACCACCACCATCTAGGCTCCATCTGGGTGGTTTCCTGTACTGCTCACGGCTTCCCCCTCCCTCTTAGAATGTAAAGGAAGTCACAATGGGGCCTAATCGCCAAAGACTACATTAAAAAAATGCATTTGATTATTCCTACAGCCTTTGATTCTACATATTTCATATTACATATGTTCCACGATGTGGTTGAATATTGTTTCTAGCCTAAATGATTTAAGTGATGTTTTACACAGTCACAGCAAGTTCTACAATGTCATGTCTGTTTTGCAATGAATTGTGGGTAATTAGGGCAGTGAAGTCCACACCCAAAGCGGACTTCCTGGAAGCCCCACTTGAAGGCCCTTGGCACATGTGAAATCTGCAGCCTGTAATAAGGCAACAAAAGCCCTTTGGTTAAGAGACGATCATGTTTTCAAGTAAAATTTAAATCTTTTATCTCAAGTCACTGCTGACCCTTTCTTTATTAAAACAGACATTTCCCAAACCTTAACCAGGTGCTGCCAGTGCTGAAACATGAAAATAAAAAAGTTAAATAATGCTGTAATCACTACAACTGGATGGTGTTTTAGAAGATTGCCCTAAGAGCACATTCACATCCATATCAACATTTTTGCGACTTAACAGTCACATTAATCAACAACATTTCTACATTATATGGTTTTAGTTTTAATAGTTTTACAATTGATCTTTCTGCTTGTTTTTGAAGGCTCTTGCCTTTACCTGTGACTTGCTATATGAACCTCCTTATGAGCTGCGAGAGCTGCTTGAGATCCTCTGCCAGGACCGGTTCCAAAATTTCCACTTGTGACCAAAGGTCAGCGGGCTTTTGTTGTCTGGGCCTCTCAGCTGCCCTTTCTCAAAACTAACTTTTATCAAATGCTTTTTTTCTTAACTGATTTATTTATCTTTTTTTTATTTTGTTGTTTCTTTTTGTCTTGGTCATATCTTTAGAAATGTATTTTATTGCAGTTATGACATGTTGTTATTGGAAAGCACTTTGGAATTTTGTTTTTAAAAGGTGTTAAATGAGTAAAGTTGATTATTACTATTAACATGTTTTCAAAAATGTATTTCTATCAGCATTTTGTCTCCCTCTTGTAATCGTATTTACACAGATGCAGACGTAGATGTAATTTCGAGGTCTCTGGTCTGTAACCAAAGCCAATTACCAAGGACTGAACAAAGCAGAATAACAGTTGAGTTTTCCCCTGAGATACATTCGGCTAACTACAGATTCACAAGAACTGCCTGAAGAACTACTCTTTATTTTGTTACCATATTCCGATGTTGCCTCATGTGCACTTGTCTGAGGCACGTCATCGACATCGACAACATAACATGGTGTTGAACTTTGCAATCCTGTAATGAAAGACGCCACTTTCACCCAATCTATAAGATGAGCGTTACATTTGAAGCTGTATCTTGAGTAGCTTACCAGGAGTGAAGAAGCTCTTATCCTCCTCTGTGTTTCTTTTTAACATTCGCATCCCTTACAAGCAATTACATACTGTAGGACGGTATATGCCTGGAAGCAGCATTAATTATTAAATCCTGTACTGTTTCTGCGATACAATGCTGCATAACTTGTATACCCTTAAGCCAACAAGTGCATCAATAACGTGAGAGGGAACGGTTGTAATCAGTTGCATTAATCAACATAGAGCCCTCCATAAGGCACCGCTTTTTTTTAAACGAGCTGCAGCTTCAAGTTCAATATTCAATCAGAGTCCTTTAGAAACAGACGAGAGACTTCAGCACTTTTCAGTCATCAAAGCTTCTGAGGGGCAAATTCGTCCGTCTCCTGACTTGGGTCTATTGATGGGAAGGACAGCCACACAATAACAAATATATTCTCTGATTGTATTCTGCCATCATTTCTCTTTGTCTCCTTCTTTCTGCTCTCCCTTCTCATTTCTTTCCCCTTTCCTCCTGTCCTCATTATTTATCTTTAGTCTATTCTATTACCTTCCCCCCAGTTCTTATGCCTTCCTGCCTTCTCGTATTGATTTTCATTTATAGGTTTTCATCCTTTTCACTCCCATTTCTCTGCACTGATGGCACCTTGCAGCTTGCCTCTCACTCTGCCTCTTCCCTCACCTCTCCACAAGTAAATGCCTTCCACATGCTCTCGCCATTCTTTTGATATAATACCAGATACTTCTGGACTCTGCAGCACCGAGAGGCCCGGCTGCGACAAAGAACGCGCACCGCGGGTGAAGAGGTCTTGATAGCCCTGCGCTATTCACAAGCCATAAAGGTCACCCACCTTCCTTATATGTCGGAGAAAAGGAGTCTGTATGGATCCAGAAGGCTTTCAGCAAAAAAAAAAGAAGGGAAAGCAGTGGCTATCTAAAGATTTATTATAGATCATAGTCAGCGCAGTAACACGACTGAATCTGTTGATGTTACGCATTTAAAAGGGTTGGCTGTGAGTTACGAGTCAGGAGGTGGATTGGCTCATTAAATATATTGCCGGGGATCTTTGCACCATCATTGTAGATTTTGTGATCAGCGAGATGACGCGAAATGGAGAAAATGAGCACACAAAAAAAAAGCAAATCTGAAATGTCACTAAGCACTAAGCTAAGCACATTTGCAGACAATAATTGAACTAAATATTAAATTGTATATTAGTTAAAACTGAGTCAACAAATTGTGCTAGACAAAAACAAACAATATTTTTGCACCCAAACTAAATTAAATGTCAGTTTGAATAAATATTCCAAGTGCTTGGGTTGAACGTACGGGAGATTTTTAACATGAACACTTACCATGTCCTGGAAGACTTGAGGAGGAGATACAAATCAGAATACAAATCTAATGTTGACACTGGAAAATGCCAAATCTGAACTGCTGCTCTCGTCTGCCGTCGTCTGATCCACTTGTTGGTCCTCAAACATCTTCAGTTGATTGTGACTGACTGTGCTGGTCTACTTGAAGAAAACTTGTCAGACGTGTTAGTAAAAACAAAGTTAACACATGTTCGTCTGGATAGGAAAGATGTGTAATACTCGGTGCAAAATTAGCTGTATAGATAAATGTTTGTCTAGATTAACTTTGCAAATCTACCAGCTGTTGTCTGCTGATAATCTGTGCGCCGTGATGACACTGCTCAATAAAACAGCACATCTTTGGCTCCAGTTTCATGAAACGTTAATGTCAACAGATGAGGCTATAAAAGATATTTGAGGGTTGATGTTAGCATGGCTAGTGAGGGGGTAGTTAATATTTGCATTACCCAGCAAACACGGACGGACCCGGACGTGTCCGAGAGAGCCCGATTGGGTCGTCATTACGTCCAATCACAACTAGTCCGATCAGGCCCAGAATATGACCATATCACAACCAATTACTTGCGCACAAACGGACAAGTAAGTCCGATCACGACCCCACTGGGCTCTCTTGAACGTACTTGTCTGTCCGCGCGTTAGTAATTGTTGTGATATGGTCATATTCTCGGCCTGATCGGACTAGTTGTGATTGGACGTAAACCCAATCGGGCTCTCAGGCATACAAAAACTTTTTAGGTGAAGAAAGTGCGTTTTTTTTTATTTTTTTATTTTTTTTTTATTTTATACACAGACACACACATACATAGATACAATGAACAGACAAACAACCATCAAAAGTTTTTATACATATAAGAAAGTGGGCATGATCTGACCTACGATCCAGCACGTAACGCATTTGTCCAACACGCACCAGAGCAGGTCAGCACGCGCAGCGGTGGTAGCCATGGTGGTAGCACAACAGAGAGTAAAGTAAGTAACCTTTTCATGTTCTCGGAGTTTGATTGTAGTAAAATACTGTCACTGTCAGGCACACCGACCGTAGAGAGGCTGCAAGTTCCTAAATTTTGGTGTTTTCTTTTGTTGAATCAAACTTAATACCTAGCTGCTAATACGTAACACGTGAACTATCATATTTTCTCACCGAATTAACTAGGCCGCAAAGGCCTGCTGCTAGCTGCTAACAGCATTTCAGCGCACTCGGTATAGAGCCGGGAGGAATTATTGCAGTTTAAATTGGGTCCATCCTCTCGGACTCAACTTTGTGGCCTCCTGCACCTGACAGAAACAGTTGTCAGGACCACAAAGGACTAACAGCAATATCGGCGGGGCTTAGCATCCACTGCTAACACTTGCTAGCATCTGGGACAGTTGCGAGACGGCTTTTCAGCAACATTCAGTAATGGGCCAGATAACAGCTGAATCGGGGAACATTTGGACGTCATTTCCATTACGTGGTCACAAGACGTCCTCTCGACAACATAAACTGGACGGGTATGTGGTCGGCTTAGGGTCATTAACAAGCCGTCGATTTGACGTCTTGGTTAGGACGTCCTGGTTATGACGTCGAAAACATCGCCTATTTAGCCTAGTCCGGAACGTCACCGAATGACGTCAAGACGACGTCAATCTGACGTCATTTGGCTTGCTGGGTAGGATTAACTACCTCAAGTGGCTTGCTGGCCATCACTAACTTTGACTAATTTGATAAGTTTAACTTACCTTAAATGTGTAGAAAACTCTGAAGGTCTACAACAAATCCTCTGACACGACAGAGAAAATGGCCCAGTGTCTAGCAGTGCTTTGCTCCTGGTGACCTTGATTCATTCATCTCTAGACTAGCAGACTTTATATCCATCAAGATTTAAAGAATTCTATAAGATCTAAATATATTTGAAAAAGAAATATTCAATTCAATTCAAAACAGCTTTATTTGTCCCCCAGGGAGTAGTTGTACACAGACATAAATATATTGTATTATAAGCAAGTCAGTACATGCAAAAGATAAGTACGAATCAAATAAAGATATTTTACATGAGGTGCAAAGTAGCATTGAGGAAGGCTGGGTTGTGCATTAAGAAGCAGCAGCATGTAAGTGCACAAGTGCAAAAGTGAGAAATGCAATAGAGTGGGAGAGGAAATGGGAACGGAATCGGCCATCTTCCCTTTGTTTCGGTGTGAATACAAAGTGAATGGTATTATATACACATGCTGAAAATTCATTACAAGACCAGAATCTACAAAGGGAACATTGTTTGCCTAATGAGATGGATAGCTTTCAGATTGTGTGCGACCCGGACTCCATGTTTGTTTCGACTCTCCAGCCAACAGGGACGCGACAGAGTATCAGCGGAGCAAACTAAGACGGGAGATAACGGCATGGCGACAGCGGAAATGCATGCCCTTATTCTCTCGCTCCTTGTGCAAACATGCTAATATCGATGCTGGTTATTAATTGACCAGACAGAGAGTCATCCAAGGAAGCAGGCTGTTTCTCACTGATAACGGCAGACACTGTCTCAGCCTCTCAGAGACTCTTCATAGCAAAAAAGAGACGGAGAAGCGAGAGACTGTCCAGGAATGAGCCGATACTCACAAGATGAGACTTCGTCAAGTGCAAGGCTAAGAAACCACTGACCACGTATTTACACCCTTGCACTTATATGCGTCAGATCTGACTTCTGAGGAAAGCTCGCTGGTCACCACACAAATAATAATGTCTCCAAGCAACTTCTACACAGGTGGACTCCAGATTTCCACTCGCCAAGCCTTGAGAAAGTGGTCACAAGAATAACAAAATTACAACACTATCTTGGAATAAGTTTATTTTATTTTTACTAAAAGATGCGTGAGAACATTAAAAGTAGTGGAGACGATTCTGGAGAAAGAGATGATTGCTGAGTCTCATTCTTTGGCCATTAAATACGAATGCTTCGGGTTAGAATTTGGGGCTGAATACTGACCGAAAGCGCCTGAGAATGAGACTCAACAATCAGCTATCTTTCTCCAGAATCGCCTTCCGTACCTCTTATATACCCTGCAAACCTCGGATTATGTTCCATTTTCCACAAAAAGGTTATATATCGAGGATGCGTCCCGGACTTTTGGTGCAGATCCTTAAAAACAGACAGATCCTGGATTGTTTTCTTCTTACTTTCTTTAACATTAGCGAGATTTTTCGTTGGTTTCTCAGGGAATGGTATGTGGATTTTAATGGTTTAGCTTTTGAATGGGGATAAGACGATTTAATGATGCTGCTCTTCTGGAATGTGCCGAAGCCCAGTCCTTTGCTCCGTGTCAAAGACAGCAATGATTAAGTGGGAGCATTACAATATGTAAGCGAATGTGATCTGCTTAAAATGGCTGTCACAACACCATCTGGCCTGTTTTCTCATCCAGTCAATATGTACATTTTCAACAGCTCATCAATATAGTGAAGGAGGCTGCTGGAGGATTGCGCTATACATTGAGATGATGTGATGATATCATCTGGGAGGATGAGTCATATTTCAGCCTTGTTTAAATGGGATTTGGACAGTAAACCGAGCGAAATGTGAATGCACACTGTATCTCTGTAAGGTTGTAGGTCAGGCCCATGCGTGCCGTGTTCAGGCCAGAGTTCCCTGCTCCTGCTCTCTGGACCAGCCTTTCAGGCTTCACACGAAGCCAGAGCAGACACTGCACTTCTTCAAACTGGCACACAAAGTATCGATCATCCAGTTACCTTCTTTTTTTCAGAAGTTCAACTCCTACCAGCTCAATCACTCTGTGGTGGAAAAACAACCGCGGTGTTAGCTGTGCAACACATCCTGGTGTTCACCTCTCCGGTTGCTGTGACCATAACCCGCTCGCTTTTTTTTTTTTAACTCCCTTCAGATTCCAGATCCGGAGGTTCATGTGGCGAGCTCTGTTTTTCCAACCTTCCAACCAAGGGCAAAGATAAAATTACGGTGGACGGCCTTTCTTAACTCTTTCCAACCTTATCCGGCGTGACATCCTTTCCACTCGATCCTCTGCTGCCTCTGTTTGCTCTTCTGTTACACCGCCTGCTCAGAGGCTGCAGAGGCGGGAGACGATGGGAGGAGCCTCACAAGGGGGGGGGGTTTTTATATTTAACCTGAAGACTTTGCATTATATAAGAGGAACATGTGGTCGCCCTCCCTTTTCACACACTTCTAAGCCCGGTTGTGACACGTGTAGAACTGGCGCTTGGAGATTTTTTTATTTCGTTCTTTTCTATGTCGGTGGAGCCTCAACTCTGAAAAAGAGCTGAGAGAATCAGCGTCTCCTCTGCCGCAGTTCGGTATGAATATGATTACGTTCATACAGAGATCAACCGCGGCACTCCCCTGGTCTCCTTTTGCCCCTCTGCGGGTCCTCACCTCCAGTACTACTTTGCTATTTTCCTGTTACTGATTGAAAAAATCTGAAAGTGTCCAGTAAAACAGGGGTCTTTGCCCCTGTAGCCTGGCATTACCAAGAGCCCTATTATCCTCAGTGATAGCTGTGAGACATGACCACACACACACACACACAGATACACACACACACATGAACAATGGGACATCGATCACACATCACTACATTCTGACATTCTGAAGACGCCCATACACACACACACACACACACACACACACACACCTACACACACACACAGCCACGACAAAAACATTGATTTGCCCCCCTCCCTCCGCAGAAAAACACTGCCAATCTTCACCAGGCTGTAATTTTATGGCACAACAAAATGAAAGGGTAATTTTAGCGGGATAGTGAGGGAGAGGCACAATCGGAGATAAAGGGACAAAGTTTGGTGTCTGAAAGGCCGGTGATGATGATAGCAGCCGTGCAGGGAGGGAGAAAGGAAAAGAAAGAAAAGGCCGTTTGACAAGGCTGACAGCCTCACGCCTCGCTACCCAGCTCGGCGCAGAGAGACAGGTGCTAAAACACTGCAATTTAGATAGTTTACTGGCCATTGTCAAAACACTAGCGCAATCTGTGGAGGGTTTAACGGGTTTAAAGTCACTCAGCGCTGGACCCCCACCTCTCTCCGCCACCCCCTCCACTCATTACTTTCTACTGCTGGCTTCTGTTCATTTCTTTAAGGTGGACCTATGCTGAGTGTACAAAATACTCTGCCTGCTTATTCTCCCACTGAAGTCGAGTGAAAGCGTTGTGTGTTGGGTTACAGGAAAAAACTTGAGTCCATTATACATGCATATATATATTTATATGCATATCTGAATGCATATAAATTACTTTTATATCATCGCTATTAAAGTGACTATTTCTATATCATCTTTTTTTTTATCAATTATTAATATAGATATTATTGTATATTAGTTATTTTGATTATTTACTTCTGTTTCTTTATTGATACATCTGCAGAATTTGAATTGCAGATTACTTTTTCTTTACAACTTTGCTTGAAATGAATAAATGTCGAGCAAGTAACGTTCTGCTTCCACGAAAATGGCTGAAAATGACAGAAAACGACCGACCTGACAGCCACAATCAGTCGACTCAAGGCCTCAAGTATGAACATGAAACAGAGAAGACACATTAACGAAGGAGTTTTAAGCGATAGAGACGTACAGTACATATGTTAGAATCATATGTTTCTCGTATCTTCCCACATCCATACAAGGCTTTAGCAGTGCGACAGATGAACACATCGACTATAAAAGTTGACACACGTTTTTTTTCTCGCCCACCTTTGGGTAATAAATGCTGCGTTCTAAAAAGCCACAGGACAGGATTATGTCACGAGTGGCTGTAGTGTGTCCGGAGGATGTTATCGTGATTAGTCACTTCTGCCTCCTCTTCCTCGTTTTCGTTCCAGATGGTATCAGTTTATTGTGTAGCGCTGATGAAGAGAGCCCCTACCTTTTATTTGGTTTGAAGGAAGGCCAAGATAGATTGATATTGATAACTTCAAATGGAGGCTTTGGTCTGTGGTTTCAAGACTGGAAGATGTCCAACGTTTTCCACTTTTCCTGCCCTCATAGACAGAAGGGGTTGCTGTCTCTGTATTGATGAATACACTCTGCAAAGCCAAGAAGTCTCTGACAGTTAATCAGTTTTTCTTCTCTTTTGTCTTTTCCTCTTGTGGCATTTATTACATCCGCTCTGTTTGGCTGTTTTGCTCTGCCTGCTGGACATTTTCCCCCAAAAGCTTTTTGGATTACGCCTCTTAAAACGGTCAATGAAAATATGAAGATGAACTTTTATAATTTTCTCATACAGATGTGCTGATGTTAGACATAAGTAAAACTATGGAAACTGCAGATTTGAAGATAAATATTGAACTTGTAATAGAGAATAAACAAAAAATGTAATATGCCAAGATGTTGAATGTATTTCTTTTGTTTTCTGCTTGTTTTTCATAAAAATCAGCTTAGAATTGAGTTTTAAAATGGCAAGAAAAAACAAAAACAAACACACAGACAAGCATGCACACCAGACAGTGTGCATTTACTGTGTTTTTCATTCACTTAATTTTAGCTTTTTATTGAAATAGCTTCGCAACTAATAAACAAACAAGTCAAATCAAGCAAGTCACCTGGTCAACGTCCAATAAAGAAACCAGCCAATCATTTCCAATCTGCTGTTTTCACAGATTTTCTGGCTCTTTTGATTGCATTTGCCCGTTGCTGCCGTCATTATCGCCCCGTTGTTCCACACCATCTTACATATGTGTACACTGTAAAATGTTACGAGAATTTAACAATATTTTACTGTAATATTTCACAATAATTTACTGTGTTATTACTTTACAGGCTTTAACTGTAATAATCACAATATAATACTGTAATTTTGAATTTTCTGTGAAATCAAGTAAATTACTGTGAAAAAAACTGATACCAGGATTTAACAACATTTTACTGTAATATTTCACAGTAAAATACTGTATTCAAACCATCCTCGGTGGTAACACAACAAATTACTGTAAAACTTGAATCACGCTTGAACCACGCTGCATTGTGGGACCAAGAAGAGATGACAGGTGGATACGGGGGATAGGATGCCGTTCTCTTATATACATCCATGATGGATAATGTTACGACCCGACACATACGATAGAAGAGCTCAAAGGTAAGGTTAACATCTTTACATTTTAGGCAGCTTGTCACAACTTATATTAGTTGTGTGAGTTAATGTTAGTAAATGAACGATCTTTGGATCAAGGTAACGTCACTTTATGCTCCACTTTCTTGGCTGTTAAGCCGTTTTTCTCCGCAAAGCTTTGCCTCACAGAGAAGTAAGTTATATCTTTGGAAAGCTGAAATCATGTGTTTTCATTTATTCGTCTCCACATGTCGTTAGGAGGCATAGTGTGTGAGCTATTTGACCGAGAATACGCGGTGTTTTCGCCGCGAATTAGCTAAAGTTAAAGTAAGCTAACGTTAGCCTCCAGCTGCAACAACTAAGTCATTTCAAAGACGTTTTTCTCCGCGAAGCTTTGCTTCACAGAGAAGTAACTTATATCTTTGGAAAGCTCAAATCATGTGCTTTCATTTGGTGGTCATATCAATGGGAGGGATATGCATGAGTATTTGATTGACTACTAATATCTTCCAGCTTAAAGTATATGACCTGTCACTAATTGCTCTCCATTCTTTTTCAGAGGCAGTTTAAACAAGGACAGTGATCCCTGGAGCAGGCTGTTGAGGTAAAAATAGCACATAAAACTGTGTAAATAATCTGAGAAAATCAAGTGGTTTTCTTTTTGATATTGTACTTTGATCCACCACTGAATGTCTCATTAAACTAGCAAATGACATTTGCATCAAATTAAGCTTATAGTCAGTAATTTAATCGCATTCATTCACATGTTGACACATAACATTTGCTCTGATTAACCTCTGAATCATTGGAACCAGTGAAACGTCTCTTATGCACCATGTTGAATACGCTACAATGCTTTGTTATTTCTTATTTTACAGCCGTGTGCCATAGCCGCTGATGTGCAGAGGACAGTGACGTTACCAAGCACCCCCTGCTTGATTGTCCAAGGTACTGTTGATATCTGGATTTTATATTGATATTTCGAGCTGTATGTGGTTATTTTAAAAATGAACAAAAAAGTCACTACATGATCATTTCACATAACTTGTTTATTGGTCTCTTGACATGTTTTTTCCCCCAATATTGTTTTTTTTTTCTGAATCTGAGCTTAAGCAGTAGTGCACCAGTAGTTGGTGTACAGTAAATGATTTTAGAGATTTCAGATTGCTTTTTCCAGCATTCCAGGGTAGTGCCTTGACTAAAATTAGGTTTGGAACTTAATCACTAAGGAAGCCCCAATAGATCAGCCATCAGTCAAAATCGTCCGATCTACCCTATACAGTAAATATGAGATTGGTGAATTCTGTTTGTTTTATAGTTGCCGATTACAAAATAATTGAAACGAGAGTCATTTCTTTGCAGAGCATGCTGCGAACCACTGTTTCCACCCAGCTGACTTTAGCAAACGGACTGTCAACATAACATACATACACACTAACTTGCACATTGATGCTCACATCAATGGAAAGCTGCTTTTTTTCACAGATCTCTGTATAGATTGATTGTATTTGTTAAATGTGTGTATCCAGACATGTCCAGTGTCATATTTTTAGCAGGGTGTAAATTTAAGTTCACAATCTGGACTGTTTGCTAACATCAGCTGAGCTACTTGTTAACTGCTTATGTAAATTTGCACTGGGCAGCATTTCAAGTTTTTTAAAAAGATTGGATCAACCGATATGGCTCATTAATGATGGCGATCAGTGATAGATGATAAAAAAAAATGATCAGGGCATCCTTAGTTAAAATCAAATCTTAGAGACTTAAAAATTGAACGAACAAGGTAGGGCTCAATGTTCTCTGGCGTCAGGTGTGCAAGAGACAGTCAATTATACCACTAACAATGGTCAATGAGTGGGTCACAGTTTTCAAAAGCATTCAATGTTGCTGAACATTTGAATGAATGAAATATAAGCATTGCTCTCTTGTGCAGCATTCCACTTCTTTAAAATAGTGCAAGATGGGTATGTCTGTTCATTTCAGACGACATAATGAAGCCTAGTGCTTGGATGCTGTCCACTGAAGGACAGGTGGTGATGGGACCACATGAGCATTCTCTGATTTGTCCTCTGTATTTGGTCAATCTGAATCAAATTCAGCAGCCCAGCACTCCTCAACTTTCTCCTTTTGATAGCATGGCAAAGAGAGCCCACAACCTGTGAGCTGTAGACATGTTTGGTAAACTTCATAAACTTTAGTGCATTATTGTCTCAGGAATTTCCATTACTATTTTCATTACAAGTGTTTGTTTTTCAATGTTTGCGTATCTCAATTTCTACACAACTGATTTGCTTGCTTGTATAAATCTTGCTTGGCTTTCAATACTAATTTCTTTGGTGTAGGTCAGATTTAGTTGAGAGCGCACTGCATGTGCCTTGGATAAACAATGCAATATTAAATCTGTAAAACTGAAGTTGTCTTTGCTTTATTGTTTACAGGTGCTTCTTGGGCATTAACCCTGAGATGGGCTCAAATTCAAAGAAGAAGCATGGAGGTATCAATCGACACGTGAGCACGCTCCAAAGGAAACTTGTTGACTTGAGTGGTCAATGGAAATATGAAATTGTTACTTAGTTGACGTAAGAATGTTCATATTGTATATGTTCATAAGTTGTAAATTGTTTATACTGTATTGTTTATACTGTATATGTTTAAAAGTTGAAAATTGACGTGTGGATTGAGTATGGTAACCAATTTCCTGCTATCGATTAATCACAATTTGATATTGATTCAATTTAATATCAATTGATTGATTCATAGATTTAGTTAGTGATACCAAAGCATGATTTGGAGCTTTAACCTGATTATGTAACTACCCCAGCCATGTAAAACATCAATACTGGTATCTATATTGACATTAGACAGGGAATGAATATATCAGCACTTAATAGGTGAATCTGCTCTTTAAAAATGAAAATTCATGTTCATGTTTATGTTCAGAGACAGCTCTAGTAAATTCTTGAATTTTGATAGTTTTATGATTATTAAAAAATCAAAATGAGTATTGTCTTTGTTTTCTTTGTTCTTGTTTTGACTTTTAATTTAGCAAATCCAAAGCATGTTTGTGTGGTAAAATCACAGGTAACAAGTCAAATTTGCAATATGTTACAGTATTATTTAAATTGTGCATTTACAGTAAATTACTGGCTACTGGTTGCATTACTTTTACAGTAAAAATTTTGAAACTGTAATTCCACAGCTACATACTGCTATATCACAGTAATTCCATGGGCATGGCAACTGTGAAGTTACAGTATACAGCTGTAGATGCATTGTATTTTACTGTGAAATATTTACAGTACATTATTGTGAAACATACACACAGTACATTACTGTGATATTTTCACAATAAATTACTGTAAAATTACTGTGAAAGTAATGCAACTAGTAGCCAGTAATTTACTGTAAATTTACAGTGAAAAATTTTACAGTGTACGTTTTGCGCCTCTGCAAAATAAACCATCCCCTCACATGCTGACCATTGCGTACACTTTCAACACATAACTCTATGACATAAATGAGTTTTGGTTGTAGTTAGCACCTACCGACAAGTTGTTACACACCTGGGATTTGTAATTAGGACAGTGGTGTTGAACTCACAAACTGCAGGGGGCGCCAAATGGTACAAAAATTTGCAAATTTCTACATAATCTGGTTTTGAAATCGCTTGCAGAGCTTAAGATTTATCATCCTACCACATTGTTTTTAGGAAGGTATCGATGTGGGTTGTTGTTTCGTCTTAATTTAATGGGCTCGGTCCATTTCTAGACAGATGGACGGCTAGATTGGGTTGGCGTTTGCATATGGATGATATATTTGGGGGGGGAAAGACAAGAAGTGCAAGACAATACTTTCAGATAGATAGATAGATAGATAGATAGATAGATAGATAGATGTGGCAGGATGATGCCAAATCTGGGTGGAAGAGATGGGAATTTGGGGGAGGGGTTGCAGTTTAGAGGTCGTAACCTTGAGTATTGATCAGGTTTTGTCATTTCCATGGCGACTGGAGGCCCCCTCTCTCTGACCTGCTGGAGTACATTAGACCCGAGATCCATAACGCCTGTTCGCCTTCACTCCCTTCTCCCTTTCCCCCCTCTCTTCTCTTCTCAGCATCTCCCTCACACCCATACTGTGACACACCTACACAGAGGTGAAAATACACTCATCAATACACACACACACACACACACACACAGACACGCAAACTCACGCACACATACACACAAGCTGCTCATCCAAGCACAGGAAGAAACTGAATTAAACCTTAAAAACAATCTGGGCCTGCAGAGGGGACAATTCATCATGATCTCTGTGTGTCAGAGGTGTGTGTGCGTGTGAGTGGGTTTGGGTTCGGAGGTGGACGGTGTGTGTGTGTGTGTGTGTGTGTGTGTTTTTTTTTGGGGGGGGGGGCTGCAACACTCCAGCCACTGACCACACGACACACAAACTGTACTCACTTCACAACACTGATCTTTAAACACTCATCCACATTCCAGCCAAGGTCAGCGAGATTGTAAATGAAGCTACATATCTGGCCAGCAGTTTGTGTGTGTGTGTGTGTGTGTGTGTGTGTGAGAGGAAGAGAATGAAAGAGGAAGAGCGAGATGAGAGATAGAGGAGGGAACGCAAGGATGAGATTGATTTCAGCGCATGAACCAAATCAAGGAAGTGTGTTAGAGATTGGCTAATTCAACTTCATTCCACACTTACTTTTCTCTCGTCCCGGCCTGGCAGCATTTACTTTATATCCATTTCTCCTCACTGTCTTCCTCCCTTACATCCCATTAAGAGATGCACTAATTTCTCATCCCTCTCCTCTCAGCTCTCACTGCACTGCATGTTTTCGCTCTCTTCAGCTTTTCTTTTTCTGTCTGTGTTTCTGATTCGCTCTCGCTCTCTGTGTCTGTCCATCACTCCTGGATGCGACCGAGGCAGAAGAAGGGCTCTGTAGTTCGTCCCGTAGACTGCCAGGGGCCCGCAGAGCTGAGGGGCAGCCTCTTTGTGAGGAAATGATTTTCTCGGTGCTGAGGAGGACACTCCAAATCATCTCTAGCAATCTCAGTAATGGCCCTGAGACGCTGCTGCCTTTGTCCTGTAATGGTGACAGATGACTGGCTGGGCAGACGGGGGCCGTCCAGACGCCCAGCGAAGGGGGCGAACAAACCTCAACGTGCACACACATGGACACACACAAACACTTGCATAAAATGCCACTCCACTGGCGGCCCCCGTGTGATTGCAGGTAATTGTCTCTTCTCAGGCTGTGGTGTTAGTGGTTATCCTTAACGATCACTCTCAAAGAGGAGTCCTAACTATCTGTCCTTTCAAAGGAAAGATGATTCCACTTAACAGAGTCACGCCTGAGCACCCCACCGCTGCCGCCAAGGCCTCTTTAAAACATAAGAGCTGGGGCCATAGAGCTTTTAATGTTGGTGCATTAAAAGCACAGTTGACATGTAAGAATATCAGCAGTTAGCCTGATTATACATAATTCACCTCTTCTTCTTCAATTATTAACAGATTATTCATTGAGAAGATAAGAAGACTGACAATATTCATCTGTATTATATTATGTGATATATATACTAGGATTTCACAATAAAAGCACGGCAATGCTTTTTGGTGCGAATCAGCAAGAGTGTGCTGTTCTTCCACCACAAAGAGTAAAGCTTTTAACGTTTTTTGAAAAGGCAGATGAGCAAGTGAAAGGTGCTTTGAACATCTGAACAGGGGTCAGAGTAACTAATTACAGCTTCTCAAATTACTGTAATTAAGTCATTTCTAAGGGGGCACTTTTTCTTTTATTAGTACTTTTATTTGATATATTTTTATAAGTATCCATCACACCTTCAAATGTAGTTATTAGCCTACATTTTAAATCATAATTAGGTACTGAGTACAACTTAAATTGCTATCTCAACCTTTCATCTGCATTTGTGTAGCCAATAATGCTTTCAAATCACCAGCGGGCCAATGAAAACACAGATGCATAGATAGAGATGTATGAAATTGCAGGTTTGGAGCACAACAGAAAAAAAGCTGGGGGTAATTTCAACTGCAGATTTGGAGAAACAGAAACCCCTTTGATTGAAGTCCTGCTAAAAAGTAACTAATTCTCTGAGTACTGTTTGAGAAGAATACTTTGAACTTTTTTTTTATTATTACTTCAATGACCACTGCATTCAGTTCACATATGAGTGGTAAACAGGTGGGAGGAGAGGTGAGGACAGGTTGGAGGATCCTTCAACAGGTAGAGCACCGAGTGAGTTGTTGGCGTTACGCTGAAATAGACTTGAATTATCAGGATAATGTCGGCCCGCTAAGAGCAGCTTAATTACGTGAAAGAAACAAGAAATACACTAAGGCATGTAAATATGAATGTTAATCAATCACCCTTCACCAATAAGTCCATTTAAATCTGCATCCAGAAAAATATTAAATGCGTTTAAAGCTGAAACATCCGTAACTCAGTCTGCATTTACTCCTTCAGCCTTATATAGACGATATATATTGTTGTGTTTACATTGACGGAATTTACTGGCACGTGACACTGAGTGGGTAGAGAACAACCTCCACACACATCGGATTAGTTGGTTATTACTATTACTGTTTACACATATTGTATTTAAAGGGAAACATCAAATTATTGAAAATCAGTAATCCTGAGCAGCAGAGCCTCGTTTTCGATCTAAGAAAAACACACTGAAACCGTTGCTCTGTAAAATTACAATCAATGGTTTTTCTCCACGTTTTAAAAAACTGCATTTCAGTCATCATTATACAAATTGACGCGTAGAAAACACTACACCAGCCTTTTGTGATGGTCTTTTTCTTGAGCAATAACAATTCCAGTAGCAGTGTCTGAGGCGTGATGGTCTCATTTGCAGGCCAAGGGTTGCAGATCAATTAAAATGTATTCATTTTTAACATGCAATATGTTTATATTTCACCATACAAGTCTGGTTTCTATGCACTTGGTCACCCTCGATTAAAAACACATCGGCCCGTCCGCCTGGTTTGATGCTGTCGCGCGTTGAGTCCTCCCATTGTCTCCCCCACCAGGACATGAGAGGACAGTTTTCGATCACAGAGGTCGAGAACATGAATTGAATGGTTTGATGTGTCCTAAAGTTCGACTTTTAGCCAAACAAGACTGGAACACATGTCAATGACAGAATCAATGGGTGTAAATGGAGAAAGCCTGTAGTCTTGTTCAAGGCCTGGTAAAGAAGAGGTGTGAGATGTTTGGTCGCAGTCCCAGTGGTCTGAGGTGTTACCTTCACTTTAACTTGTTTGGTAGCTACAGTATCCTTCCTCTGTCCGTGTGGCAGTGATCCGAACAGACTGTCCATACAAACAAATGTGTCCAGCGGGGTGTTGGATGTATTTTCTTCATAATATTCTGTCTTCTGTTTTGTAGAAGTTATTATTGGTCACACTTCTTCTCTACAAATACAGCTTTTACGTTTCAGGTCGTCTTGATATTGAATATTTTGCTACAAGATTGCTAACCAACAATTATGCATTAAAATGTCAACCCTTTAATATATATTTTGTTGAGTTGTGTACTTACATTATCCTAAGTTCAAAACCATAGAAATCTGTAATTTAATGGAAGCTAACAGTGAGTTTTATTTGGTTGCCAATATCCGATATCACACCAGAGAGTGAGGAAGGAAGTCAGCGAATGTACTAAGTAGCTAAATCTAAAATCAAACTCCAATTTCAGACTACCTCTGTATTGCCGTACATTTTTGAATGACCCATAACTGCTTAACCATAGTTTAAGCACACCAGATCTACTCACTCTTAGAAAGCAGCCACCTGAATACGCCTCATTCTTTTGTCCAAAAATTTAAAATGTTAAAGAAAACGAGAAAAAAACTATCTAGGATCCGTCCCGCCATCCATCCAGAACCACACCAAAACTTAATGGAGTCTGTTCTGGGCCGAGACTCATCCTCCATCCAAGTTTTAAATGGAAATTTGCTGTTTTGCTGACAAACCAACCAACCAACAAACAGACACAGGCGAAAACATAGCCTCCTCGGCGGAGCTAATAAAACCTGAAAACATTACCTCATCTGTGACGACGACTCCCATGATTCCACGTTTTTTCACAATATCATTAAACTACAAATTTTGTCATGTATTTTTTTTTTATTATATACTGTACATTTCACTGTTCAGATATACTGTATTTTTAAGTTGTATAATGTGGAAGATTTATAATAATGCATAAAACAGCAATGTAGAAATGGACCTGTTCTCTCCCAAGCAATGTTTTTCCTCAGTATTGAGGTTGTTACCATTGTGACCTAAAATGTCCAAATATACTAATATTGACTGTATATTTAGTACTTGTAAGCAGAGTAGGCCTCCGCCTTGCTTTATATCCCTCATCTCAAAACTACCCCAGCCTTCGTCCATTGATCTTCAATTCCAGAACTGCAGAATCCTATTAGCGTATGTCACCAATAAGAATCAATAGGAAGAGGATGTGGTCAATGGCCGCCTCCTCATTAGAAGATCCCCACCAGCAGGCCTGAGGGCAGATCAAAAGGGCTGGTCTGAATAACGCCTTCAGGAAAGGAGATTTTTTTTTTTTTTTTTCTCTCTCAAACACCACAGTCGTCATGTCTCACTCTGTGAAGCATGTAGGTGTAACGCTGTGTGGGACTCCACGGTGTCATTTGTGTCTGTGTTGAGTTGATTTTCCTCCCACTGTTCAGACTCTCTTATGGTGTCTTGTTGTGTGTTCTGTCCAACAGTGGATGTTGAGACAGGGGCTGTGTGACAAACACTGCAGCGCAGTTAGATTGTGGTTTCGCATAAAGAAATGTTGTTACCTAGTATCACAAATGAAACAAAATGATTAGTGTATGAATCTACAAAATTAAATTGTTTCATGAGCTATGAAAAAAAGGCTTTTCCAAGACAGTGCTTTATATTTGTTTAAAGGATGTTATCAACCTGGGAATCAAACTAATTGTATCAACCCTTAAAGAAGAATTAAATTCTTTATTGTATCTAAAAGATCTCAAAATAAATTTAATTGCTGATGTTATTGTTGCTACAATGCTCCATTACTTTGTTACAAAAAAATCCACTGATGAAGCTGTGGCTGCCAATGACACTGACATTATTAAGGAACAGAAATTAGAGAAGCTTAAAACCGATGCTAACTGTGTTCTGAGGTAGGGTTAGAATCAGGATACAATGGATACAATTGGAAATTCTACTTTGTCATGATAATGCATCTTGACCTTTGACCCTCTCGCTCCTATATCCCTCACAGCGCTAATAGGGTATTTTGGAGTACAAACAAGGTAGTACTTACACTTAAATGTGTTTTCATAGTTTTGTCTGTCATCTGTCAGTGAGATGTTTGTGCTCTTTCAGCTTTGTTTATAATTGTATGACATGACATACTGTGGCGTATGTGACGTAGCTTCCGCTGTGAAGAGGATTGTGGGTCAGAATCGCCTGAAAAGCGCGATGGCTTGCATACTGCAAAATGCGACTGGATGTTGTAGGACATCCTGGTATTTTTGGCATACTGCAATTTACGGACTTCCTATTGGGACATAAAAATCTTTTGCAGGCATAGATAACAGTTCAGTGGTATGGGTATTGGAATGCAAGATGTATTTCGTTTTATAGATTGGGTCCCTAAGAGCTTTAAGAATATAAAAATATGCATTTAAAGTAAATAATTTGTGTATTTGATTGATGGTTACCGAGCAGGTAACAGGTGCACATGCTCCTATAAAGGCCACATGTGTCTACAGATAATGGGTGTCATACACTGTACAGATTAAGACCCCCTTCAAGTGAATGCATGACTTGAGGGGTCACTGGAAGGTTTGTTGAGTATGAAAACTATGTGAATTTTATGCCAGGGTCTTTACAGGCGCCATATCTCAACCCAACTTTACACCTATTTTTGGAAAGATTCTCTATTACCATGGTTAACATCCCTCCTGTTCAATTCCTGCAGATCGCCCAGAAAACGCTGCCTAATTTCTCATGATCAAATAGATACCAATGACAAAAAGTAAGCAGGCCAGTTATTAAATGATAGATGCACAGATCCTGGGTATATACGGTATCATATCGTATCCTTATCCAAGATCATGCACTTTTAAATAAAATGTCTTTTTATTGGAAAACTTTAATGCTGTGAAATGCTGAGCTTTTAAAAAGTAGAAAAATATGATACAATGTTTTAGATGTATCATCCTGGCCTAAGTGTTGCTTAAACCTTCCTGGAAAACTGAGCGGAATAATAGCATTCTCCAGAGGACGCTTACTGTCTGGATTAACTGCACTTATAGTGTGTTGTAAGTCTGTGTGTCTTGCATTCGTGTGTGTGTGTGTGTGTGTGTGTGTGTGTGTGTGTGTGTGTGTGTGTGTGTGTGTGCGTGCGTGGCGGCCCATGTGTAAGGCAGTGGAAAGTGGTCGGGGCCAAATTGCTTTATCGTTTGTGGATGAATTGAATAAAGTCATATCTGGCTTTTTGGAATGTTACCACAGGGTTCAGGAAAATTGGTTAGTGGAGCAATTTCTTCCAAGATCCTGTTATCCACTCACCATGCACTCAGTCAAGGCTGTTGTGGAAAAATACTTTATGGGCTTGGAAAAGGAGAGGTGCAACTTCATACAAAGTCGAGTTTTTGAACGTCATCTTGAAAGCAGAGAGGCAGTTGAGTAGGACGAGGTGATTCTTAAAGGTGGAAAGACATCAGCTGCACAAATGGAAAAGTAACACAATTATATGACATTTTGCTAACAACAGACGCTGCATTAAAGTTGCAAAGTTATGAGTTGCGCACCTCGTTCTGGAAAAAGGAACACTGACAGTGTTTCGTGACGCAGAGTTGGGACACTTATACAGCTTGGATCAGCAGAAACACACTCCCTGTTAAACTCTCCAAGAACTGTGTTAGCTCTGGTTCTATTATTTGGTTCTTGTTGAAGTGACAAGCCTGTTCACGGTAACATTTTAAAGCAGACGTTAACTATGACTTCTAAGGCGCTTAAAATTGTGTGAGTTGCACCATTTGGAACACGTGGAAACTCGATGTGACGGTGTTAAGAAAACCATTTCAAGATCAACAGCCACAAAATCTCTCACAACTGATAGTAAATCAAGTTCAATTCATGTATGGCATCAGGCATGAGGAGAGGGTAAACTGAGGTGCACATGATAATTGTCTCTTGCCTATCAAGCAATCTCTTAAAGGTCCCATATCATAAAAAACACGTTTTCTCTGCTCTCAACATATATAAGCTGGTCCTCCCTGAGCCTGCCAACTCCCAGAATGAGGAAAACCAGTGATTCCTGCATGGTCTCTGCAGCCCACCAACTGGTAACAAGGCTACAGGCTGTTCAGATTCTGCTCCTTTCGTTACGTAACAAAAGGAGTCATTATCATAGGCCGACCTCCTCTGCGCGGTGATAGGAGATATCAGAGAGGGGGGCGTTCATCCCCGAGGTGAAGTTCGGTGTGTCCAGCGGAGAGACAGCAGTGTTTCACAACATCGTCGCTCAGAGCTAGACACACAATTGCTCTGTTGTTGGTTGTATAAATCAACATAAGTGCCTATATTCTGTCCCAGCTACAGAACAACAGAAGAGACCGTGGTTGTGTTTCCTTTCTAATGACAACGTGCCGGCTGCGGTTCATGTTAGCTTGTATATGTGTGCTAACCACTTACATCGGACTGCTTCAGTAACGAGGGTCAGTACAAAGCTGGCTTTGCCTCGACACTGATCCTCGTAAAAGGATCAGTCCCAACCATACTGGACCCAGCAACTGCACCCAAGCCACCGATGAGTGTTGCCGCAGTTTGATAGTATTTACAGTTGCCGACGAGTATGGTGAAGTCAGCTGGAAACTGGCTAACTAGTTAGCTCCATTTTGGTCTGCTATGCAATGGCATTTGAAGCGAGTGTGATGTTAATATTATTACGATGGAGCTTGGTTGTCACAGTAGAAAGTCTGGAAACATGTGCAGACTGGAGACAGAGACTATGCGAACAGTGTCCAAGAGTTTCGAGACTGTGTTTGAGACAAACACAGCTTTCGCTAGCTGTTAGCCATTAGCTACACGGTAGTAACTGTAACAACACATACAAACAAACTAACATTATTTAGCCACACTAACCATTCTGAAACGTCCTGCTGCAGCCGCAGAGTCTGTACTTCTTCAGAAGCCTCTCCTTCTGGGTCCGATTCTGGGTCAAACTGGTTCGGTTGAACGAAAAAATCTCCGCGAGCCATAGTGTTACATCCACCGTAAACATTAGCGCGTGCTAACGTTAGCATAAGGGGCTTCCTCTCCCTGAGAGTGACTTAGCAGGCAAGGCTACCCAAGTAGGCGTTGACAGATGGAGCTCATTAGCATTTAAAGGTGCAGGCACAGAAACAGAGAATACAAAACTCTTAATACAGCTCAGCAGAGCGACTTTTAGACAGCTGGAATGTAGGACCACGGATGTGTTTGGGATAATACATATCGAATACAGAGTTGTTGGACCTCTGACAGCTGTGTGAAATTGATGAAAAACAGTATAATATGGGACCTTTAAGGTCTTTTCACACATGCAGACTATTTGTGCATGGGGCCATTTGTGATTGGGAGCATGGACCGATCTGGGAAATCTGTACTGCCAAATTTCCCACCTCAACGTTCCCAGTAACATCTGAGAAAAAAATCCCCTACAGCTGTGATGTGAATGAAAGTAGCAACATTGCAAGAACAAGAACTTACTTACTAAATATACTTTTTCATGGAGAAAGCAAACCAGTCACAGCTAACTCAGCTGATGACGTAGTTGAAACCGTTAACTCTACTTCTGCCCATCTCCGCATCCAGCAGTCGTTTAATGGTCCTTTTAATGTATCAAATGCATGTTTCTGATTCGAGTAGATCAGTAAAAACATGTGTATCACATTTTACATTACCGCCACCTGCTGGACTGTCTCTCGCCTCATCCAAGCCGAGATTTAGCTATGCATGAGTTAAAATCAAGAGTGTTGCCTTAAGTGTTACCCTAGAACGTACGTGTGAAAGAGGCTGTAGGCAAGAACTTTCCATCACCAAATGGGGATTCAACTGGAAAGTCTAACCCTCCACCCTCCCCCACCTCATCCAGAACAGACCAACAGTAGCCAAGAATGTATATTCGTTATGTACTCTTAATTATGGCCAAAACGTTTGCATGATTGTGTGTGTATGCTGCATGTTTTTGTGTGCATAGTGTGTGTGTATGTGTGTGTGTGTGCGCGCGCGCGTGTGTGTCTTTGCAAGGTGGGGCAATTTGATAAATGACGCCAAAGTAGAATAGACTGGTGTTCAGATGGTTTCAGCCTTGTAAAGATGTGACAAATGACGGAGCAGAAAGTATTGATTCCAATCTCTCTCCGGTGCAGTGTTTCACTGTGGAGGCTGCACGCACACAGACACACACACACACACACACACACACACTCACACACACAGTTGCATACACAAGAAAGGGAGCACAAGGGCAGCGTGCATGCAATGAATGCATGCATTATGTGTGTACATGTACAGATTGTGCGCCTGGTGTGTGAACTTGAGAACACTGGCTGTCGTTGCGACTGCAGTGTGTGAGAACATATGGTGTACGTGTGTGCATGTAAAAGGGATTGGAATCTATATGTATTTGTGTGCCAGTGACATGTGTAATGTACTGTATATCGATGCCTTGTCCACACGTGACCACGGCCTTGTGTGTGTGCCCGCGCTCACATGTGTGTCACCATTGTTAGTAGTTAGTGTTGGGATGCCAGCGGGAGTCCCTGGTCACAGACATTAAGGTCTCATCTCACTGTGTTTTAAGCCAGCTGTGTTTCTCCACGCTGTCAAGAGCACTCAGTCGCTCACATGATATGAATGTGTGTGTGTGTGTGTGTGTGTGTGAGTGTGTGTCAGGGAGTGTGTCAGGCTGTTTGTCAGGGTGCATGGGAGTGTGTGCCGCGTTAGCATGATCACACGAGGGGGCAAAGGTCAAAGACAGCTAACCAGGAGAGGAGAAGACGGGGGGGGGAGTGGAACCGATCACATGAGAGGGGAAGGGAGACAGAAAGGGCCCGAACAGGAATCAACGTAGCGGAGGGGGAGGGGAGGACAGTCGGCCATATTGCCTCAGTTTACCTGTAGATAGATTAATAGATGGATAGATTGATAGATTGATAGATGGATGGATTGACGGGCAGCACAGATAGATATCCGATGGTGGTTTCATGGTTTGTGGCAGCAGCAGGAAGAAACAGGGAAGGAAGCTGAATGTGTCCTTTTTTGTGGTGAGTGTGGGCTTTCCCTGTAACATGAAGGCACACATTAATTATTCAATCAACAGTGTCCTGTGGTTGATTTAAAAACAACCTCCTAGCCTCTGACTTGCCACAAAGAGTCCCCTGAGCCCCTGAGTGACTGGATGGTTGGATGGATGGATGGATGGATGGCTTGCCAGCAAAAAGGATGGAGCTCTTTTTTTGCAAATTTTTTTAAACCTACATGTTTAATTAATAACATAAGACAAAAAAGATATATTTTCATCATGCTTTGACATTACATGATGATACCCCGTAATTCAGATCGAATACAACCGCTAATTAAAATTGGACCAACATCTGTACCTGTCTCCTGCGGCAGGCTCTGTCCATGTGGCATTTTTTTCTGGCAGGTCATTCAGGTGACACGTTTGTGCAATGAGAAAATGAAACACTGCGCAATGGCTTCGACTGACATTAGCTCGGTAGCTAATTTACCTCCATGTAAGAGACATATTATGCATCATTTCTACTCTAAAAAGTCTCAAAATTACTACAACTACTACTAACTTGAATACAAATAGCAGACTATGGCCTTCATTTACGATCTGTCAAACTCACTCCGATTCAACAAAAAATTAATTTCAATAAAATGTCATATTGTTGAGTCTACAACATCAACTTTTTTTTAGACCAGGCCTTTCCCATCATGCTCTGTGTTTTGAGGTCTGCAAAGAGCGACTGTGGTTCCTGGCTTTAAAAAACTGCTGCCCTCTCGATCTCATGAGTTTATCGTTGGCCACATGCGCATGACATCAGATCATGAAATGTGCTGCGATCGCCGGTGATAGATTCAGCCTGGTCCGTCCAGCTATCAAAAAGGAGCGTATTGCTTTGACCTAGAGACCCCTGTTAACCTCACGCTGCATGGACACAAGGGGCCTTACTCTGCAAAACTAGAATCTCATAACCTCTCTGCTAATTCATAGTAGCTCGCAAAGCTATGCCATAATACATCTTGACCATCTCCTGTTTCTATTCGCTGTCTTTGGTTTCACTGGTTTTGTCTCAGTTTAGTGTTCTGGGTTCAGCTGTCCTAACAATGACAGAGAAAGACAGAAACCGTTATGAAAATTTAGATAGATAGATAGATAGATAGATAGATAGATAGATAGATAGATAGATAGATAGATAGATAGAACATGTGTACATATACACTCCAACGCAAACACAATCATCACTGTCCATCAGTCGGTGCAGGGGGAGAGCCTTCAGCAGGGGGTCAGTGCAGAGGTCAAAGGCATTCAGAGGACCAAACACCACCCTCCCCATCCTTCTCACCTCCTCCTCCCCTGCAGCACCGCCTCCCATCACCCTCGCTCGCTCCCAATCAAGCACTTCACAATCACCTCTCCTCTTCCAATCTCTGTGATGTGTGTGTGTGTGTGTGTGTGTGCGTCACCCGGGCATGCTGAAACACAGCTCATCCCCCTAATGCTCGTGTGTGTGTGTGTGTGTGTGTGTGTGTGTTGGGGGGGGGGGGGGGGGGGGGCATTACCTCTGACCTCTGACCTGGGGAGAATTGACTCTTCACCAGGCCTGTGGGGTCGCTCACCCTTGACCCTCTGAGGGTTGGCCAGTCAAAGCCAGCCAATCAGGGTTGATTTTGATTCACTCGGCTTACAGGCGTGGGGGGTTGCTGACCATAAAAACGTACCATCCTGCTGTGATGGAGCATATGTTATAGCGTCTGCCTATTGAGGCTGATCTGTAGGGTTTCCGTCACAGCAGCCTACGTTGACAAGCCTCAGCTTGAGTGTGTTTGTGTGTCTGTGTGTGTGCTAAACAGGATGACGATGTGAGCTGAAAAGTGTGATTAGTGTAAATTGGACCCTGTATGATACTCCAAGGAACATACATTCAGGTTTGGATGTATGGTCCTGCCCTATAGCCTCCTGCTGGTCTGGTTAGGACTCGGGGAATGGAGTTTACTGGAAAGTGATGGAGAATCCTTACGGTCATGACCGTTGGTGTAATCTAATGACCGCTCACTCAGGAGCGGGAGGGAGGAGGAGGAGGAAGGGGGTGGGTGAGGCCACGGGGGGAGTGGACAGGAGAAGGGGGGATGGTCAGGAAGGATGGGTGATGGGGTGTGGAGGGGGGCGGAGGGGTTGGTGGATGATCTTCTGTCCGCAGGACTGGCCGGCTGGTGTTGACCTCTATTCAATCAAATCAGATAACCAGCTCTCAGTCAAAGGCATTGTCTTGTCGTGTGCCGCTGAAAGCAAAAACTCAGGTTCAGATTCATCCTGGAGTGGAAACGCAGAATGTTTCATTAATCATTTACAATGTAGAGAGTTTGTAACTGACATTTTTTTTTTTTCTTTTAGCTTTGTTTTGCTTCTGACTTCTCAGAACGGACTGATGAAGGTGATGGGAGGTGATGAAGTCATGTTAAACACACAAAAAATACATATGAAGCGATGATTGAGGCTTTCTTCGTGAGGCCAAATGTTTTGTTTGTATTTCATTATATAGTTTATAATGTGTAGAACCTGTGTGTTTGTGTTTGTGTGTGTGTGTCTGTGTGTGTTTGTGTGTGTGTGGCTACCCTGCTGACCTCCAAGGATTTATGGGCTGCAAGTGTGAGAGCTTTGACACAGAGATATATCTGCAGGACCCATTGTGTTAATGCAGTGTGTGTTTGTGTATCCGTCTCTCTGTGTCTCTCTCGTTGTGTGTGTGTGTGTGTGTGTGTGTGTGTGTGTGTGTGACAGGGACTAATTCCATTAGTGGTCTAGTGCTACGGGAGATGAGCAGGGATTGACAGAGCTGCAGTCGTAATGAATTGGCTCTGGCAGCATCACTCAGGCTATAAGTTCTTTCTCTCTCTCTCTCTCTCTCTCTCTCTCCCCCTTCCTCCCCTACTACTCTCTCTAGTTCTCTCGCTGTCTCTCGCTAACACTTGCATCCAACTGCCTCTCAATAAACACGCCCTCGTTAGGGCCTCGCCCGCTAATCACCGCTCTTCATTACGGCCGTGTTCGCTTAATTAGGCGGTTTCATTACGACTGCTGCGCCTGCAAAACGCCGAGCTGCCTGCATTTGCCAGTTTCCTCTCTCTATTACTGTCGGGCCACATTCACAAAATGACAAATTATCTGCGAGATTTTTAAGTAGAGGAATGCTCTGTTTAACGCACAAGAAACAGGTCCCTATTAATCAGGACAGACTCATGTAAATGTAAGCGTTTCCCACACGAGTAGTCTAGATGGATCGAAACCTGAGTTGATGATGATGACAAGGTTATTTTCAGGCCTAAAAGACTTTTACTTGGAAATTCTTTGTCACTCACACTTACAACATGGGCCTATAGAAATCTGAAAAACCAGAAGGTTGATGTTACTAGCTCTGGTGCCATGTTTTAAAGGTGCAACAGATAGGAATTGGCCACCTGTCAAAACAAGGTCAGTCCAAACAAATAGGGGGCAACATATCACCAGAGTAACCACTAACTGCTGCCAACTGTAGCTGCTAGTTAGCTCGGTTAGCTGTGCAGCTAGCAGTCCAGACTGGGAGCTCAGAGTGGTATTATAAGGAAAGGATGGGTCAGGGCTAGCGGTTAGCATGCTAACTCTGGCAGATGTCTTTGACATGAAGTCAAACTTCTTTATGTTGATTATTTTCAATGTTTCAAATGAAAAAATCTTACACATTGCAGCTTTAAGATGGTGTTTCTAATCCAAAGAGTACTCACAACTACAAAGGCAAATGTGTGATACTGTTATGTGTTTTAAGTTTTTGAGGCTGAAATGAAAACAATAATCCTGTTCCAGACTTGCAATTGCTTTTCTAAGTGCCAACATCCGTTCAGAATTTTTACGTTTACCCTTTAACATTTTACGAAAACTTTCTAAACTTCTATCTGCTCAATAAACACTGTTACGTATTACTGAGTTAATACTAAACTAGACTTTACCCGAGTGAGAGCATCAGCACCTGCCTCGGCTTTGCTGCAACAGCTCGGCTTGTGTTGGTAGATGTGGCCTTCAGTTCTTGAGCCAACCACAACCTCCACATTTTTGACACAAAGAAAGAAAGAAATGAATTTCTTTCAGTTTCTCGTGTTTGAACTGGACAGGAGCCTGCAGAGGAGCAGAACAGGCTGAGGACTGGAAGCCTCTGGGCAGCATCACTGACCTTTAGGTGGAGAAAGCCTAGCTCCTGTAGTGGGGGAACCCCACAGTTTGCTCCAGAGCCATCCGACCCAGTGATAAAGGAAACCAAGGTGGCGGGGGGCTCTGAAAGGGCACGCACTGTCGATACAGCAGGAGGAGTGGTCTTCTGGTCCCCCACCAGCACACTGAAGATGAACACACTCGGGGTCTTTATCCAAGTGTCTTGAATTGTTGCCCTTTGTGTGCATTGTGTTGTGACTGAATGTGATCCGATGTCACGATCAGCACTCAGAATGAACTTCACGCCTGATGACAGATGATGCAGATGGCGCATTTCTTTCAGTGAAATGGCTCAGCCCTTTCAAGAGCTTCTCAAGAGTGTTGGTGCACTAGTACAATTGATCCTTAAAATGTAACTCTAAGTTGCTTATACCAATACTTGTGCTTGCAGCCAAATTACTTTTGATTTGCAGGCAAAACTTTACTTATTCTCCTTTAAAGTGGCCATGTTTGTTTTCATGATATTGGTATCACAGACAAATCTTTAAGCATTGATCTCATCAAAGTTTAATTGTCATCTTCAGAAAGAAATGAAGTCTCTTCAATGAACAAACTATCATGAGATGAGAGTATGAGACACACAGCTCCACTGCAGTGTACGGAAGCCTAGCTCTGATAGGTAGACGTCGCTCAAGGATGCAAGAAGTAATATTATGGTAAAAGACCTTAAAACATTTTTTTATATTTCATTTGTATTTGTAAAGTGACCAGAGACAGACGTACCCTCTTGGTTCATGTAGAAACATAGTCCACTGTTAGCAATATTCACATGTATGTGTGTTGTGTTATGATGGTGGTGATTTGTGAACGGGTGAAGGGAACATTCATGTTACCACCATGTTTCCCACCCAGTCCACATTGTAAATTTTCAACATAATGATTTATTGAACCTTTGAAGATGACAAATTCGGGCGTGTTTGAGGGCCAAACAACAGTATGGCAACCTGTTAGATTCTCTTATTTATAGATCAAAACAATCTCAAAAACAGCATCCGCTCAGTAGGCGTTCCGAAGCTTGTGATGGTGGGAAACGATTACTTTCGGCAGATGGAGTCAGCCATTTGTGAAGGAAATGTAGATGACTGACTGTTGATGACTGTTCAGCTATGGATGCTGTCTATACTTTGACTGTGACACGCACAAAGAACTTCAGCACCCACAGAGAAAGGCAGGCGGTGAAGAATGTGAAGGTGAGTGTTGTAGTGCCTCCCGGTAATGCATTTTATAAAGATGTAGAAATAGAGTGCTGGTAGCTTGTAGGAAGAAAAAAACTCACTGTACACCAAAGAGTAGAATAGAAGAGCAGAAACTGAATGCACCGCCATCTTAGAAAGAAAAATGTGTAAGTGCAGGTGTTGTGTCAAGGTGAGCACAGGCCCACATGGCCTCAGCTTTGTTATTACAGCCAGGTTCAATTCCATCATTGCGGTTATTGTATTTGCCTTGTTGAACTTTAACTTCCTCTGCTTTTACTGTATCACTGCTGTGTTTGTCCTGCCTTTGTCTTTGTCTATTAAGCTCGGGGCTGGAGTTACGTGGAAGCCATGCAATGAAGCGAGGTCACTAGTAACAGTAATATCCCAGTCTGCCTTACAAATTGAGTGATTTTAAGAGTTGTTGCATGAGAAGAGACTTAATCGACTTTGTGAAATGACTATGGCAAATTTTTACACATTGGTCTTTGTGATAAAACATGTTGCATCTGTTCTAATGATGAAGGTGCAGCCCAGTATTTGCATCTAGAGCGGGGAAGTGAGATCCGATGACGAGTGGTCACTCGAGACGCACGTCAGGTGTGAATTGACGGGCTTGAAGCTGTCAGCTTACAGATCTCAGATCAGCTCAGATCACTCAAATTTAATGTTAAAATCAAATGTGAAGCCCTGAACAGCCTCTGTCTTTCTTTCTGCTCTTATCCTATTTGTTTATTTCCTATCTAACGTTGGTGAGGGTTACTTAATTTAGAGATCCCCCCAGTAAGCTCACATTATAACTCGACCCCTGATTGAGTTGCACTGTCACTGATAAATGAACTGAATTAATACAAAAATGATCGGCCACGACACCACTCAGGAGGAGAGTGTGTACATTAATTTGAAAGATGAGTGGTTTCATTGCACAACATATATACACAGGTGCCTTTATATTTTTGAATCAAATAGTTGTTTCCTCCTCTTTGTGTCTTTGTGATGTTAGCCACTCTTCTGATCTTCTCGTTTGCTCTTTTATAAGAACATTGATTCTGTAGGTCAGGTTTGCTGACCAGTCCCCTCCCCCCCTCCGAGACTCTTTCATGTTCCCAGCAGCAACCTGACACCTGCTCCAGACCCCGGCAGTCAGCTTCCATAATCCATACATCACACACACACACACATACACACACACACACACACATGCACTCACACACTCAGAGAAACAGGTTTACATGCAAACACAGGCACATGTATAAGCATGTCCACATGTGCAATCTTCAGTAATACAAACACACACTTCGACATGCAGACATAACACTATTATTGACACTCTGCCGGACAGCGATATTGGGGGACAAATTGATTGGTCAGGCTGTTGTTGTGTTCGGAGTGTTTGAACACACTCAAAGGAATTGTCTGTGCACGCACGCTACGCTGGCAGCAGGCCACGGGGGCTTCAGGGTTATATAACCTCACAGGACATCACTTTTTTCCAATGTTCCCATCAGTGTGATCCTATTTCGAAATGTACCTTGTCTCTCACCCAGTGCATGCTGGGAGAGACGGCACAGCTGGGCATGGATGGATAGCAGACCCATGTTAGCGACTTCCCAGAATATATGGGTCATTACATCAATTCCCTGGTACAAAATAACCCAAGTTATGTTAAAAGCACCAATTTGATGGTGCCTAAACATCTGTTTTTATTTTCCATAGATATACACTCTTTATACACCAACAGTCATACAAAACTAAGGTTCACACAACGGCTCAATGGATTAGAAGAAGGACAAGAAAACAAACTTAAGTATTTAAAATGTTATGTTAAAATTAGAGATGCACCGATCGATCGGCAACCGATCGCAATCGGCCGATAATGCCCCTATCGGTTTTGATCGGAGTTCTCAAAATAGATCACATCAGGCCGATCAGATGACGTTTAAGTATAAAGACAGTGCATTAACTGCATGCAGGGAGGGAATTTCATGGCCGCCGTTGCCCCGCGCCACAGTGGCCTCTGTGCCCCTGGCCCGGTCAGCGTAGCGAGCTTGCCCTTAATTACAGCCACCTGAGTGCACAGTAGTCACTCACAGTAACTTCAGTGAGTCCGCGGTTCGCGCAGGTGGAGTCTCATCATCACGATGATCTCACGTGAAAGCCTCACAAACAGCAGCAGCGTCTCAAAACAGAAGAATGAAACTTACAGCACAGGGAGCGAGCGCAGTGTAACGATGATACGTAACTGACTTATGTGGTAGGATTTAGTCCGGTAAAGTTGGAAATATATTCACAGATTCGAACTTCCCGGATCAATAACAAGTGCAACCTTGTTAAAACACAAACGACGGCTCTTTCCTAACGTACTACGATAGACAACGAGCTACAACCGTATTGTCATCTAAACGAGCGTCTGGACATTAACTCTGGTCTGTATGATCAGCCAGCTGTGAGACGAGGGCGCAGGGACCGTCTACAAAGTGCATAACCGAAAAGAAAAACTACAAAAAATTCAATAACTTCACTTTTATTTAGAGTGTAGTGCCACCAAAATCACTCCACACCTCAATGGTCTCCTGCGGATTATTCTACAATTTTTTGTTTGGAAAAAATGTGCTTTGCCATAATTTTGGGGAATTTCTATTTGGGAGAAATATTCAATAACACTAATATTCAGTGTGGTGTCACAAAAATCACCTCACCCTAACCCTACTTAACAAAAACTACTTTCCAATGTAACTTTAACTTGATTTTGGTATTAAAAAATGTTTTAATACACAATCCATGTCTTATTATAAATTAGGATGCTATGGTATCAGTCTGAAAGGTAAATTAACACATTTTACTCAGTGGTCTTTGAGCCCTGTCATGTGGCCTTGGTGCCCCTAAAAAAAAAAGTGCAGGCCAAATGGACTTGCCCCTAAAATTACAAAATTCCCACCCTGACTACATGCATTCCCACTAGTAAGCTACAGTTACTCTATGTAAGCTGAGTCCAAGTTGTCTCTAAGAGTCTCTAGAGTGTGAAATATTGCACATTGCCTCAGCCTGCAATAAAACGGTGGTCAATTCATGATACTTTCTCATCTCCTAATTTTTATACTCAATAATACATTGTCAATGTTGTGTAAAAAGAATCATTAATTAAATATATGAAAGTTACACAAGACAACAATATAGAAAACTTTATGGATTTGATGCTGTGATCGGTGATCGGCAATATCGGGATCGGCAGATACTGCTTTTGGTGATCGGTGATCGGCCCCAAAAATCCTGATCGGTGCATCTCTAGTTAAAATGATATTATAATCCATAAAACTTTAATGAATATTGTTACTGTTTATATTTTCAGCAACTTTTTTTTATATATTATCTTTCCTATTCATGTGCCCTAATATTAGTTATATACTGTATGATTGAAGGGTTCACAGGAAATGAAGCAGCACATCACAGCTGCTCCACATTGAAAGCATTGATTTGGACAAACATAAGGTGGCTTTTATTGTGGAGCAGTAAGTGTAAAGGCGATATCATTTAAAAAATGAATCTACAGAAAGTTAACAGTCATTTTCATAATTTGATATGATTTGTTATCAGACTAGGTTCATCGTTAAATAAGAAAAGTATTTGAAAAGATGTTTTTTTAATTTCCCTCAGTCTACCAGACAATTCTACTGTTGAGTTGACTGTTTCTGTCCTGTAAATTAAACGTGTGTTATTTATGCCAGAATACGTCTCATTGAAAAACAGTTTAGGTGGCTCTTCCAGTGAACCTTAGGTAAAACCAGTAAACAAAAGCAAAGAAACAGGATCCACGAAGCCTTGTTCTCTTCAGAAAGCTCATTTAACTCGTGTTTTAGAGAACTGTCATCACCCAGAAGAAGAAATCATTAATTTAAGTTAATAAGACACAAATATCAGCTCCTGGATTGTCAGTGAGAGAGACGTAAAAGAGACATTTTCATGTTAATGATGCTGTCAGGATTGCATGAATCAAATTTTAATGTCCATTCTCTCCTATAAGTTAAAACTCTCAGGAGGCGGAAAAAAACAGGAGGAGATTGCAGGAAGTGAAAGCTGTGGGGGAGAGTGAAGCCTCCACCTGGATGTTGTCTGATTGTGTGCTAATTGTGTCTTTAGCTAAACTTTCCGGAGGTGGAGCAGGTGTGGAGGGGGGATTCTTCATGCTGATGGTCTTCCAGCGGGTCCATATATATGAAGTACCTTGTTAAGCTCAGGTGGTCGATACAGTCGACGGTGTTTGTGTGTCCTCATTAGCTGCAGGATGTCCCTCAGTTGGAGAGGGGAGGTAAGGAGGCCCTCATCGATGATGAGGTTGTGCGAGTGTGTGTGAGCGTTTGTGTGTGTGAACCATCACATTGATCGATCCCACTCATAATCTCCCATGACCCCCTAGGCAGCATGAATTACACCAGTGGGCAGTGTCTTCAGTGTGTGTATGTGTTAGGGAAGCTGAGAGAGTAGGGGGGCTGGGGTCTCTATAATTACAGCAGATGGAGATAGTATCTGAGGGACCTGCACACAGGGGAAGCTGAGTGAGGGCAAGTGGATTAACTCAAGAGAAAGAAGAGGTGCGAAGAAGGCAGAAGAGTGAAGGAGCTCCTCCTGTAATCAGCTCTTCGCTCTGCATTACAAAACAGCAGAACCCCTTGCTCCTCTCCGACTTACCCAGGTGAAAGCAATGATCCCCTTTTAGACTCTTCATTCTCGTAAATCCAGTGGACACATGACGCAGAGTTGGAGACAATGAGAGGAAGACAGACATTCAGATGCCGTCCGGGGCCATGTTGGGTTCTTATCTTGTTCTGTGGTAGCACAGGGATGCAAATGTACGTGTACGATGCAAAACAGATTCTTGCTGCCGGTTTAACAATGTTCCATTGAATGTTTGTGGAGGGGGTGTACCAAGAATGGCGTGGCACCAGTGAAAGGCGGGAAAGAAGAATAATTCAAATCAATATGTAAACATGGATGTAAATAATCAACCATGTCACCTGAATCTGTGTGTATATAACATGACTATTGACTTCTTTATTGCTCGCGGTGCATATGTCCAATTTTGCCTGCAGGTTTACACATCGATCCTTGCCTTCATTTTCTGTGGAGTACAAATGCATTCAAATACTATGCTCAGAAATAGTCAGGTGACGTAGTATGAAGAGCAAATAAGTCCGAGCACAGTGGAGGTTGAGGTTAATGACGGGGTCAAACAAACGCTGAACATTCCCCGTGGAAGACTAGTGGTAGTGAAACCAAAAGTCAGCGTTGACTTGTTTAAACCTAGCTCTTGTAAGTTAAAAGTCGAATTATGTTGCTTTGGTTTTCCTAACTTGTTTTCTTGCAAATAGGTTGTTTAATGGATGCAATGCATGTCCACCACACAGGGGGAGAGCTGATGGTCATCTACTGCTAGTAAAAAAACGTGCGCTGACTAGGGACAAGTACCTCCTACAAGCCCACATCAAAAGACCCCAACTATCCCTTTAAGTTACGTTTGTAATGTCATCTTTTCCTATAACTTACACCAACTGTAGATCTGTTCTCCACGGAAGTTAATTGGGAGAATAGGACTTTGGCGTACGCACTGCATGACGTTTGAAAGTGTAACGTCACATTATCTGTACGCAAACAATGCGTGCATTTCAGTGAGAAACAATGACTGTGGACTGTCTAGATGTCTGACAGACTATCAAAGTCATTCGTTCTATTGAAGACTTATTACAGTGTCAGAGGTCGAGAGATGGGAGAGGTAACAAGGGTCTTAAGGTACCTTTATTTGCTCTTTTTATAAATGAACCTAAAACAAAAAAATACTGGTGTAGTGACAAAACCTTCCAGCTGCATGCATTTAAGGATGATATACTCAGTTTCTAGTAAAAAATGTTTTATCTCCCTTCATTTTGTTGTGTCTCTTTGAGAACAAAAACTCTATATGAAGGTACTGTGACAAACAATCAGCGTAGCCTTTACCGTTTAGTGAATACATAAAGATGTTTACTGCAAGTGCCAAATAAGCCATTTGAATTTCCCTTTTAATCAAACACCTTGCATTCATATCCCAGAATGATAACACACAGAGCCGATGAGAGAATACGATTAAACTCCTGGTGGTTAGAGCAGCATACCACCGAGCGTCCTACAGCAAATAACGATAGAAACATAATTCAGATAAAAGAATGAACAAAAATCAAACTTCAGCTCAGGGCCAAATAAGACTCTGGTACGAAAAGTTCACTTTTTTTCGTGGTTGATTTGTTTTATGAGACAGGAGCGAGATCCCTTCTTCTGCCCCAGTCCTTCAGCCCTCCCTGTTAATTTTCCTGGAGAGGAAAGAGGTTGGAGTTATATGAAGGTTGTCATATGAGTCGGCTCATACATCAAACGAGATGACCTTAGCCTCGGTGACAGGACAGTACAGGACAGGGTGTGTGTGTGTGTGTGTGTGTGTGTGTGGTCACATAACAGATATTCTCGCGTGCCTGAGAGCATGCTCACACCGTTATGCTTGTTTTGTCGACGTCACGCTCGCCTTCTGTTTTTCCCTGCTCATTTGCACACTGAATATGCAGGACGTATATAAAACGGCGAGCGAAAACCAGGAGGCCGTTGGTGCGTAAAGGGATATCCTCAGGTATAGGATTACGCTGGCTGAAGATTATTATTGATTTGTCCATGGAGCTGTCAGTCTCCGCTCAGCTCGCCAGGAGCAGGGTGACTGACAGGGACGGGGTTGGGTGGCCCCCAGCCAACCAGGAGGAACCACTCTGCTGGATGGGCCCAGGAAAGATGGAGGAAGATTGAGGGAAGGATAACAGAGAGGGATAAGGGTAATTGATGATTGTTTCAGCATTGGAGCGGGAGGAGGGAGAGGAGAGGTGGAGAGAGACACAGAAAGAGAGTGAGAGGGGAGGAGAAATGACTGTGAGCAGAGAAAGGTGGGTGATGAGACGGACAGGGCTGATTTGTGAATTTTTTTTACATTTTTCGATTAAAGGTGAGGACATGAGCACCAGTTTTAAAAAAAATGAATAAACCGTCACCAGTTTGATGGATCTTCCCCGGAGGGCGCAAAAAACGCGACTTGGGAAAATAATTCAGAACAGAGATAGCTGTTTTTGCACATGTAGTTTTGATGGTTCGGGAGGAATGCATTGTGTCAGCAGGGGTCCTCAAGAGTATTGATTGTGTGACTGTGTGCTGTCGTACACAATGTGCATACATCATTTTGTCTCTTCAGATGCATCGCTGCAGAAGTATTTAGTCTGACATCACTCAGTGGAGAGGGGGGAGTTTTTAAGATTAAGTAGCCCCATAATAATCAGAGCCCTGAGCTGTTTTTGGCTCGTCTTGTCTTCTTGTGTAGTAATACCTGTACAACATCAATCCTGTAATACACAATCAAGTTATTCACATCGTTCTTCTGTTTTTTCAGGACAACCGCAGCTATCAGAATATCAGTATAAATAATGAAAGGACCATAAAAACATAGAAAAAGAACAACACGGAAATTAAATTTCACTGAAATGTATTCAAATCCCCCAAAGAACTATTATGAACGAGGGTTTGGGCTTTTGGAAAATAGTTCTCCCAAGTCCTGGCAATCAAAATTGAAGCTCCCGTTGATGGAGTCATTCTTACAAACTTAGAAATCACTGCCTCAGGCTTCGCTCTTACAGAATTGAAACATCACCTCAGGCTGTACTGTGCGCACAGGGCGAGGCTTATCTTCTCCTGTACGATATCCTACTGTCTTTGGGACCCAGCAAAACACTTTTGTCGGATACAGTTGTCCTCTGGTGACGTGCTGACATAAGCGAACACTCGTGAGCGGTCGGATCGGCATCCCCATTGGTGGAGAAGACCCAAACAAACCTCTGATTGATCGATAGACTTTCTCAAAGCACTATGGGAACTAAGTATTTCCTGTTGTATACTGGATCTATCATCATGCATTTACTGTACAAAGACCCAAAAGACACAGTTAGTTCCAGTCTGGGTTATTCAGCTTCAGTAAAAGGTGTGATTGGTCATCAACAAACCGGCACCTGTGTTTTTTTTGTCCATGTGTCTAGGGTTGTGATTGACCAGTTTGTGATCGGTTAGCCAAGTCACCAAGTAAATTAGTAAGGGATAATGGTTACGGTTACTTGCGGCATGAAAAAAAAATTGACACAGTGTGTCTTTTTACAATTTACTTGTTACCGTTCATAGTGTTTTTCAGCAGAGAAGTATAGTTCGCCAAACCGACGCCATTTAGCTTCTCCCTCTTCGCTGCTCTACTGTCTTTTTCTTTTCTTGACCGGTGACGACAACTCAGCCTTTTGCCAAGCTACTTACCTGTTTGTTGACATCCGTGTCGTCCGGTAGCTAGACCAAACTAGTCAATCCGTCGAGCGTGCACTTACTCCCTCACTGGCGGAGACGGAAACGTATTCCAGCATTTTCGTGTACATGTTCATAATGTACATGTCCATGTTACAGCCTGTCATGAGCCATGAGCCTTACAATAGCCTGTTAAGCCTGTTAAGTGCACACTTGATAGATATGCTAGTTTGGTCTAGCTACCGGAACACACGGATGTCAACAAACAAGTAAGTAGCTGCTTGCACAAACACACTGTTTTAACTACTTTTTTATTCAGTTTGAGTCATACACGCTACAGTGCTGTGTGCTAAGGTGTCTGCTGATGTTGCATAACTTTTGGTGTGAGATGTGGAGCATGTTAAGATGCTTAAAACACAGTGCAAAGTTCTGACCCCATGCTGTTAGCGTTCAATGCTAAGTCTCCGTTCATGGAGCTCTGTAATGGCTGGACCAAATTTGTTCGCGTCTTCGGTACTGGCAAGTCAAGGGTAGCTTGAGCGATGAAGCTGCATGTTTAAATCGACCGAAGTTCTCCTTTAAGAAGAGCCGTGTAATAACATGGTGTAATGCATGTTTAAGAGAGTAAAGTTACAGTTTCCCCCAAAAAAGACTTAAATACAGTAATTTAAGTGGCTGTAATTAGTCACCCCTGGAAATAGGGCATAAAAGTCTTACTCAAGCAAGCGCCACAGAAAAAGTGCTGAACTGAGACTGTTCAGGTTGAGCAGCACGAACATAAGTGTTGCAGAAGAGCTTATCAACGAGCTATGACAGTCATTTTAGCATTATTTTCCTGCTTTGGAAAAATCTTTCTTTGCAGACATTTTGACTTGTGAAAGCAGGAAAAGCACAGGTGTAACTCTTATCATGAATGGTAGTTCTGCTCCACTTAGGTGTGCCAGTTGGTAGCATGTAGTCTGAGTCAGTGACAGACAGGAGCTGCTGTTGTGTAACTGTACAATGATTTATGGAGAACACTTACGACCCAGACGCTGAGAAATAGCTGACTTATTGAAACATCTTTCCAAACAACATATTTAAACCAATAATGCCTCAGACAGTCGAGCCAGCGAGCGTCAGACATTGAAACTTGAACGCAGACAAACAAAGCGGCCATGAAAAAAAAAAAAAAAAAAAAACGCTGGCCCATAAACATTTAAGTGAGAGAGACGTCTCGCCCAGACAACTTTTAACGCGGTATGATTGTTGGTGCCAGACGGCGCGGTTGCGCCATCTCAGAAAACAGACGCCCTAATTGGATTTTCATGCACTAAAGTGTCTGGTCCTCGCAAACAAAAAGCACATAGTTAGCTGCTCTGCTCCTTTTATTGTATACACTTGTGCATACTATACAGAGGCGGCACACACATTTCAGACATGGTAGATGCTTTTTCCTGTGTGGGAGAGTGGGAGAGTAAAAGGAAAAGGGATGATATACTGAAAGGAATGACACCTAGTTTTCATCTGTAGAGAGCATCCATGTGTGTAAATCTAGTTTGTGTGATGCCTCCAGTGGCTATAGAAGTCTGCTCGACACTTACACGGAGGCACTTTAATCAACCGGCATCTACTGATGGGCAACAACACACACGCTGGCAGAAACACACGCCAGCAGACCGACAAACACACACGCACACACGCACACACATGCACACACATACGCCACAAGTTTCTTTTTCACTCTTCTTTTTTATTCTCGCTTTGCCTCTACACTCTCACATACTCCATCTCTCTGTCTCCTTCTCTCAGTCTCTTTTTCCCCCACACAAACACACATGAAGCACGTGCACACACAAACACACACACACACACACCAATGATTCCCCTCAGAGTGCAGACGCAGGCAGAAACAGTCACTCTGATATTATTAGACATTGCACTTTAGAAAGCCAGATGATTCATGTTTTTATTTGAGAACCATAAAACAATAAAGTATGATTGCAGCGCCGGCTGCAGCCTCCCGCAGCGGGGACAAGACGGAGGCCAATAAATGACAGCGTTGATTTCTGCTCCCACATTACTCTTTGCCGTGTAAAAATTATACATATTCATCTGTAGAGACACACCGAAAAGGCCTTTTAATAAAACACTGACAGATGTATTACACTAACGAGCGACGGCGAACACACAAGTCACTCCCACGACACGCTTGAGCAGATCGGAGCTTTTATTTTTTTTCTATTTTTAATGGGCTTTTCATGAAGTTGGGAGGCAGTCAGATTGCAGGAACTGGATGAAAATGGACGGCTGAGCCAGATGTTCCAAAAAAGTGGCAAATATTGTTTTAAGTAAGTTGGAATTGTTGCCTTGAGCCCCAACAGACTCTTGTCACAGGGAATCATAGGGAGGCATCCGAGTTAGAATTAGTCTTGGGATGTTCAGCACAAACAGAATCAGCTTTTATTGAGGAATGAGATTATTTCATACTTATTACTTGTATAAAAGGTAATTAATTATGTTACTTGTTATATTGCTATATTACTTTTACATGGATAACTTACCCGGCAACTAGTTTATTTAGATCTTGTCCATTTAATGTCTCCACAGTCGCGTCCTGCTCTGAAATCCAGTTTCTGTTGTTCAGCCTGAGTACATCCTGCATCACGGGCCGCTGATGCCTCATTCTTTTGCCAGGTTTCACGCTGCCGTATCAGATGCTTCGGTAAATCAGATGCTGCATTTTCGACAACAATCATCTTCACATATTTGAATACGTCCAGCTATTGAAAGTACACCTCTGTCCCTTATCCTTTGTTCAGCTTTGTGGCAAGTAATCGACGTGACCCAGGCCTACCGAGGGCGAAAAACAAATCGCAGGCCGTGCTATGACTCTCTAACACTAATGCATTACTTAACATAGTACTTATTACTGATTTTTGAACACTACACAATTCTGGGAAAGGTTTTGATATCACAGTAAGGTATTAATGTGTGATGAGTTACTGCCCAACGCTGTTTTTAAGATCCGACAGTTGTTTCAATACGTGCGGCTGCTGCGCGCTGCAACTGATCAGGTATGTGGAGGACAGACGGTTTGTAGGATTTGAGCTTCTCCTTCAAAACAACCTCTTTATTCCATCTTCCATCAGACAGCTGGTGCTGTTCCCTCTCTGTGTGCGCGGCCGACTGCTGCACCCCGGACGCCTTTTAGGAGAGAAAATGTGCACGATTCACAGCCTCGCCGCGCTCCATGACCTCGGGCTCTTTACTTCGCTTTTTAGTGGCTGGTGTAAGGAAGAGCTATAAACTACACTGACTCGTCGCGCAAAGTTTGTTTAAAGTAGAACCTGACCTTAATTCCAACAGGTTGAGGGGTCATTTATGTGCACAAATAAAGACCCTCTAATTCAAGATGTTTAACACTTGTAAAATCTGATGTTTTGGACCAGAACAAATACACTAGGCTACTGAGAATGCTTCTTAACAACACAACTGTGCGTCAGGCTCAATGAAATTGTGTTTCATGGTGAATCTAACTGAAGAGCTCGTAGTGGCTATTTGTGTAGATATCCAATGCTGAATACCAGTGTCAGTAAGTGGCAATATCACATCTTTCTCAGGTTTTTTTCTTAGTTACACTACCATAAAAGACGCCAAACTATGTATACAAACGGAGACATGAGCCGCACGTACAGACGTACCTCTCAGCTGTGGCCTTCCCTTCAAGAACACCTCACACTTTCAACACTTTCAAACCTCGCTGGTACGCTCGAGCAGATCAGAGCCACGGTGAATGTTGTGAGTTACACACACATATATATATTTAGATCCTTTATTCCAGAGGCCTTGAAGGTACAAAGTGTGCCTCTCCATCAAAGCTCTACCCCTCAAGGCCAGAAGAATGGGAGCGCTACTACTTTTTCCATCTCGGTCGCGACGACGAGGCTCTGTCAGAGAGGCCATCGGCTGTTGTTGTCGCCCGCTCTCAGAATGCTCTCCTTCCTCCAGCCGGACTCGGTCTCAGATGGACTTCTTTTACTTTCAAAGGCGGAGGTCGCAGGGCCCCGGGTGTGTTCTTGAACCCAGCTCTTCCTCAAAGTCTACAAACAGTTCATGTATTGGGTTTTTTTTTTTTGTATCTCAAACATTTTCTCTGAACTGTGAACTTTTTCTCATCATGTCCGGTGAATTCAATTCGCAGCAGGCGGAGTCGTGCTGCGGAAAGGTTGCACGCGGCACGCCTGCATTTTTTGAAAATTTACTGCGAAGAATGCATCTCGCCGTAATGGGTTGTGAAGCCACTGCACACACGCGTAACTGTTTTCTCCGGGTTTTGACTTTCCTCCTCCGGCGCACATTATTTACAGGCAGCTGGTGGCTGTCTGCCACACCTCAAGGTGTCTGTGTCACCGCCAAGCACACGCACACACACACAACCGACAGCCTGTCCCTGTCCCCTCGTCACACAACCCTTGGCCCCACCTCACTCTGTCCCCTCAGCCTGCCACTTCACCACAACCTCCCTCCCTCCTTCCTCTGTCGGCGTGTGTGTGTGTGTGCTGATATACATGTCCGTGTTGTGTGTGTGTGTATTGGAGTGTGAGTGCGCACACGTCTCCAGCGCCCCCATCTTGAAATATGGCTGTGTCTGCCCGGTCTGTATATCTTGACTCGTCCCTTCAGCAGAAAACCTTGGTCGCCGCTGATGGAAGAAGCACCAGCCACAAATAGCTCCGAGACGCGGCACTCTAACAGGTCACAGGCAAAATGAAGGAGGCACGCACTCAATGACATTTGCGGACCGCACTCATGCACTGTTGGTCCATTACTCACGGAGGGAGGATGCTGCATCAAAACCGTAAAAGGTTATGTTTGCTCCACGAATGAAATTAAACAATATTAAATCTAATAACCAGTGAATAACCAGTTGAGACGTTATATCTTTGAATGGTTTCTGTCCGTCTGGGATGTAGTCCAAGCCATGAGGGGTCACAGTCACCTCTCCTCTATATCATGACCACTACACAAAGTAATATGTAGTAATCACATTTTCTCCAAAATTCAGTTAAGAGCCGATTCATAGATAAAATAACCGGATAGAAATGTCTGTTTGTGGCTAATCCCATTCAATATAGTATATATTTATGACAGATTTGGCTTTTCAAAAATCCTTTTTATTCCAATATTGGAACAAAACAGTCCCCCACAAGGAGACAACCAGAAGTATGGTACTAATTCTTTGATTAATTTAAAAAAAATATCATAGATTGAGCAGCCTTCCAGTGTCCAAGTCTTCCGAAAAGTATTAGTTATGTTAAGTTATACCTGTCTGAATTCATTCTGGGTCTGACGGTGTTTGAAAAAGGAGGCAGGGAAAGCAAAATCAAGCATCGGCATCACACAGTTAACTGAGACTTCTCGGTGAACTGAATTGTATTGTCTTAGTGTTAGTCTGTCTTTAGTCATCTTGGTCACTCGCTTCCTGCTGTCACCTGTTCGACGGAGGTGGCAAACTTTCACGTAGTCTTTGCTCAAGAAGAAGTGTAGATACTAACTTTGAAAAAAAAAAAAAGACAGGAAAAAGATGAGGTATTGATTCAACACCTTTACTCAAGTACAAGCAAGAAAGTAAGAAAGTCAGCACAGCAGATACTTTCGTAAAAGTTACAAGTATCCGCTGAAGGACGAAGCTAACTGAACCTCACGTCATATTAATCTGAATCAAAGACTATTAAACTTACAGGATTTGTCCGAGCCGGTCCTAAACGCACCACAAAGATAGTTGATTGCTGAGTTTCATTCCCAGGATGTCAAACGCCGACATTCTTGGTTGATAAAGTCTCCCAGGCAGTGTCTTGTTACGTCTTTTACGTTGCTTTCTTCCCGCTACCTCTGCCATGTGTGACACGCACTGAAAAGTAAAGTAACGAGCCTGTTTTGAAGATGTGAGAATGAAAAGTACAGATGTCTGTGCTCAAGTGTAGAGAGTAAAAGCAAGAAGTTGTGATGAACACTCAGTAATTGTACTTAGTTACTTCCCACGTTGGACTGGACGAGCCAATGGGCAGAGAGGACGATCACCACTTACACCGGTGGAGAAAAGTGGATTCATGTGTGTTTTAATCAGTTTCTGAAATCCATCACATCGGCCACTGACCCACCTTTGCAACCTTCTGCGAGCGAGTGACACTCAGAAGGTTTTGGGTGGATTTTGAATGCTCCATTTCCCCCCCTGTATGCTTCTTAAGTGAGGTGAACATTCACTTAAATCAAACTGCAAACTCTGAACTGCCTGTGTGATCGACAGGCAGCCTGTCCACGGAAAAACAGGCTGTAGTGTCCTTGAAAAGCATGTTCAGAAAATGGACGACAGTAAGTGATTTTCTTATATGTCTGTGTGTGTGTGTGTGTGTGTGTGTGTGTGTGTGTGTACTGGAGAAAAACCCTCAAATGTGGTGCGCGATATTTTAACGTGCGCGATTATTCCGTGGAAAACCAACAGGTGCTGCTTTGACATGTGCTGTCAGCCTGTTGCCGCGTCTTTACGCTTTCGAGTGTGTTGTGTCAAACTGCAGTGACATGTTAAGAAATGGGCGACCGCTGTGTGGGATTGACTTTCTCTTCACTCCACGTATGCACTGTCCTCTCATTAGTGCCACCGCAGGCTGCCGGAGCTTTGTTCGAGAGCACTTGACAGGTCACCGAGTGTTAACGTCTAATGAGAGCATTGCACAGTAATCTTCAATGTGTCACCCGGGCTCTCCAGCAGCATGGTGACGACTGGGGGATGATTGTGGAGGATTATGTAGAAAATGGACCCACTCAGGTAAAGTCCCTTCCAATCTCTCACTCCCTGCTAGCAGGCGGCCCGCAGCCTCGTCGCCTGATGAAATCAATTATCAGTTTCCTCTATCGGATCGCAGTCTCGGCGGCGATGGCGAGAGACCGAAAAAGACCCGAGACTGCGAAGACTCCGAATAAACAAAGTCAGGGAGCAATGAATTATTCCGTTTGGAGGAGGAGAGAGTGACAGACCGCTACGTTGGATGCGTTTAATGAAATGCAGGAGATCACAAGGCTCGCACACACACACACACACACACACTGGGGCTGTCAAGATATTGAACCGGAGAGGCCTCGGAAACCTCCCACGGCTACTTCACAAACAGGATGCGCCAATCAGCCTTGGGCAATTCTCCGTGTGTGATTGTACATTTGTTTGTGTCTGAGAGTTCGGACTGCGTGCTTGTCTGCATGTCTTACATGCATTTGTTCATGCAGCTGCGCTCGTCCGCTGGCAAGAGCTATGTTGTGTTTAGGAGGGAAACAGATTGGTGTGAAATAATCAGTTTGAATTTCTTTGTGCAGATGAGGAGGATGTGCTCTCTTTAGGTTTTTCCCCTGTTGTTACATTTCAGCAGTGCTAGAGGGAGCCCTCCTCCATTCCACTCAGTCAAGGACTCAACCCCCCTCCCTACCCAGGGCCCCTCAGCCCCCCTCCCCTCAGCCTCCAAGCAGCCAGCAGGGCCATTGGGCCAAGGCCAGTCCAGCCCTTCAGCCACAGAGATGGGCTCGGACACCCCAGGGGACCAGAGAGGGACCTGCTGGGTCCAGAGCCGTGGTCAGCCACAGGGTGGGACAAAGAGCGGGGCGGCTGAATGCAATCTGACCCTGTCACTCACCAAGTGGAAACAGGGTTAGGAGAGAGGCTAGAAGTAAAGGAGGGAAAATGGAGAGAGAGGAGACAGGGGTAGTCAGACAGAGATTGGGAGCAAGGCAGAGGTCTGAGCAGGTCTGAACGGATTCATCAACACAGTAAAAAGACTGAAAAGAAAAGGATTCAGGCCAGGAATTATTTTGGGTCTGTACAATAAAAAAAAAACCCTCTCCACTTTGCAGATTGGGTGTTTAGTGTAAAAACCCAAGGTCTAAAGCACGGCTGCAGTCTGGGCGCTGAAAAGCCATTCTCTGAATTCTGTTCTTTAAATGGGGAGAAATATTGATCTGGCTCAGCTGGCCCTGTAGTGCTCTGTGTGTGTGTGTGTGTGTGTGTGTGTGTGTGTGTGTGTGTGTGTGTGTGAGGCTTTGTCTTTTAGGACCCAGTGGGGGTGGCGGTGGGGTGTTACCATGGATACGTCCTCACCCCCACTCCTCCACACTATATCCAACACACATGCACACATATACACACGTATATACATGCACTAGCCTTACCAAGGCTGTAGGTGTAAAGCACACATCCACCCACACACACAGACACACACACACACAGACACACACACAAGCGCACACACACAGACACACATTTTTTTTAAGGCCTCTGGTCAAGAGATGTAGAAATTTCTAAAGGCGTTTTCGAGACATGTCACACTCCTGGACGCACCGATAACGATAAAAACTGCAGCCTAAGGCTACACAAAGCACACACACACACACTCACACACACACACACACACACACACACACAGTATGGTCCGAGGAAACAGACAATCGTGGCGAAAAAAACTGCACAACACTAATGTGAGACACAGACTCATTGCTCATCATTTCCTTTCAATTTACCCTCGTTGTCTCTTCCACCCTCGACACACTCCTTCTCACACACACACAAACACACACACACACACCATGTTGTGCTGTGTCCATGATATCCTGTGCACTTCTTGTACCTTTACCCATTTATGTGCACTTAGACACACACACACACAGCCACAGCCGCCTATTTTAACCCCACGCAGTATGATCGTATTTACAAATGCAAACCGGCATAGTCGCACACACAAACACACACACACACAAACACACCTGTCTTGTGGAATGAGACATGAGGGGAGGAGATCAGAGTGGTTTACTGCCAGGTAACTGATATAAATACCCCTCATTACAATGGTGACAGGGGTTTCTTCTCTCCTCTGGCAAAATAGCATCATTAGGGAAACACATACACACACACACAGTGTTCACAACATATATGAGCACACCTGCAGATAAACAAAGATACACAAGGACAAAAGAAACTGTCGACGTTAGATGTTGCGGAGAAACATACCAACACAGCGCACACATAAACGTCTGCAAATAAACACACAAACAGACAAACATGTTGCTCTTTTTACTAAATGATGACGATGATGATGATGATGATGATAGATCGAGGAGGGTTTCATAGGGACTTTATAAGGCAGGAAGTCGGAGTGCTAGCCGACAGAGGGAGATCAATACGCCCAGGGTCAGTTACAATATTTAGGGTCACATGACTCCAGGACCAAAATAAATCAGGATGTGAAATATTGTTGGGGTGGATGCCGGGATGAGCCTACGACTGAAACGAGAACGAGGGAGGAGAGGGGAGAAATGAGAGGAGGGAGGGAGGGGGGGGAGAGACACGGGGTGTAAAAACATAAAAAACAACCAGATATTATACGACGCAGGACAGTCAGTGTGTGATTTAGTTTGAAGTTTGGCTTGGAGGATGTAAAAAGGGCATCATAAGCACAGTTTAAAACACATTCTGACAAAGTGTGAAGGGACATTTATTATTAAAGATACGTGATACAATTTCAGCTAGCTAGTGCATGCAAAATGCATGCAGCAATCTGCAGCAGTCACCGCCGCACAACCTCATAGCATATTTATTATTAATGGCAGAATATGATATACATTGTTTTTGACATGATAACAATGTAAATCCGTTCCCTAACCTCTAAACTAACACTTAACTCTAAATAAAGAGATAAATTATTGCATCAAGTGTTTGTTACTTGAGTTCAGATGAGTGTTAAATGCACATGGAATCATACTGTATAATTGCTGAGGCCCTTTCGTGAAGCAAACTAATTCACTTGAGCGTTCTGCTCAACGAAAACACTTTCATGGCGAGGCAACACAAATCTGATTACATTCTGTAAACTCATTGCGATCCACGCGATTGCTCCTCCACCTTTAACTCAGATTAGATCATATCTCACTTATTAATTTCACCGATGAGGAGATTTGCTGTTTCCCTGAGTAATGCCGCAACGGCTGCTGCTGCTGCTACTGCTGCTGCTGCAGCCGTCCAAATGGACAGCAGGCACAACAGCAGAGGGAAGACGGATGAGCAAACGAAAGAGAGCAATCATATTTCCTCTTTATAATAAAGCTTTTAAACTTTTAGCTGATTCAAACATCCCCCTCTCCTGTCTGGCTGCAGCAGCAGCAGCAGCCGGAGGAGTTGGTGAGGAGAGAGTGATAGATGGAGGCATCGATGCGTTGTTTAAAGAAAAAGCCCGAGCAGAGAAAAGCTGCTGTTTGGGTCGTAACTGTTAAGACCGTTTACAGACGCCGTGCTTCCCGTCTGTCGTTGACTGATTGTCGATTCACTGCCCCCACAGAATTATCTCTGCTTCTTCCTTTGGCACGCAGCACCGAAACAAAAAATGTATTAGCTTATAATAGACTCTGATTCTGATGCACGCGTGTGTGTGTGTCTGTGTGTGTGTGTGTGTGTGTGTGTGTTTGTGCATGCATTCGTATGCAGGCGTGTGTTTCTGTTTGTGCATGTGTTTGCGTAATTGATTGGGGATTTCTGGGTCTATTCAAGACGAGCCGACCTCTGACCTTCTTAACAAGTAGCGGCTCCGCCCCCCCCTCTGGCCCTGAGTCTCTCAATCTCACACTGTGTTAAAGGAAATTAGTCACACACTTAACCACGCACACCCTGCCCATTGTTAAGTGACTCCTAAAGTGTGTCAAAGAGGTTTCATGGTTGCCTTAAACAGCTCTCGTCTCCCTCCCAGGCAGCAGGCACGCTCAGGTTCAACGCACAAACCCTTCTAGACACTAGCCGAGGTACTCAACCTTGGCCCGTGACCCTTAAAGACAAAAGCTCCTGTAAAATCCACACACACGGTGAATAGTGAGACAGATTTGAAGGCTGTGCTTTCCCTATTTTAGTCTATTTTTCAAAAGGCAAAGCCACACAATTACAAAATGTTATACAGAAATCTATTTTTCACTTTGTTTTAAACCACATCACAATCACTTTGCAGGTGCCGAAGCCAAAAGTAAGAACCATTGGGTTGATAGGTTAAAGAAGCATCATTCGTCTTTCACTTGTTTTTCAAGTCAGTCCATTTAAATTCAATATATTTCAATCAAAGAACAATTAAAGTTGCAGTCCACTGATTTTACACATGAGGTTTAGTTTAGTCATCACGAGGGGGGAATCATAAATCTGTAAAAAAAAATATATATATCTGAACAATATACTCTGTGGAGGGAGCTCGGAAGATATAAACTGGATGATGTCTTTAAATTTAACTCTGATTGGGTTTGAAATTTAAGACCTTTAAAGGTTTACGCTGCAGGATTTTCCTAATGACACATAATACCTTCATACAAAAACAATCTCAGTCAGTCATCACTTTTAACCAGGTCCAAGTGTCTGGAAGGTCGTGCAGAGGCGTGAGCATGTCTAGTTGTGCTTTAGACTGTAACCACCGTGAAACAATCAGAAAATAATTCATTTCTCGCTAAAAACAAAGCTCCCTCTCTTTATTCACTGCTCTGTCGCTCTCTCTCTGTCTTTTTCACGTAGCCGAGGAAGAGGAGACGATTTTGAATGGCGTGTTCACAAACAGCAACTGAGCAATCCTGCATCATACACCTTTAATGTAAAACCCTCAGAAGTTTAGATGACATGGGTCTTTACCAGGCAGGGAGAGTCCATGGATTCAACAATTAAAATATGGATGCAGCTTCAGAGGTGGAGTCTGGTTCAAACCCATAAAAGTTGCTCAGTAGACCATCAAACCAAAAAAGCTCGCCTGCCAGGACATAAGAATACCCAGATCTTCTGTGTTTTGGGGCTCACATAGTGTGCACACTAGAGACTTCCCCTGACCGAGCTGTCTAACATCCAGTTTAGTTTAGTGACAGTGAAACGACTCATTTTGTGTCTTGTAGGCCAACGGGCCTCACGTGATGATGTAATTACACCATCTGGCCACCGCCAAAGTTAGGCTTCTAATCAGGGGGGCTTGGAAGAGTCTAATGAAAGACGTTATCCAGGTGCATTATGGGAAATGTAGTATTCAGTGTTGTTCTTGAACTGTAAAAGGGACAGAAAGTCAGCATATGCCGGCCTCTGCTGATTCAATTCTGATTGTAATGTTTTATTCATTATTATTTTTTGTATTGGACTCCCCTTCTTTTCTAAACATCCCCAGAGCCTTTTGGGAAAAAGAATATGAGGCGTAACATTATTTTTTTTTTTTCCGCCCACCATCAAACATCCTACATTTTATAGTATCAAAGCATCTTCTCTGTAACACACAGATCTGGTTTAGCACAAGATCCACAAGAATTTCCAATAAAAATATCAATGAAATTCAGTTCAGCTCAAAGTCATTATAATGCTTTTGGAATGCCTGTTGGAGAAATCATGGGGGCAGTTTATGTCGCTGATCCACAGATGACCCTTGAAAGTGAGGCAATGTCCTCTTGCGGCTGATTGTCCCAAACAGTTGCATCATGTCTACGGGCTTTTGATTAAATCAGCGGGAAATTGAGTCATTTTTAGAGGCTTCGAGGCAGAAAGTAAAGATTAGAGGAATGTCAAGAAAAAATATATGATATTATGTACATATAATATATATACAACATAAAATATACTGCATTTATGACTCTAATGCAGAAAATGGACAGACTGCGGTCTCAAACGGGGCACGTTGTGGTTCATGGTCGCCATATCAGCCCCTCAGCCACAGGGCTGAGCCAATAAATATACTTTTAAGCAGAAACTGATTCCTCCTTCTATTCCGAGGCAAAAAGAATTTAAAAAGGAAATTAATAATTGAACATTCATTCAGCAAATTTTGTGGGACGCATAGACAAAATGTAATTGTAAGAAATCAACCCAATTTCTTCGCCCCCTCTCCTCCCGTGTGTGTGTGTATGATTGTGTGAATTTCTGATAAGCCACACACACACAGATCATCCCGGTGATTGAAAGTGTCTGCTGATTATTGATTTCCCGCAGCGAAGTTGCTAAAAGTCTCGCAGCTAATCCTGGCGGGCTGAGCGCGCTGTAGATAATGACGTGTAATGAGCTAATGACTCGCTGAAATATTTAGTAGAGCCTTCAATAAGGTTGCACTATTAGAGGTGGGAGAGGTCATTAGAGGGCTGTCTGAGGGACGGACCTTCGATTAGTAACACCCAGGGCCCTCGACTCTGAGCCGACACACACACACGCACACACACACACACACACACACACAGGTACATGCGTGGATAAAAGCATACACACCTACTCGGATACACACTCATGGTCAAACACGCACACACGCAACAGAACAGAAGGAGAAAAAAAAAAAGGAGAACGGACGAAAAAGCATGGCTGTTAGTATTAGGAGTTGGACCATTGATCGGTCAGCTTTTAAGAGAGTGACCTTTTGCAGAGGGCTCTACTGGCCTTGATAAATCTGATCTGGGGGCCATCTGTGTCTGGATGGGAGCAGCCTCGCTAGGATGGGACCCCAGAGAGGAGAAAGGAGGAGAGGAGAGGAGAGGAAAGGAGAGGAGAGGAGAGGAGAGGAGAGGGAAAAAAGACAGGAAAGGGCAGGAAGAGACAGAGTAAGAGAGGAAAGGTCAGAGGGAGAAGAAAATTGAGGAGACGAGGGGAGCAGAAAGGAACGGAAGAGAAATATAGCAGATGGGAGGACAGAGGGGGAAGAAAAATGAAAGGAGAGAGCAGAGGAAGCAGAGGAGAGGACTAGTTATTTGTTATGGACGGTTAACGAGTAGCCGGACAGCGATATAAGTCTCTGACAGGCCGCACAGCCGCCTCGCAGTTGATAAAGACTGTGTGGAAAGCCATCTAATTGGCTATCAATGCAAGCTGCTTAATTGCACAATGACTATTGACAGTAGCTATAAACATCTCAAGAGTTTGCCAGAGCGAGCTAATAGAGATCCGATCGTCTCAGTTTGCACCTTCTACTGCTTAAACTGCACTCTATCTGTCTCTGAATAGATGCAGGGACCGCTGTGCAACCATCAGGCTTCATCACACACACATGTTGTTTTTACCTTTTGAGTACGATATCTTAAGTATCAAATTTTTTAATGAATTTGGAATACATTTTAAAGGTGCGCGGTGTAAAGTAGTTTACAGTCCATGATTACACAAATAACATGCGTGTCGAGTTTTTAAGAGTGATTCTGACACTATTTCAGACTATGTAGTTGTCAAGCAAAAACAAAATTGTGTGCTGTAAAAAAAAAGAATTATATATCTGGTAGTATTAAGGGAAAACATTTAAATATGAACCACTACCTGAACAAATAAAATGTGACATTTCATGACATTTATATTACCCAGATTGAGTACTGAGCGATCATGGAACTGGGAATATTTTCAATTTGTGGTGATATTTGCCTTTTACGAAGAATTGTTCATGATGGGCCGAGCGATTCTAGAGACAGGTGGTTGATTGTTGAGTCTCAGTACTAGGTCGACATATATCGACTATCTACGAATGACACTCAACAATCAACTACCTGTCTCCAGAGCTGCTTACCCCTCCTTTATGGACTGCCATTGGTAGATGGAAATACTTAATTCAAATTAAGTCCAACTTTTTCAGGTCTGAGACAAGAAGAAGAAGAAGAAGAAGAAGAAGAAGAAGAAAAATAAGTGTTTCCGATGAATTCCTAAAGTTCTCTCCATTTTACCACTCTCAGGTCTGTTCATTAAGTATGAAGCTACAGCCAGGAGATGTTATCTTAGCTTAGCATAATAAAGCAAATCCCACCTACCGGCACTTCAAAAGCTCCATCATTAACATGCTTTATCCTGTTTGGTAATTTTGTGATTTTACTGGGTTTATGTCTGGGACTAATTCTTGTCAGTGTGTAGCGACTTCCCAACAAGAACAGCTGAACAAATGAGAAGTAGCTAATTAATGAGGTGTGTGTGTGTGTGTAGGCGGCTTTTGTTACCCACCGACAGCTAGGTGTCATTCTGGGTCAAATCAGATCATGGTTTTGTTTACAAGCAATTTTTTTTTTCCAAACTTTTCGAGCCAAATAATACATTTTCTGCTGTATTTTTAAGATTTTTTTGTGGCATAGACACCTTTATTAGCAGTAGACCGAGAGGAAACATGGGAGAGAGAGAGGGGAATGTGACATGCAGCAATGGACATCCAGCCGGAATCGAACCGGGGTCGGCTGCGTTTATGGCATGCGCTCTAACCACTCGACCACCTGCGCACTCGGCTGTTTTTTCATGATTGCACAATGAGTCTCCCCTTGAGAATTTTGTCATTGTTCACACCCTGAACCACGTCTTATACAGGCAGCCATCTCCAAGGTTTAGTCTCCTCAGAAGAATACCCACCTAGAGTCATGAAATTTGGCAGGGCCAGGGACAAAACTGCACACAACAGATGCAAATGGTTGAAAAGAAACGGGCAGGTGTCATGTTTTTAATTACCGGCCCCGTGAAAAACAAGTGCAAAGTGGATGGGTAAGGGGTCCGTTTCTGTATTCCACGCTGAAAACACAGAGTTAAGGCAAGTCAAGGTTGCAATTTGTTGGCATTTTGAGGTGTATAATTTTTAAGATTTTGAGTTAATGCTCGGTTTCTGTCTTCAGTATCTAATACAGGTCCAAGCATGGGAAGTGGCGTGGACGTATAAACCTCATATTGTGTCCGTGCAGACAGGAGAAGAATCAAGTAAGTAATATTTAATCTCGGTATCTCCGTTGTTTAACTCGAACAAACTGCGTGAAGCTTAGCAACTTTCTTCTTCTCATCCACCTTGTCGTTTGCACATCAAAGCCATATAGATAAGGCATTTACACACACACACACGCACACACACACACCAGCTTGTTCATCACAAACACACGCTCTTAACTCATCAAACTCTAACCACAGCTGCTGCAGTAAAACCACGTTGACTAACGAGAAAAAACCAGCGTGCCGCTTACAGACTCCCCACTCCTACTGTACCTTCAAAACTTAACCATAACACACACACATTTGGACGTAAACACACACACACACACATGCTCACACACACCATTACTCTTTCTTTCTCTCTATCTACTACGTTTAATTCCCTTTGGAAAAGACAGGTGCAAACGTTGATTGAGCCTGAGCCAGATTTAGCCCCAGCTCTCAGTGTGCGTCCAGCTGTACTCTCCAACCCACTGAGATCGATGTCCAGCCAGCCAGGCAGCCAGCAGGCAGGCAGGCAGCCAGGCAAGCAGCCAGTCAACCAGGCTGCACCCAGCGGGCAGAGGGGGCCTACGGCTTTCCCCCGGCCCCAGATACAGCCGCGCTTCACTGGGCTCATTGGGCAGACCGCAGCAGGGCATCGCACAGTGCCAAGCCCTATCACTGCACCAGTGATGCAGGATGTGCTGGAGGCAGGACGGGGAGGGGACCCCCAAAGCCTGCTGGACCTCCACCCATTTTACCCTCAGAGCTCCTGCTAAAACCCACCTTTTTCCTCCACGCACTCCTCCCCTCTTCCTGCATCCTTCTCAACGCCTCCACCCCTATTGAACCCTCGCTCCCTCCTCCTCCTCCTCCTCCTCCTCCTCCTCTTCTCCCTTCCTCTCCTCGCTCCATCCATCTTGGAGCTACTTTGATTCAGGTCTCTCTCTTTTTCCATCCTCCATCCTCCCAGCCCCAGCCGTTCTCCAGCCAACCACAGTTTCCTATTGATTTATTGATTGCTGTCTGCCTGTGGGAGAGCGGCCGCAGTCTCCCTCTCTCCCTCTGCTCTCCCCCTGCATGGATTTGTCTTCCCTTTCCCCCTCCTTTTCTTCTCCCTCTCTCTCTCTCTCTCTCTCTCTCTCTCTCTCTCTCCACCCTCTCCATCTCCCCATCGACGCAGCAGCTCTGAAACATGAATTAGAGAAAGCAGGGGAGTCCAATTTACCGGGAGAAATCAGATTCACCTTCTCCTACGCTTGTTTCTTCTTTCTCTCCCCTCGCAATCTTTCCCGTATGCCTGTCTTTCTCCCTCCATTTTCCGGGGTTTTTTTTCTCTTTCCTGTGCTTTTTTTGCTTTTGTCAGTCCATCAGGTCCACCGCACTCCACGCTCCGTTTTGGACGAGCGTTAATGGTTTTGGAAATGTGTTTAAAAGCATAATGAGGAATCGTGTGCGTTTAATTTAGCTGTTTCAAATAGCGGACAAATCTATGCCAACAGTCCAGCTTTGGATAAATATCCAATTCATGGCTTCGCTGCAGGTATTCAGCTTCAGGGGGAGGTCAGATAGAGAAGAAATACAATTCAAAACATCCCATTAGCTCTTAAAATCACAGACAGTTGCATCCTCTAAAGTGATATCGACTCAGGCCGGATTGAGGTTTAACATTCCTCTTATTCACACTCAGGGTTTTGCGTTGTTTCTGCGCTATGCATGTTTATTTGTATCGTCTTCGGCGCTGCGCCCTCGCCAGCCGTGTTGCATCCCAGAAAATGCTGCAAACTTCAATTATCAGCCTCACAACAGCGGGGCATCCCAGTATTACACGAGCTCAGGCTGGAGAGCAGCGCTGGTCTTATAGCACGCCGCCCCCCCCCCGAACTGCAGGTTAGTGAGGGTCACAGAGGAGAGCATCTGATTATCTGACCTCTCGGGTCAACCGGCAGCTCTCCGGGGCTGGAACAATAGGATCAGCTGTAATGGATGGACGGACAGAGTGAGGATCCTCGATGTATCAAATTTACCGTGCAGCGTCCTCTGAAGTGTGGTGTACTTTGACGTCGTTTAGCAGATTCCACTCATGGCTAATGACACGCTACACGTACGGACAACTTTGACTCAGGTGTTTTTAAGGACCGGCGCATCAATATGTCTCACTCATCTCTTGTCATGCACATAGTTTTGCTTGCGTTCTCTCCGATTCCTGCCTCGACTTAAATACAGCAGAGGCGATTGGAATTTCATTTATGGTTCTCAAAGCTCTGAAATGCTGTGTTTACAAATTTCAGCCACACAGTGGTGTTAAAAATGTCCACATTACTGTGGAAGAACTGTCGTCATTTCAGCACTTTTCTGTTGAGGGAACGGTCCCTTTGAAATTCATTGATTGCTTGTCAGATTTAAATAATACAAAAAGTAAGAAAGCGCGTCGATGTTTTTCTAAGTGCTCCTGGATGCGAGAGGTGAAACATCTTCAAGAAACTGAAAAGCATGCAGTTGCCTACGATGCAGCACCTAGAATAACCACGACCTGGAAGACTGAGAGCCATTATCAACATGTTGCTGCTTTTATTTCTGTCATCAAACTCTTTAAAGGAGCATTCTGTAAAAAAATAAATAAAACATAACTGTCTTCATCCCCTGAACAAACACACACCACTGTTTTGTTTATGTGTGGCGGACCCTGCCACCTTTTGTAGTTTCACACTGTGTCCTGCGACCTCTTTTTCTCAGAGAATAGCTTGTTTATTCAGTTGTGCAAAAATATACCTACTTCTGAGTTTGTATTATCACCCCTCGATAATATAATAAATATCAAAATTCAATTAAAAGAGTTTGAAAACTACGTAGTGCCCCTTTAAGTTGCCATTTTGAGGTATTCCTTGTGTTACCTCTTGTACAATAGTGTTGTTTCTAATTCAATGCTTTTTTTTGACAAACAGAGATATTTCACACTCAACATATAGAATAAGGTCATAAAATACATCAAACTGCTACACAAGCAAGCGACAAATAGAATACAGAACAATTGAATGGTTTTAATTTAGTGTTTCATCTGGAGCCATCGCTGAATCAATAATGTAACTATCTCAAATTGTGTCATTCTTAAAGATTTTTATAGAAATTTTTTTTTTTTTTTACTAAAGTTGATTATTGAACGTAGGACTCGAGTATTATTACATGGAGGCATCGTGTCTCTCACTGAGGTAAAACATCTGAGTACCTTTTTTTTTCACCTCTGCTGCAGCTGCCAGATTTCATTCCTTTTTCCCTGGAAATGATGTTTCTTGTCCAGGAAAGGAATTCTATCTATATGAGGACAAAATCCCAAACGGAGGGGATGTGAGTGGTTGAGGGGGGGGGGGGGGTCACAGGGACAGTAGCTCTTCCAGAAAAGACTACAGCGCTGGCATTGCCTCGGTGCATGGCGCTCTTTGTATTGATAAAATCCATACTCCTGAGATGCGTCTGTGTGCGACAGGGAGCGTGAGATTAGTTTCCTGACTGGAACCTAGTTAATTCCACAGAGGAGAGGACGCTCCACACCTGAGGCCCTCAAGACACGGGGGCAGCGACAGGCAGACTGCAGGGGCAGGGCAACCTACACACACACACACACACTAACACACACGTGACACTGTGGCTAAACACCTAATAGAAATGAACAACCTCACACGTAAACTTGCACACACACACACACACACACACATGCACGGTCCCCCGGTCTGACGCCACCACCCCGTTAGGAGCGCGGGAGGGGGGGGGGGGTTAGGTGTCTGCAGGCCAGAGAGTGGCAGCACAAGGACAGACGTCTCCCTGGCTGTCTGGCTGCCGACAGGTCTGATCGATCAATATGCTGACTCTCTCTCTCTCTCTCTCTCTCTCTCTCTCTCTCCCTCTCCCTCTCTCCCCTCCTCTACTTCCTCCATCTTCACCTCTCTTTCACTTCCTTTCCTCATCACCCGTTTCATCCTTCCTTCCTCCCGACTGTTCTGCTTCACATTTTCCCCCTCGCCCTGCAGAATGACCCCCTCCAAGCACTACTGACCCAACCCAAAATCCCCTCCTCTAACCCTCCACCACCCCTCATCCCTCACCCCTTACCCCTCGCCCTCTCCTCCTTTACCTCTCATTTACCGCTCATCACTCACTTTCTCCACTTTTCTCCTCTACGCACGCACACGAATGCACAGGAGGCAGGCGGGGGGGAGTGTATTTAACACTCAAGGCCTTCAGCCACCTGATCCAAAAGCGCCTCGCGCCACAATGCAAATTGATTAGAGGGGGATATTATTGACTGTGAGCTCCGTCATGCAAACAAACAAACCGAGAGAAAAAATAAATAAAATGGTTTGGCTCCCTGCTCTCGCACTGAAAAAGCAGAGAGAGACAAAACAAGCGACTGCGTGTTCTGAGAGCTTCTCTGTGCGGCGCTGCTACTCTGATCAAAGTGTCTGTAATGTACGTTTCTGTAATGTTGCCATTCTGTCTTTATTTAAGGGCCCATTAAGAGTATCATCCCCAGTGGAGCTTTGAAGGATGAAAGGAGGACGGGGGATATTAGCAGATATGAAGAGGTGGAGGATCAGAGCAGACAGCTTCTAAAACTCATTCACGTCGGTGACAAAAGGGCTGATTCAGTGTTCAGATATAGTTCAAGGTAAACATTAATGTGGAGTATTTGTGTTTTGTTTGATTGTGAAGCCTCTTTGTAGCTAGCTTATAAAGTATTGCTATTACTGTTTTTTTTTATTTTTAAAGGTGCACTATGTAGTTTTGCGGTAGACGTTTTAATCAAATGGGAAAGACTGACATTGACTGATTTTTCTTTTTAGGCCATAACAAACTAAATAAACAAACTCTTCATTTTCATTCCTGGATAAACTGAATAAACAAACAACTCAATTTCATGCTGTTCTATTTGTGTATATATGGTGGACCCTGCCACCTTTCTAGCTTCAAACAGTGTTCTGGGGACCTTATTTTCCTCTGAGAACAGCTCATTTACTCAGTTAACCAGGAAACCAGAAAAAAATATATATATTCATGAGTTTGTATTATGACCTTGTATTATGACATTAAAAGTCTGGGTTTTAATTTCTTCTCCAAAACTACATAGTGCTCCTTTAATTGTAGTGGTGGTATTGTTACATTATTGTCTTTTTACGTCTTTATGCTCTCCCTTGCAGTTTGATATAAGAATAAAATAGATCAACTATGGTTTTATTTTCAACCCACACTGAAAGAAAGTCGCTGTCAGTGTCAAATCTAACCGAGCACACAGTGAGCTTGTGTGTGTGTGTGTGTGTGCGTGCATGCGTGCGTGCGATGCAGGTTTTTTGGGGGCCATTATGTGCAGTTTGGTGTCTGTCCGTGATGTTTTTTTGGGCATGACCTCACCCACCGAGGAGTGCTTGCGCGTCTCTAATCTCTTTTAGATGGGATGCCTCACTTTCCCATCATGCGTTCTCTGCTCGTGGCCCCTGGGTAATAAACCTAATGGTCTAAACTTCTACTACATCTCAACGCCGTTTCTCCCCCCAAAAACTATGCGCTTTATGTTCTCTCGAACTTCGTTACGCCGGGCCAGAAAGGAATGATTTCACGGGAAAATGTATATATCGGCTTTGATTTTTGTCTACTTTCTCGCAATATGGGCCCGCTTTAGTGGAATAAAAATTGATTTTTTTAAGCTTTTTTGTGCATTAGCTTTTAAATTCGAAATTGTATTTGCAGAACCTGTTTGTGATCAATGAGAGAAATCAAGATTTATAGCTGTGATGTAATATAAGAGGAACAGTAAGATCTGGCTGCCCTGAGACGGCTATTACATCCTGTGTTAGGATGGTGTCTGTACAGTATCTATCTATCTATCTATCTATCTATCTATCTATCTATCTATCTCTCTATCTCTCTATCTGTCAGTGTTATTATCTTGTTCCTTCTTCACCTATTTGTCTCTTATTTGTCCTCTCCAAACTCTCCCAACTTTACCTTTAAAAGGCCAAAGAGATAAAAGCACCAAATCCATTTCCTCTCATCTCCTCCTAATTACTCCTCCTCATCATCATCTTCATCACCTGCCTCTTTATTTCTGTGAAAGCCTCCTTAATGACTGGGTTTCATGTCCTGTCTTCATGGAGAGCTTCCTTGAAGACCAGCAAGTGGCCTCTCACAAACACACATACAGATACTGTAAACAGCTGCACACACGCACACACACGCACACACACACACACACACACACACACACACTCAGGCCATGTTCCAGACCGCCTATTGTGTGTTTCTGCAGCCTTGAAGAATCTTGAGGACTGTCTTAAAAGCATGAAGGGGGTTCTAAGAGGGACACACAAATAAACACACATACTAATGGCCTTGCATTAGCTGCCAGTGGCAAGGGAGACAAACACACACACACACACGCACACACTCTTCACAGGGCCCTTTCTTCTGGGCAGTCTTCAAGAGGATGAGGACCATTTCTTTGGGCCCCTAAAGACTGCCCCCCCCCCCCCCCCCCAAAAAAAGGATCATCTGCGGGCTGTTTTTTTGTGTTTTGTTGGGAAGTAAAGGTCAAAAATCTCAAATTGTGGCGCAGGCGCTGCAAGACCTCTCACTAACCCCACAACAACGGCAACAACTTGAGAGTTAGTGGCTGCTGAATACATCTATAGATGCCAGATGTTTGAGATCAGATAAAGTGGCTCTCTACACTGATCTATAGGGGAATTCTAAGATAGATTCTTTTGAATGGTTAGATTCCTCTTTCGTACAGAACACAATCCCTTTTGATGAACTCTTAAAATACTGCGCAACAAATATGAGGTTTCTTTCTTCAAAACGTCAAGGGCCTTTGGTATCTTAAATAAGGATGCTCTGAAGTACTTTCGATTATAAATTGGCATTGAATGGTGAATAAGAAAAAAATGTGTTGATGTGATAAAAGTACCTCAGCATTCTTACGACAGCATCATTGGCTGAATGGCTGCGATTTGTTTTGATATTTATGAATGAACAACAACACACCAGTCCAATGGATGACAAATTAAAGTGAGGACAATTATTTCCAACATGTTTCCTGGATGTTAAAGAAATCCTTGAAACATAACATTTCACAGTGGAATCTAAAACTAAAACAAAATAAACCATTGCATCTAAACCCTACAAGGAAAATTTGCAAGGGGTGATGCAAGTGTTTAAACTTGGGCACGCCAGTAATTATCCCAGAGCTTTATTAACCTGCTTCATAAACATACAAACAGAAGAGGAAATAGGAGATAGATTATGAAGAAATGACTGAAGTGCAGGTGAGTCATGAGTTTAGTTAGAGGCTGAACACACTCCCAAATACATTGTCACCAAAGCTAGCTTTCAGCTAATGCACAGTTGATCCAGTGGCTTTTTGGGACAAAGAAACACAACCAGCCTGTAGCCATTTTTGATGGCATAATGTACCAGCGCAGAATTATGGCATTTAATCTATATGAGTTCCTGTAAATGGGAACAAATGCATGTAGGGTTTCAAATATCCACGGGACAAATAATTTAATGTGTTGCCTTGCTCAATACAAAAAAATAACTTGGTATGTGACTTGGTATGTAAGCTTTTTGATTTTGAAAGAAATACTTCTATAAGACAGCTCTGATGGAGCTCGGGATTTATCAGGGGGACAGCTGCTTTACTCCTAAAATTTTGCTCAATGAAACCTGGCTGTGTGTGTTACATTTTGGATGTGTAGAAGAACTCAGAACATCAATTATAATTGCCCTCAATCATAACTAATCCCGTAGCAGTAAAATATCTTTTAAGCAGTTAGCAAACAGTTTCAGTTTCAAAGACTCTTTTCTGGAGAAATTCTAATAGGTGGCATCTTTGTCTGATTTACTGTTAGATTTTGCAGTTTGTGCGAGATTGTTGATTATTAATTAGCTTGTAAATTAACCTGCTGTTATACTGTTATTACCCAACCTTAAAGTTCAAACTGTACCAGTGGTGGCAGTCCTGACCGTTGTATGGCCACCAACCACCCCAACTTCCTCCATACAGCCCCAACACAAATGTAGTGTTTCATTCAGCCAAAGAAAACATGGTGCAGGCATGAAACACAGACATGCTGAGAGTCAAAAAAAAAGATCCACAATGCTGTTGTGTGTTGAGAGTGAGGCAGTCATTGTTTATCTCCATTTAGCATCAAAAGGAAGAATCCCTTAAAATCTCTCCATTCTCCACCTTCTGACTGGCTTCATACTTACTCTCTCCACAGTACTCCATGTATCACAGAGCCTTTGTAAGACATGAATACATCAGGTTCACCTCTGTGTTGAGGCTCACATATGGTTTGTCACCGCCGAGCGCTGTCGCTTTAAACAGACATATTCACTATACTGCATTTTTACAGCAGCCATGAAGAATACCATCAAATGCCAAATGCCACTGATGGATTTCTTTCAGGATAATCTGTTGACCTGTTTCTACGATAACAGACGCATCCTCTAATGACAAAGACCTGCTGAGAGATGTGAGGGAGCGAGAGTAAATTACAATCCCTGCTCTTCTCACTCACCGCAGGCAGCTTCTGTAACTACCGTCAATATGTTCTGAATCTGCTGGTTATATGAAAGACAGAGAACTTCTCCTTTTTTAACTGCTCAGGATCGTTACCTTTTCAAGCTGCTATTATCAAAAATATCCAAGATATACTGCTGTCCACTTCCTTTGGTGAAAAAAATCAAATATTTACAATTTACGTGGCAACGGCAACTTTTTCTCTGTTTTTGTGTCTCCCACTGTCTGTGTATGCAAGTGTTGGCGTGTGTACTTGCATGGCGGCAGCCCGCTAGGCTGAGACTTGCTGTTGGTGATGGGGGACATTGATTTTTTTTTTCTCCCCCCCCTGTTTTCTCTGGGATTTTGACAGAATCATAGCACCATGGAAACAAAGAAACTGCTTTGTGACAGAGGAAAACCTTTCATTTCAGCCGGAGTGAATGGCGGCTTGCCGCTGATAACAGCATGGGTAATCACACGCACACACACACTTACAGAAATACACACACACGCCCATGTAAGGAACCGCAAAGCGCTCACGTATAAGGTTAAAGTATGATTGTTGCACGTGATTGTGAAAATAAACAACTCAAAGGTCCTTTTTCACTAAGCTGCAGCTCAGACACACAATCACAGTCATTATCAGCCGCTGCAGGAGTAGATGTCAGTCGAAGGGTTATTTCTTACTTCGTGTCACAAATAATACAGATGCATATAACTAGTGTGTTTTTTATATATATATTTATATAGATAGATCTCATGTATCACACGTGATGCTCACTTCGTAGGCTAATTTAGAAGAAGTCAAAGGCACCGTCCTTCACGGCTGCAGTATTTAATTGAGCCTGTTTCGCTGCAGTATTTATTTGGCTGAAAGTGTCTCTTAGTCACTCATAATATTTCTGCTCTTTTACCGTCCTTTATAACTTTGGCATTTAATAACAATTAAAGGTGCATTGTGTAGTTTTGGGGGAGAAATTCTAATCAGAAGACAAAAGTCTTCATTGATTGATTTTCATCACCAAACAAACAAAATAAACTCTCTTTGGTTTCATGACTCAATAAACTGAATAAACAAAGTGAGCTTAATGGACCACACAGTTTCATAGTGTTTTACTTTTATATTCGGCAGACCCTGCCACCTTTCTATCTTCAAACAGTGCTCTGGGGACATTATTTTCCTCTGAAAACAGCTTGTTAATTCAATTACGAAAAAAATAAGTATTTTTTCAGTTTGTTTACATCGTAAATATTACATTTCTGCGTTTGATTTTTTTCTCTAAAACTAGACAGTGCCCCTTCAAATCAATGAGTTTGACTCACTGCCTAAAACAATGTCTGTGTGTGTTCTTCTGCTCACTACTGAAAATGTAGGCCTGTTTTCTTGCTTTATTAGTCAGGCAGGATAACTGATGTATACAAATGTATCATCTGGTGTTTTGCTCAGTCAAAAACATGTCCATTACTTTGAGAGGGTTTTTCCAAGCACAAGCTCAGTCAGCTACCTGCTTTAAAACGTAATTGTACCTATTTGTTAGAGTTCCTTTGGACAAGTTTGCAGCATCTCTTGAAGCTAAACGTAATCAAACGAAGCATCTGGAAAAACAACATCCTAATAGATAGCATGCGCTACGAACAGTGAAAGTCCAGAGTCAGATTGCTCTTCATTAAACGATTTGACCCCAAAATATTAGATTTCAGAGATTCTATTGCATTTAGCATCTTTTCTATCATTATTGAGATGACGAGGGATCAAATCGATTCTGTGTCAAATTAACTTGAGGAACACCAGACTGCCAGGCTTTTGTGTGCGCTCGTGTGTGAGTGAGTGTGTGTGTGTGTGTGTGTGTGTGCACGTTTCCAGATGTGTTTAGGTGCACTTAAATGAAATTAATGTCTATGTGCAGGCATGTGTGTCTTCATATACAGTTTAGCGTGATTGTTCAGTGTGTGTGTGTGTGTGTGTGTGTGTGTGTGTGTGTGTGTGTGTGTGTGTGTGTTCTTTCATGCGTGTGAGCGTGCATGGGTGCATGTGCTGCAGCATGCTGACTTTGTCTCTATTGAGCTGTTGGTGTAATCTGAACAGCTCTACTGAGAGGCTCCTAACGTGAAGCAGAACAGACGGACAGCGGTCAGTGGTCACCGAGAACGGACAGTTAAAGGGACAATCTGTTCTAAAACATAAGTCACTCAGGAAGCTCACTGGTCAGAAGGGGCCTCTACCATCAGGCTGCCTCCCGAGAGAAGCTTTCAAGCTCCCCCGTTACTCCACCGCAGTGATGGTCACACAGCTGTCACCAGAATGAGACGTTGGCAGTGATGTAGTCACATTTTTTCATGTCAAAGGCTACATACCATATTGCATTTCTACAATACATGTGAAATCACCCTCACATTATATGTATGTCAGCTGACTTTTCATTTTGGAATTGTGGAGGGGAGGGTGGTGGAGTTACAGAGACGAAGGCTGCCAAGCCACTGACCACAGTTCAATACTGAGTTTCAGCATTTGTAAGTTTTGCACAACGCGACCTTGTGACATCTCCAGCCGTGTTTGAGGCTACAAATGTAGGTATTTTAAGTCGTAACATGATCTTTTCCTGGTCTTGACTAAGTGGATGTTGTGTCTGAACCTGACTAGGCGGCAAGCACAGCGCTGTCACAACATAAAATTAAAAACTGAACCCAAAGAAACATAAAGTTTTCCGTGGTTTGCAGAAACGTGACATTATTTATTCCAGCAACTGGAGTTTTGCAGTCATACATTTTGTGTTGTGGTGATGTACATTAAATTATAAGTAAATTTTCAGTAGCAAGCCATGAGACGATTATGGCGTTTTGTTAGCCTACTTGGCATCGTGTCAACACACAAAGCCTTACAGTTTTATTTGTGTAAATCATTTTGAGATCTCAGTGTCACTGCCACCTCAGTTGAATTTGTAACAGGTTTGTGTCACGATTCAAAATAGGATCCAAATGCAGACAAAACAGCTTTCATGATCTGAGCTGTAATCCACAGTCCAAAATCCAAACGACAAGGTCCAAGTATCACAGAGGCAGGCAACTGAAAGTCCAAGAGGAAAGCATTTTTTTTAGATTAAATGGCAGGCAAACCAGAAAACCACGAGGAACGAAGCAAGAACACAGGAAACACACTAAAACCAGGTAACGGGCTCAGGAGCACACTGGGAACAGGGTCGTTATAACAGGGCTGATGTGAGACAGGTTGGGGGGGGACAAAGAACACTGGGAACACAGGTGAGCAGGAAGTAGAATGCGACACAACAAGACACAAGAGAATATAAAAAACCTCTGATCAGATAAAAAAAATAAAAAAAAAAAAAAAACTATTACATTTGCATACAAAACAGTAAAACAGAAAAACTTCGGTGGTAAATTCCAAAGAGCTGCCTTTCAGGAAACACAAGGGCCATGGCTGTGATCCAAAGGGTTTCAGAGCAGTAGCAAGTTCATTTTGGTTTGTGATTTTCAAAATTTGTTACGTCCAATTTCTGATGTGTGGTGCGGTCCCCTCTGTAAGAACACAGTCACTGTGTTTACTTAAACCCAGTCACCGTCGGAGCATCAGATACACCACTGATTGCACGTGGTAGCTGATGTCCATGTGCACATTAAAATTAAGTGTAACGCATATAATCGACCCATAAGATGTGTGAAAATCCGTTTTTTTAAGTGATGCATTCCAGTTAATTGCGACATCTTGAATCCAGTATGTGATATAAAATCTCCATGCACATGATTCAATATACCTCAGAATTCGGCGGTGAATTGTGGCTTCATCCTGAGTGACGGTCTGGACAGCGTTTGGTGTTTTTGACGTGCGTTCGCTGCATCTCTCTGTCCTGGCCTTTTTTTTTTTTCGAGGATGACTTGTCTCATCTGAAGCCACTCTCAGCTAAATGTCCCATCTGGTAACATTTCCACGTTTCTCCGCCTAAAATCAATAGCAATAATTTTCCTAAGACCCTGATGCGCGCACCCACACGCGCGCACACACACACACACACAAGGACACGCGCGTGGGTCCGCTTCTCTTTGTTTCAGCTGCCATTTAATTTGATTGCCATTTGTGTGGATCTTCGTCCTTTGAGCAATTGGCTTTAAATGCGCACTTCATTTTGAAACGGGGGGGTGGATATGCCGTTCCTCGATGCGCGCTGCATATCCTTCTCGTATTCTCGCCGCTCGATCGGATTCTTTGATTGTTTCCCTGCCAATATTGTTGATTTGTGGTTCATTTTTTTTTTTGAGCGCTGTGGCTTTCCCTCCAAATCCATACACCGACATGATACTGCGGACGCATACGGGAGCCGACGCGCACGTGCATCGTTCTCCATTTTAGCTCGCTCCTGCTGCAGGTCGAGGCTGTGTGATGGCCGACGCTCTGCTCCGAGGCGCAACAACGCGTCGATGCAGCTTCCTCGAAACACGCGTGTGAACACACAAGAACAAAACACACAGGGTTGCACTCACACACTCTTTTTTTTTTTTCTTCGCTCTCTCACACATGCAAACACGCTCGGCTGCGGCGCGCTGTGATTGATTCCGGATCGGTGGAGCCGAGGTAACGGTGAGTGATGCTTCGTTATTAATGTATCCAAATGAGATAATTACTCAGCCCTTCTGCTCCTCCGCCGGTCAGCCAGTTAGTTAAACACGCGTCGGGGATTATGATGTCAGCCAGATTAAATGATCAATTACGTGCACACGGCAGAGTGCATGCTCCCTCTCCCTCTCCCTGCAAGCACACACATAAATACACACATGCAAACACAAGCAGGGTATTGAGCGTGTGTTTGTGTGTGTGTGTGTGTGTGTGTGTACTGTATGCGTGTGTGTTGGTCAGTGGACGGTTGGTTGGGGGCCCTGGCTTTTGACCTTGAGCTCAGGGGTCAGGCAGCAGACGGCCGGCCAGCTGGACATTTCCATCTCAAAGACCCCGGAGGACCCCTCAGCTACTACTCTCTTGCTTACACACACACACACACACACACTACCTCGAAGATCCCCTCCCTCCTTTTACTTGTATCTCATTTTCTCCTGCTGTGGATGGTTGGATGGTTTATGAGTGCGGAGAAGCTGCAGCCATTCATTTCTCCCTAACTGGGGGTCTAATGGAGAGGTCTGCGCTGGAAACCTGAGCTCTCACTGAGTAATGAGCCGCCCTTTACTGTCCAGTGTGTGCGCCTGTGTGTGCTTTTTCCTGTGTGTGCGTGCACTGCCCAGCCGGCTCTGTGCGGCCAGGCTCTGACCCTGTAAATGATGTCTCTCCTCCCCTCATCCACAGTGGCTCTTTACTGCTAATAACCTCTGATCAGATCTTAGATGGCAGAGCCCTCCGCTGGGCCTGGACTACCTCCAGCCCAACAGCCCGCTAATACGCTCCAATCAACCGTGGGCTTCTCTATTGGAAGGTTGATACGCGGGGATCTGCGGCGGGGGGACGGGTCACGCCCAGCGCCTGCCCGCGTCGTAGCCCCGCCGAAGCCCCGCCGACTACCTTTGCCATCTCCGAAGAAGGAGCGGAGGAGCTGGGAGGCGGTGGTGTGTATGGGGGAGGGAAAGGGAGCCAGCCACTTCTCCACAGTCTAATGTAGTTAAGGCAGGGCCGATCAGTCATCCCGACCAATACTAACCATGTCGCTGGGCCTCTCCGCCCATCTTCTCCACACAGGAGCCACAGAGAGCAGCACTGTACATTTACCTGCAATTAGATTTGCCCGAGTATCCTGCTGGGAGTGATGGAGGCCCCTCAGACCCGGAGATGGCAACAACTCTTGCTCTTTGTGTGTGTACGCTTGTGTGTGTGTATGTGTTTCATACATATGAACATGTACAGAGTGTATACACTAATTGTATTTGCTTATTTATTTATTTTTTTTGCCTGTGTGTGCATTCCTGCGAGGTAAACAAGTGTTACCAAGAATGTAACGTAAAAAAAAACGTCCAAGGAGTTTGGAATGTGTATGCACTGTATGAGCCTTCGTGCGAGTGTGAGTGTGTGTGTGAGTAACATATTAAGGACTAGCGCTGCCCGGTGACATCGCAGTAGTGTTTGCCTGGCCCTTTGCAAAGGTGGTAGATGGATAATGATTTAACCACTGAAGATTAGTGATCAGATGAATACAATGGAGAGGCTGATAGCTGCCTCTGTCTGTTTGCTCTGTCCCTACTGGGAACAAGGCAGATCACACACACACACACACACACACACACACACACACAGTTACGTACGTTAAATCCCCCGTCGCCGAACTCATTGCTAAACTCAGTGTAAGCATGCACACGACACAGGAGCACCTTAACTAGAGTGTGTGCCTGTGTGTGTGCATGTGTGTGTGTGTGTGTGCGTGCACTCCTACGATCGACTGTGTGAACCTGCTCTGTGTAAACACGTCTGCAGTTTCGGAGGGAGGCTCGTCAGAATGCACACACACAGATTCCATTCCCTCGTCCCTGAACCTCCTCCCCTCCCTCCCTCCCTCCCTCGTCCTCCTCCTCCCCCCCCTCCTTTCGTCTCCCCTCTCCTCTCCTTTCTTCTCCAATTGCTCCTTTCTTCACCTTCTCTCCTTCTCTTCCCCCCCCCCCCCCCCCCCCATCGTCGCCACACACACAGGTTTCTCTGTGATTTACAGCTCCCGGCCCCTCCCCACACCTCGGCAGCACATTAAGAGCGTTTAAACTGTGGCCGTTACTAAACAGGGGTCTTTATGGAGCCGGTCCACACATCTAAAGCCCATTACAGCTACATCAAAGCGGGATAACAAAGACTAATGAACAATAGATATCATGAGAGACTGTGCCAAATCAGTATTCACTGTTACCGAGAGGGTGTGTATGTGTGTGTGAGGGGCAATCATAGCTCCATTCATTTTTTTTTTTTCTCTCTCATAAAAATGTGTGTGCGATCCTGCAGCAGGCCTGAATTTTCCAGCACGGGTGTGTGTCTGTGTCTGTGAACGCACGTTTCTATCACCTGGTGTTGCATCCGTGTTTTTTATCCGCACTCCACAACTGCATACAGCCCAGTATTGGATTAAAACAGTGGGTTTCCAGACACATCATAACAACCCCTCAACTCCAGCACTGCACTCTACTTGTTGACCCAAACAGGACCACCCCCATTCAGTCGTTCCCTGCCGAGGCTTCGAGACGCACTGTCTGGTGCGCGGAGGTATGTTTGAAGGCTTCTGCCCTGCCCTGCACTGCAGCGCTGAATGGAGAAAAAAAGGTGGAAGTGGCGTCCGTAATCCCATAATGGCAGGTACATGATGACAGGGGGAACCCGTGTAATCCTCTTTTAGATGCAGCTATCATTGTCCTTAACCCAGCCACTTTCCCTACTAATCCCTCCCCCCCTCCCAAACACACACACACACACACACACACATACACACAAAAGCAAAAACATTACTATACTCATGTCATACGTGATTGATCGTGATTGAAGGAAAAGTTCACCCCAAAATGAAAAAAGGCAGTCATCGTCCACTCACCCTGATGCCGATGGAAAGTCGGGTGAAACATTTCTGGAGCTTCGCAGCAAAACAGCGTTCCAGCATTTTCCTACACGACTGAAGGAGATGGGGACTTGTTTTACAATGCTAAAAAAAAATGTAAAAAAAAAACAGGAAAAAGAATAATGAAATCGCTCCACACAGCTCGTCCGGTGTAATTCACGTCTCCGGATTCCCTTAGATCCTAGATAGATTTCAAAAGACGTTAGTTACACCCTCGACGTGCGGTCGGGCTCGCACACCCACTTCAGATGGGATGCATGCTAAGCTTTTAGTTTAGCAGCTTCACTGAAGATTTCAGCTCGAAAAGGGTTGTAAATAATGTCTTCTCTATTCAATTTGGGATCTTGGGGCTTCCTGGATTACACCGGACGAGCTGTACGGAGCCATTTGGTGTTTTCTTCCTGTTTTTTAAAACAAGTCTCCGTCGGCTTCACTTGTTTCAGAGAGTGCTACAACGCTGTGGAGCTCCTGAAATGTTGTGTGGACTACCAATCCCACCTGACTTTTCATCAGCTTTGAGGGTGATTATATGATGACTACATTTTCTTTTTTGGGTGAATTATCCTTTAATGAACTATATCAACATAAAACCAAATACAACAATCATCCGACTCATCCACAGACACTGACTGGAGTTCTAACCAAGCTTTTAACATACAGTACTGGTGCCACATGCCTCCAAAAAATGGGATCACGCTAATACAATATCAGCCATGGAGACCAACAGGCGACGCTGAATCACAAACTGAAAGTCGTTGTAAAAATATTGTAACTCAACTTCTTTTATCTCAAAACCTCTAAGTGTTTATTATAGATGTGTGTAAGAACAAACAGAAAATCCAAATAAAGGTTTCAAAAATGTCCTCTGATGTGATCACACCACCTCCACTATGGGTCATTATTTTATTAAATATATATATATTTTAACATACAGTATATATTGGCAGCTCCATCGGTGATCTTATCTCTGATTGGCGGGTGTGAAAATCTAATTTAAAACACTCTAAAACACTGAGTTTATTGAAAATATTTCCGCTTACCATCTGAATCTGGCAAGAAAATTCATCAAAAACCGTCTGTGTGTCTAGACAGTGTGACGCCCGAGTTGATGGAACAAAGAGAAATTAAAGGAAAGTTTCAGCTGTGAATATTTAAAGTTGTAAATGTAAAGGCAGGTTATAGAAACACTGACACCCCACAGTTTATAGCACACGCCATCATCAATGAAGTCTCTTTCCTTCTCACGTACGTACACACACATGCTGGCAGAGACCTATGGTAAGCCACTCACAGCCTCACACACACACACACACACACAGACAAAGGAGAGGACAGTCTCTTGTTGACATGAAATATATAATCCTTCCCCTTTCCTCGATATAGATTTTCAGGCACAAGTAAAGGGACAGCAATCCTTGACCTAACCACCGAGCGCCTTGTTAAATCTTCACACACACTGTGCGCCGCGCACACATCGCTTTGAACAGGTGGACAGTTATTAAATAAGGCACCGACTATAGTGTAAGTGGCTGAGAGGATCTTAACTGATCAAGAGGGACCCTCCTGGTCAGAGAGTTATTAAAGTTTAAACAGGGATATCCACACAGTCTAATTGGACGCTATGCACCGCTGCTGCACATGTGTCGAACATCAGGAGCCCCTTTTGTTTGTTTTAAAAGTAGCTTCCATGAAATGTCGCCACGCTCTGTATCTTTGGTACGTAAACTTAAAGGTGCACTGCATAGTTTTACTCTTTACTACATTTCTTTTTTTTAATGTCCGAACAAAAAAAATAAATGAACTCTTTGTATTCTTGATTGAATAAACTGAATTAAACAAAGTGACCTTAAAGGACGACACAGTTTCATGCTGTTTTACTTTCTTTATATGTGGCGGACCCTGCCACCTCTCTAGCTTCAAACAGTGTTTTGGGGGACTTTATTTTCTTCTTTATTCAGTTATGGAAGAAAAACATATGTCTGAGTTTGTATCATTACTTTTGAATTTGAATATCTACATAGTGCATCTTTAACAATTAGAATACAGACTGAGGTCATTTCTTCAGGTCTGACAACTATAAATAGAAAAGGCCAGGGGAGGAGTGCACATTGGTGTTTTATTTTGATCTTGGCGAACATGGTAGAAAAGGTCCATCGTGAGCATATGAATATATTTTTGTATTGTTTTGTTTGCACTCTGATTCTTTTCCTTTTGCTGTAAAGCATTAATAAAATAACATGTAATCTTATTTTATTTTATGGTTAGATATGCATCACATTCATCCGTCACAACCAAAAAGACAATAAATTACATGTTAAAACACTACGGTAAAAGCTATCCCTTATCTGTATATCTTCATTATGCAAACAGCTATAAAATACATATTAGGGTCATTTCTGTTAGTCTGGTAATGAGACATATAAACAGCCAGGAGAGAGTATTGGCTGACTGGATAGAGGAGGTTGATGGTCTTTAGATAAATATAGATAGATTTGCATCAAATTCATCCCTCACAACCACAAAGACAAAAAAATGACACGTCAGATCACTAAAATAAAAAGCTTATAAAATGCTTGTAAAATGAACAAATAAATGCATCTCCACCCGTTTCATTTCACGCAGTAAATAGAATTAATAATACCTTATTTTGTCCAAGATTCAAAATTCTGTCTCCCTATGAGCTCAATCTGTGCAAACAAAGGCACCCTCCATTTTTATTTACCTTATAATCCCGTCCCTGGTGTGTACCTGCGAGCGCACTGACCACAGAGCCCTCAGGCCGACGGGTCGCTGACCCTTCACCCCTGACCCCCCTCAGCTGGTCAAACTCTAACCCTGGAACAGATGGATAACGGAGTGGATGCTTTATCTCCTCCTGACCACACTCTCCTCCTTCCCTGCCCTCGCTACAGCCTCTCCTTTCACCTCTCGTTGCCCTGCCTCTCTGTTCCCTCGTCTCCCCCCGTCCTGCTCCTGATTGCCCTCAACTCTCAGAGCCCACTCCTGTTGTCACCTATGTGCTCCACTTTCTACCTGTGTGTTCTGCCGTCCCTCCTCCCCTGTGCTGCTGCTCTCACATGTCTCACCCTTATCGCTTATTTTACATTTACACATTTTCATTTCCTCCCTCCGTCCGTCCGTCCGTCCTCGCCCAGGTGCTTCTCTTGTGCACTGTGTTTATCAGCCCTGCTGCAGGCTAGATGATGTGCTTTAGTGAGATTATCAGAACATGACAATCAGGCGGAAAACACACCGGGAGGCGTGGGACTATGACTGCGAATCACATCATACGACAGCTTTAAGTCATAAAATGATGCTTATTTCGCATTAACTCAGCTGTCAGTGATTTATTTTTTAAAACAAGACAAGAGGTGAGTCTTGTTCTGTGTGCAGGGTTTGTGGTGTGATGTTAAAATGAGCTGCAGAGCTCAGGTGTAATCAGACTCTTGCACACAGCCTCCCATGACTCCAGACAAATTAAATCAATTAAAGATTAAATATTAATAGTAGCACATAAACTGTGTAGTTATATTTGCATGACATACCCTGTGATTGTGTGCCTGGGTTTATCTGAGTGGTTTAAATAATAAAAGATAATAAAAATGGGTTTAAGCTGTGAGTCTGACTCACTGGAGCACCGTCCACATCCCCCAAATCTACATGTCATTTAACCTGCAAAAAAGACAAAAATGTTAAGTTAACATGTGAGCAGGAGTGCAGCGGCTGCTCTCCTCCTGTGTGTGTGTGTGTTAATATATGGGATCATTATAAACATTTATGCAGCAAAGGAGCCTCTCGTGCCAAAGGGGCTGACGCTCAGGCGGATCGAACCTTTCGATTGATACTGAAACAATTTGCATACTGATTCTCTTTCAGTGCGCACGGATCCATAACAACACCGGCCAGCTATTCAAATGCGCCTGCATCGAGAAAAGCACGGAGAGAAGCCACGGCACCGGAGCAGGCAAAGAGACGCTATTCTCTATTTTTGATTTTATTTTTTTTCTTATTATTTCCTGCACGGCGGATGATAATTTGCGATGTGCCGAAAGGAGACGCGTGCAGCGGCTGAAGGGATGTTTACCTCGGTCAGGATTTCTTTTTGGAGGGGGGGACTGTGGCCGCTGGTGGAGGAGAGCTGGAAGCCGGAGAAGGAGGAGGAGGACGAGGGAGAGGGTGGGACGGCATGAGCGCACACGGAGGGGAGACGAGCGCATCCTCTGCTCTTTATATCTTGGGGGTTTTTTTGTTTATTTATTTATTTTGTTTTTGTATCGCATGTTGGAGTTTTAAAAGAGTTCGCATGTGCGCTCGCGTTCGAGCTCCGTCGCCGTGTGTGCGCGCCGCTGTATGGGGAGTGAGCTGGGAGGCTGTCAAGAGACGCGTGACAGGATGGGATCCTGCGGTAAAGTCGGGGGGCTGTGTGTGTGCGCGCGCGTGCGTGCGTGCGTGTGTGTGTGTATGTATGTGTGGCACAGAAAAAGAGGAAGAAGAAGAAGAAGAAGAAGAAGAAGAAGGAGTTTAAATGCAGACATTTTGAACCCTGGCACCCTGTTGAGAAGTAAACGTGGACAAAAGAGTGCAAAGAGTCCAAGAAAGTCTGACGCACATCGTCTCTGCGCGCACGCGCGCACACGCGCACGCAGACAACACGCGACACACTTCTCGCCTGTGATATCTGCACGCCGGTCTTCAGTTGACGGCTAAAACAGGTTGTCAGGAGGAGAGGGGCTTTTTTTTTCTTAATTAAAGATCCGGCTTCATTAAATACTAAACAGCAGCTTGTAATAAGACAGTATGGAGCCCGCAGTGAGCAATAAGACAGCCCAACGAAGCACTGATTGATTTTCTGCATAATGCAGCTCTGGTGTATCTGCAGAGAGGAAGGCTGTGGTGGGTTTATTAATGCTTCCTTTAAAAAAAAACTAAGACACAGGCATTAACATGAACCTCTGCTGCTGCTGCTGATGATGATGATGATGAGGATGATGATGATGGTGGTTAATTAATGAAGGGCAGCTAGAGATGGAAACGCGCACGCACAAGAGCTGAAGGATGCCGTGGACGTGTTTGTATCTGTGAAACAGGGAAGTGTCTCTGGTGCGTGTGTGCATGTTGGTGATTTACATGGGAAGACAAACGGTGCAGAAACATGTTCGTCATGTGTGTTATTAGAGAGCAGCCCCACCCTCGTGTTGTTATCAGAGGTCCATCCCATTAGACAGGAGGCTAAAAAACGTAATATTATAATAATAATAAAAATAATGATAATATTAAAAATCCCTTATTTTGAGCAGACAGTCCTGTTTTAGTGGGAGGTGATACATATTCAAAGAAAAGAAGTTCATCATATGTGAAAACTGTTATTCAGATACAGCCAGCACACTTACCCTCATAAACGCCCAAATTATCAGATGTATTTACAGTAAGTAACCTTAATAATCATCTAGACGCATGATGAGTTATTTCCCCCAAATTGTAGAAGAAAAGGTAGATTAATTAGGGCGACAGAAATGATGCATCAAACTACAGTTCAACTCCAGAAATGATTAAAAAAAATAATCTTTTCAGTGTCCTTCAATCTGACTAATGCCGCTCATGAAGTGTGTTTTGAGTGAGAGAAGTCATTTGGGTGGTTTGTTAGTGCGCACACAGCTCAGAGAGGAGCAGCCTGCGCGCCGGGGCCGGCAGGGTTTGGCTATCGTTGACACGGTTTTGTTGTCATAATTGGAGTCTCACCAAAGTTACAGGGGCGTAATTGGGCGGCATATGGACACCTTAATGTAAAGTGATGCCGCGTTAATCGCACATGAGCGCACGAATCAGAGCAAGTGACGCGGAATAACACACGAGGAAGAGGCAGTTGATTTACCCCATGAGCAAGGCAGCAGGTCCGGCATCTGCTGCTCGGGCCATGATGGCATTTTTATTAATTAGGGGGGCATTTTGGAAAAACATTTTTTTTTAAATTCCTCAATCAATGGAGAGGAGAGTCAAGCAGTTTTATTATTATTATTATTATTATTATTATTATTATTATTACATTTGAGGTTTACTTTTTCTTATTATTTTTCACGTTTTGACTGAGCTCGTCTTAGATTTAAACTATAAAAGAAGTTGATCTCTCTTAAACTCGTCGTGTAATCTTGGCTTGTCGGATGTTGGTCAGTGAGATCTGAATCCTCAAATTATTATTCTGTATTATTACTCATTCTTTTATTATTTCTACTCAATTTTAAACCCTTAGAATAACTTGAACACATTAAAAAAACGACTCCATCTCTGCAGCTTTGACGCTATATTGAATTATATAATTAGGTCTTTTTTTTCCTTCATGATACGACTGAGAATACAATCGTCTTGTTTAAATAAAATAAATGTAAGACGCATCCTATCGGGGTGAGACGCCACAGGGAAAGCACATGTAAAAAAAAGAAAATATATATATATATTTTTTTTTTAGGTTTGTTTATTCTAACAAATCAAAGGGCCTCAGCCTGAGTTCCTCCAGGAATTATAATGTTATTCAGTATTGATTGGCGCGCTGTGGTGTGTGTTTTCAAGGCCTATACTTCAAATATGCTGTAAAGGCCAGCCACAAACACTGCAATGCACATTTTTTTATTATTATTTTTTTTTTAATCCAGAGAGGAATAATTTTATATCTCCTCGAATATTTTAAAACATTCAACACTGACATTCTCTTTATTTTGTGTGTGTGTGAGTGAGGATTAGATGGAGAGAGAAAAAACAGAATCATAAAATAGATTTGCAAAGCCACGATATTTATGGAACTCGATGACTTTTAAAAGGTGAAACCAATAAATTACTTTATGGGTTCACAAGAAGAAGAAGAAGAAGAAAAAAAAAAAAAAAAAGCGCTGTGATTTATTTCCAAAAGGCTAATTCAGTTTTCCCCCTAAATGCATGTGCCCTTATATCACGCGTGCTCATCCGCCACGAACGACCACAGAGGCCAAACTCAAGTAGCCTCGTTTATTAAAAGAAAGAAGGGAGAAAAAAAAAAGTTGAGTTTCACCAGATGCCATTTAGCAAAAGGGCTGATTCGCCCTAAACAAGCTGTAATTGTCATTTTTGAACATCCATAACGTTTGCAACGCTGTGTCACTTTGCAAGAGCTGGCGAGATATTGATCCGCGGGTCCTCTCTGCGAGGCACTATATTGTTTCTGCTCGGATATGCTGCTGTGGGGCTTCACGGAGGATGATGCCCCCTGATTAATAATCAGTGTGAAACCTGTAAGTAATTCACACAGTGGCTTTTCAGGTGCCCGTTGTTTGCGTGGCCTTCACTCTTTTGCGCACACGGGCTTGTTTTTTTGTTTGTTTTTTTCCACGTCTGGTTAACATTAGAAACGAAAGAATATGGTAGTTTTTTCTCCATGCATATCTCTCTCTCTCTGCACTCGCTCTGTGGAGCACTACTTGTTGGTGCGCGCCTCCGTCTCCTTTTTTTGTGCTAATTGAATTGAAATGTATCCGCTTTCAGTGCAGAGCTCGGAGATAAAAACCCCGCGTCCCCCTCATATTCCTCCTCTACAAAAAAAAAAAAAAAAAAAAAAGCAAATGTCACCGGCTTCGCAGGGCCAGGCTCATCTCGGCACAATGGCCACAGAGAGCCAACACGCATAAACGCACAGCTCAGGTCGTGCAGACATGGCAGGAGCCTATCGATCCGCATGAGAATGTGTAGATGAGGTTTTGCTGCCATGTAAGGCCAAACCTTGGCCTTTCATACTCCCTCTGTCTCTCCGCATCTCGTTTTGGGTTTTTTTTTTCCCCTCTGCGCAAAACAACAACAGAATAACGTGGTTTACGCAGACAGATTGAAGGTTTTATGATCAGAAACAGAAGGATTTAATTCTATAGATTGTGTATTTTATATATTGGCAATTTTTTTTGTTAGGGGATTTAATTCTGATGAAGTTGAATTAAAGTGTAGGAGCTGGTTTTAAAATGCACACGCGTGTGTTTTTGTCCCCCTGCTCGGCCTGCCTCTGAACTCCATTATGTCCTCGGGGCTGCACGGTTGGACGGCCACACTTCGAGGAATTAGTGTCCCTTTGTCTCGACACACGTCACACACACGCCGTTGACATTGACTTCACATCAGAGACAGTTTAACTTCTTCTCTTCTTCTTCTTCTTCTTCTTTTTTTTTCTTTTTCTTTTATTTAACTCGTTCAACCGAGCGCTGGCTCCATTGTGGGGACCCCTTGGCAGATGCGGGGGGCCCCCCGTAGCAGGTCCTGGACAGGGAAAAGTCTGAAAGGTTAATCTGTCCCCCCGCAGATGTTGGCTTTGGGAGTCTTGAAGCGTCACCTTTGACATGTCCCTCATTCAGCGGGGGGTCCAGCAGGACACTGACCGCTGCAAGCTGTCACCTCGGGCCGAGGCTGAGGACGCCTGTGCGCCACCGCTCTATTAGGGCTAAACGGCCCCTGACATGTGAGCAGGGGCCCGGCTTGTATCCGGCTGCAGATCCGAGAGGAGCATAATGCGCTCCAACAACAACAACAACAACAACAACAGCAGCAGCAGCAGCAGCAGCACGGGGACAGCAGTCATGTGATGTGTCAGCATGTCATCTCCTTGTCAGTGTGTATGTGTGGATTTGTACCATCTTGAAAGCTTCTAAATAAATATTCTCTCGTGTGAATAAATGACATGTTGGCGTTTAATTTCACTATTGTATCTACGTTTAGATAATGATTCTTAAACTTTAGAAATAAAATGTGCATGTGTCCAACTCCAAATAGGGCAAGTGTGTGTGTGTGTGCGTGTGTGTGTGTGGCACACACACACACACACACACAGTGCTGGGCTTGGTTCGTTAAGCCTAATGGTTGAACAATAGACACATCTGCTCATCTTTTTCTATCAAAAGAGAAGGTACTACAGTCTTCCTCGTTTGGTTAAACCGCCACATATTTGGCACAGAGGGGGGTTGGTGGTGGTGGTGGGTGAGGTGGGTGGAGTGGAGTGGGGGGGGGCAGCCTCATAATGAAAGAATATGGATCCTGGAGCATGAACACACAGGATCTAAATTTAGCGGCTAATTAAATGCTCATGCTTTGTTTTTTTAATCCCTAAAGCCTCTTTCTTTTTTTTTCCTGTTGTGTTTTGTTTTTTTTTCCTCTGGAAGAATTAACACTGCTTCCATGGGAGTCTTCTGCCCCTAGACCTCACCAGTCAAAAATCAACTCCAAATGAACCCGGAAGTTTACTTCATTTGCACCTAATAATTTAAGGAGGACTGGAGATAGAGCCTCATTACGGACACCCCCCCACTAATGAATTTAGCATTTTCTAAATAACAGCTGGCGGTCGAACATTAGAAGTAGCGTCCAGTCCAATTTCCACGGGTCGATCCTGCGATGGATCTCGTTAGGGATCCGTCTATTTGCATCTTTAACATGTGAGCGGAGGCTAAAGGTTTGCTGAATGTCCAGGAGAGGAGCTTTAAGCAGGTGGTTTGATGCCTCTCTTCCTTAATAAGGTAGCTGACGTCAGAGCGACGGGGCGTGTGTGTGTGAGAGAGAGAGAGAGAGAGAGAAAGAGAGAGAGAGAGTATGGGAGGAGATGTGTGCTGGCAGTGCGCATGTGCAGACAGCGATCTGTGCTGCGGTGGAAGAGGGGCCGGAGACACACAACTAGAGAGATGGCGCGGCACCCGACCGGAGCGCAAGGACAGCTGGTTGGCGGTGGGGGGGCTTGAATCATAAAGAGAATCAGAAAGAAAAAAAAATAAAAATAAAAAGTGAATATAAAAATAATAATACTAAAAATATCAAGGGAAAAGAAGGAGTTCTGCCAGAAAAAAAAAAAGCGAAAACAGCGTCAGAGGACAGGGGAAAAAAAATCAAATATAAGGACAGAGAGGAGGCGGGAGCGAGGGAGGCTGCTGCAAGAGGAGAAATAGCAACAAAAGAGAATTGAACTTTCCTGGACGTGAGGACTTCTGGACACCAGCTAACTGCGGTAGGTCAGATAGATGGTTTGTCCACAGCGCTGCCCGGATCATGAACGCACAGCTGTCGATGGAGAATATTGGCGACCTGCACGGAGTGCATGAGTCCGTGGCCGGTCACGGAGAGCTGCTGAGTGGCCACAGTCCACATTCCCGTCCGAGCCCCCGGGGTCTGAGCCACCGCGCTATGGGCATGGCGACCCTGCTGGACAGCGGAGACTATCATCCCAGCCACGGACACTTGCATCCAGCCATCAGCATGTGTGAAGCCCCCCCTGGCATGAGTGCGAGCAGCACTTACACCACCCTAACGCCCCTGCAGCCCTTACCCCCCATCTCCACCGTGTCCGACAAGTTTCCTCCCCATCATCACCACCACCACCACCATCCCCACCATCCTCACCCTCACCCGCACCAGAGGATCCCCGGAAATGTCAGCGGCAGCTTCACGTTGATGCGCGAGGACCGGAGTCTGGCGCCTATGAACAGTCTGTATCCCGCATATCATCACAAGGATCCCTGCATGGGCCAGAGCCTCTCCCCGCTGTCCGGCTCCGGTCTGGCCAGCATACACACGACCCAGGCCGGCATCCCTCCCTACGCTCATCCCGGTGCCGCCATGCCTGGTGAGAAGATGCTCACCCCCAGCGGGTTCGAGGCTCACCACCCGGCCATGCTCGGCAGACACACGGAGCAGCACATGAGCTCCTCGGCGGGCATGGTACAAATCAACGGCCTCCACCACCACCCGCACGCCCACCTTGGCGCGCAGGGGCATGGCCAGGGGCTGGGGAACAGCCGGGAGCAGGCCTCCGGGCCCGGGCAGCAAGGGGGCGGCGGTGGAGGGGGTGGTGTTTCTGGGGGCCAGATGGAGGAGGTGAATACCAAAGAGGTGGCGCAGAGGATCACCACGGAGCTGAAGCGCTACAGCATCCCTCAGGCCATCTTTGCCCAGCGGGTCCTGTGCAGGTCCCAGGGGACCCTGTCCGACTTGCTGAGGAACCCCAAACCCTGGTCCAAGCTCAAGTCCGGCAGAGAGACCTTCCGCCGCATGTGGAAATGGCTGCAGGAGCCTGAGTTCCAACGCATGAGCGCGCTCAGGCTCGCAGGTGAGCGAAGCCTCGGTAAAGCCCCCCTTTTTGTTTTCATCCTCTGAATGTGTGGCTGAGAAATACAGACGCTGGAGCTGGAACATTAGCCCTGAATGCTACCTTGTATTTAGCAGCGGGTCAAAGGGGGAAGGGAACCAAAGCTGATTCTGTAAAGTGGAGAAAGAAAAAAAAACAACCCTGAACATGTCGAAGTAATCTCAGTGTGAATCAAGAATCACATCAGGGTAGCATCCAGGACAAATGTTCCCTCTAGGCTTATGGTTTCTTTATCAAATAATACATAACACCATGTCTCCAGAATTAAACCTGCCTCGGGCTTTGATGAACCCTGCTTTTCTTTAGATATGGCTTCCAAAATGAGAGGTTCATGCCTGGAGGGGTGGAGGAGGAGGAGGGAGGGAGGGAGTGATGGTCAGATCCAACCTCACACAGTCCCAAAAAAGTTACAAAGTGCTTCACCGGTCTGGTGCTCGTGGCCTGATATCAATACGCATCCCCACTTCTTTTTCTTTTTTCTTCTTCTTCTTCTTCGGTCTCCACGCTGATTTTGGGCTCATGTGAAACAAGCGCTCATGTCATTTCACCTCAAGGTATCGACCGCCGGACTGTGTGCGTAAACTGATCCTTCGCCCAGAAATCGTTAGGAATGTGTTTATTTTGGTGTAGGTGCAACTGATCGGCCCCCTTTTTTTGGGTGCTGCACGTGGTGTTAACACACACACACACACACACAGAAAGAGAGAGAGAGAGAAGTGTGTGTGTGTGTGTGCACGTGTTCTTGAGAGTGTGTGATAAACTGAATTTAAATGTCAAGTAAAGCTGAAGTCGTGCATTATTTAGTCGCTGAAATGGGTTTTGTCTCAACTTGGTGATATTACTATAGAATAGAACAGAATAGAATGGAGAGCGTGTGTTTGTGTTTGGCTCAGCCTGACTCGACTGAGGTCTCTCTAATTAACTGATAGACCTCTGTATTAATTTGTCCCTGAGGTACGCACGAGTCAATTAGGGCGCTCAACGAGGCCCCCAAATCGCACGTGCGCGTTCACATGGCACCCAGTGGTCTTTTTGTGTGTGTGTGTGTGTGTGTGTGTGTGTGTGTGTGTGTGTGTTTTCTAACGTCCACAGGCTTAATCGATGATCTGCTAATGAGGCTTTTTGGCTTTTTGAAAAGTGAGGCCGCGGTCACTTATGGTGGAAAGTGCGCGTGTAGTGTTTTTATTTTATTTTTTTTGGGCGCGTGTGCACGTGGGTGTGTAATCGCAATAGATTATTTTTCAGTTTTCCCATCTGCTGCTGCTGCTGCTGCTACTGCTGCGTGTGTGTGTGTGTGTGTGCGTGTGTGTGTGTGTGTGTGTGTGTGGTTTGAAGATGAGATTTCATCACTGACTTTCCTTTTTTGTTTTTTTGTTTTTTAAATCTCCTGGAACTTTTTGGAGCTGCTTCGATCATCAGATCAACTCCTCAGATCTGCGGGATGATCGATCAGTATTGCTGGTGATTCTTGAACGACTGACACATGAATACATGGCGGGGGGAGGAAACAAACCTCTCAGGCCTGCTTCAGCTGTGGTCAGCCATTTTTTTCCCCCTCCTTCCCTGTGTGGTTTAAATCAAACTCTTTTTTTTTTTTTTTTAGAAGATAAAAAAAAAATCAAAAATTAAAATCACGAATCTTCTCTTGAGGAAAAGAAAGTGAAAATATAAAACCACAGCCACCCCCAATAAATGAAGGATGGCGGTGGAGAACATTTTTTACAGATAAAAAAACTAAATTAATTTAGAGCGGCCGTTTTATTGATCCGTTCGTTCCTCGGTGAACCAGATATGTGATCGTGTGCTGAAGTAGATGTGATATACTTATTGATCTCAGGCCTCTGAAATTAATCTCGGGCCTTTTCTCCTTTTCCCACGTATTCAATTACCCATCTGAATAGAACAGAGTAGAATAGAACATAACATAATAGAATAGAATAGAATAGGTGTGTTTAATGAATGTGTTCAGAAGTGACAGATGGATGTAAATCAGTTGTAATTGGAGGGTCAATCCTGTGTTTTTCTGGTGCTTTGAGGCTCTCTCGGTGAATGTCACCGCCTCGCAGTAAAGTAAGACGCACGTCCGCGCTCGCATAGATTTGCGGGTCGGTGTTTCCGGCTGCACGTTTGGAGCACAGAGGTCTGTTTGTTGTCCTCTGTGAGGTTATGAAAAACGCAGCGCTGCCATCACACCGTGCCAGTGTCAGGCCCACTGTGTGCGAGTCTGTGGAGTTATCTGTGTGTGTTTGTAATCATTAGCCGGGAGCAGCAGCAGTGTGTGTCTGTATGTGTGTGTATGTATGTGTGTGTGATTAGTGTGATAACGAGGCCGTTGTTATGTCCTCACCCCGGTCCTGGGAAAAGCTGACTCTCGGGCCCGGGGGCCCTCCTGCGCGCGCGGGGGGGGGCTCCGTGCGCGGTGGCTCCTGCTGTCTGAGTGGCCTTCACTGCCTCTGATTTATAGCAGCCCTTTACGCGACGAGCTCCGGCTCTCTGTTAATATTTACCAACACTGGAGACAGCGCGCCGCTCACACTCACTGTTACACTGCAGTTTATGGCCGCGCGGACAGGTCGCTGCACTGTACTTTACCACACACCTGAGAGAGAGGGGGGGCGGGGGGGGGGGGGGGGGGGGGGGGACGTGAGGGATCAGCCACCTCAGCTTCATATTATAATAATACGTTTATTAGACTTATTATTCTAATATTTCCCTAATGGAGCCGTCTGTTCTCTGCTACTTTACCACACTTTAATGTTAAAAGTACAGATATTGGCCTACATGTGAAGCTGAAGTCCAAAATTATGATACAGATGTGAGGTAATATATGCACTATTGATTACACACACATTTCTAATGCAATATAGAATTCTAAGTCATTTTTACATTGCGGTTACACGCTCAGAATGATCCTGTTGATTTTCTCTCTCTCCACATCTGGTTCGACATTGCGCGTAAAATCTCAACCAACACTGGAGACAGCGCGCCGCTCACACTCACTGTTACACTGCAGTTTATGGCCGCGCGGACAGGTCGCTGCACTGTACTTTACCACACACCTGAGAGAGAGGGGGGGCGGGGGGGGGGGGGGGGGGGGGGGACGTGAGGGATCAGCCACCTCAGCTTCATATTATAAGAATACGTTTATTAGACTTATTATTCTAATATTTCCCTAATGGAGCCGTCTGTTCTCTGCTACTTTACCACACTTTAATGTTAAAAGTACAGATATTGGCCTACATGTGAAGCTGAAGTCCAAAATTATGATACAGATGTGAGGTAATATATGCACTATTGATTACACACACATTTCTAATGCAATATAGAATTCTAAGTCATTTTTACATTGCGGTTACACGCTCAGAATGATCCTGTTGATTTTCTCTCTCTCCACATCTGGTTCGACATTGCGCGTAAAATCTCACCACTTAGTTTCACTGGAGTTTTGAGGCATTTCTGATATAAAATGTTTGTTCGTTTTTTTTAATCCACCCGCCCGCGTTTTGCAAAATTAATCAGCTCTTTCCGAGTGGGATGCCTTGTGGTGAGAGTATGCAGCCCGTTAATGGCCCCGCTGGGTCCGTGCAGGGCCTCCCTCCAGCAGCACACCGCTGCCCCCTCCTGGCCTCTGTTCACCGGTGAGCATCACTTTCGATGTGCGCTCCAGCAGGGCTTAACAAGAGAAGAATAGTAGAAGAAGTAATAATAACGAGATCAAGTGGAGGGAGGTTTGATGCGCTGTCAATTCCCAGGTTGCCTTTTTTCCCCTTTATTAGATGACCTGTGGGTTATTTCTCCGTGGTCTCCATATTGCTGTTGTTTTCAGCACCGCGGACAGCGCTCATTGTTCCCCGGCTCACGGCGTCCTGTCCGCCTGCAGAGCTACCCAAGAGCCATGATTGAGTAAAAGTTAAAATTTGACTTTGGTAAAAGTGAAAGTCAACCAGACAAAATGAGTGAAAGTCCTGAAAGTGTCTGATATTAAATGTACTTAAGTATCAAAAGTACAAGTAAAAGTAATTTATACATATATTTACATGTAGGCTTTGTATACACTGTATACTAGGCCTCAACCAATTATCAGCTGGATCAATTATCAAATCAGATATTCAACATTTTTCTGATTATTGCAATCACTGTTTTTAAGTGTTTTAGTTTTTTATCTGACTCCCAACCAAATAGATTAATTCAAAATTCAAATTGCACTATTGACTCTGATGAAGCATTCAATCTTCAACTAGCGACTAAAGTTATCAAATAAACGGAGTGGAGTAAAAGTACAATATTGATCTCCGAAATTCTGTGGAGTGGAAGTATAAAGGAGCAGGAAATGTAATTACTCGAGTAAAGGGCCTCAAAATTGTACTTTGTTACTTTCCATCACTGCAAAATGGGGAAGAGTTTGATTCTGTCACTGAAAGTCTCTCAGAAGGTCCAACTGACAGATTCAATTCTACTGAGGACTTACAGTCATGATGATACAAATGGATTTGCCTCTTTTTGCAGACAGCACTGCAGTATCAGAGTACATGTTGTGAACCGTCATGTTCAATAACTAATCCAGTAACATCCTTGCTTTTCTTCAACTCTCTTACCTAATTACCACAAGTCAAACCAGAGAGGAGGAGCTCTCATTCAAATCACCTGATGTAAGTTTAGTTTGGGTTGTAGAAATGACTTTAAAGTGTTTAAAATGCTTGTTCCCATTTATGGTTTTTGATGTTATTCAGGAAACGACCATTTAAAAGTAACGCTGGTATCTGTCAAACATTATTATAATATGTCACTGCTCATTTTCTTGTGCTTGTTAACTTATTTTTGCTATTATTTTGCTGATTCGCTACCTCGTTTCTAGGACAGTAGAATTCAATGCACTTGTCATGTTAGCAATTTGAACTGAAAAGCTGTGGTCTTATTATTTTGATGTAGGCATCTATGAAAAGCTTGAATCGTCTTGCATTTGTGCACCAACACATTCTACAGTAGAGCTAGTTGTTAAATAATCATGTCAGTGTCAGTGAGAATGAACGAGGAAAGCCACTGAGATAATTCTTATCTCAGGATTTTCCTTCGAATCCAAGGTTGTGGTTGAGATGGAGAGAAGATTCTCTCACAAAGGCGTATTCAGCCCTCTCTCACAAACACTCTCCTTCTTTGTCCCCCTCCCTCTCTCTCTCTCTCCCGACTTCTATCCGCAGCATGCAAGCGAAAGGAACAAGACCACGGCAGGAGCGAGCGGGGGAACATGACCAAAAAGCCTCGGCTGGTGTTCACAGATGTGCAGCGGCGGACGCTCCACGCCATCTTCAAGGAGAACAAGCGTCCATCCAAAGAGCTGCAGGTCACCATCGCCCAGCAGCTGGGCCTGGAGCTGGCCACGGTCAGCAACTTCTTTATGAACGCACGCCGCCGGAGCCTAGATAAGTGGGTGGACGACGGCTCCGGTCACTCAGTCAACTCTGGCCCCAACGCCTGCACCAAAGCCTAGAAGACGGACTGATTTGACCCAACTCATGGACTGACTCAACCTCGGTGGAAAAGCTTTAAAACTTAAGAGAAACAAAGAGAAACTTAAAAAAAAAAGAGACCTTGAAGCAACGTTTTGCCCTTAAACCTGTACTATATTGATATTTATAGTATCCAAAGATGAAAAAAACAAACCAAAGACTTCTTGTTTGACCTGCTTTGAAATGTTTGTTTCAGCAACACGTTTATGTGTAACATACTGCAAAAAGACTATAGTTTTACCCCCCCTCGTCCCCCCCTCACACACACACACTCTCACTGTCACTGGTCTATAGCTTTACTACACCCCCTTACACCTCCCCATCCAGTATCAAATCTATCATTCGCCATCCTTATCTTTAATCTGATTGGTTGGTTTTTAATGATGGGTGCCCCCCCCCCCCCCTTCCCTCCCTCCCCCTCCCCCGAAATGGAGGTTTAATCAGCCTATTGGCAGTCTGATCTGCAGCTTGAGAAACAGCCAGAATGTGGAGCTCCGGTGGGATTGGCCAATCAACTTTAAAAGACAAAAAAAAGGAAGAAACAAATCCTACAGGAGCGACTGGATTGTTGTTGTGTGACCTCGTCTCGTCCGGCTCGGCGGTGGCGGTGGACTGCCCGTCTCTCCAGCTGTCTGTCTTTCTATCAAGCATTCCAGACAGACAGGGGGGAAAAAAAGGCCCAATGCGTAGACTGCTAACCCAAAACCAAAAAAAAAAAAACCCAAACAAACCAAAAAACCCCTAACCTCAAAACCCAACACGGTAGTGCTTTCTTCCAACATGCTGAAACGTTGAATGATTTAAACGAGAGAAACCAAAGCCTGTTTTTTTCTCCTGCACCCTGAAGCCTCTCATGCAGCTTTAGAAGTTAAAAAAAAAAAAAAGAAAGAAAGAAACTTAAGAAACTTGCTATGGAGTAATTTGACCAAAGAGTATATTTTGTAGTTGATAATCTTAAGAGTATTTTTTAACCTTGTTTTCCTCCCTCACCTCCTGAGACTGACTGTTAGAGAGGAGCCACAGAGAAGACAATGTTACTGCTCACATGGGTCATACTTAAAAAAAAAAAAAAACACACACACATACGCTCCCTGCCAAGTGGAAATATCTCTGACACAACCCCTGACAATTTGCCTCGTAGATGCCTTCTCTAATCAACCAAAATACTCCGGTTATAGCTTTACAAACAGTCTGAATGTTTCCCCCCGCATCGAGAAGATGAATCAATCCCCTTTTTTCTGGACGTCTGCTCAGATGCAGATTCAGCTTTTCGAATACCAGCAGCTGGCAAAAAACGGCAGTGTTGTTAAAACCAAACAAAGACAAATCCGTTTGGCAGTGTGTTTTCTCTGCAAAGGTGAAAACAGGTGTGGTGTTGACACTGTGAGGGAGACAGAAGGCCTCTGATGGAGTTTTTTTTTTTTTTTTTTCCCCTCAGTGTCACCACTCTAATAATAAGCATTCAGCGCTGCTCCGCGTCCCCGTCGAGCTTCATACCTATTTGATTTTATCCTGCTCATCAAAGATGTCGGGGTGGAGGGGATGATATCAATGATCGAATCACTTTCGGGCGCTTACACAGCAATGTCAGCTCGTCACCTGAATACAAAAGCAAACCTCGCCCCCCCCTTCTCTCCCCCGCCTGTTTGCCAATCCCCAGCCTCCCCCCTCTTCCTCCCCCTCCTCCTCCTCACCCACCCTGCCCTCCACTCCTCTCCTGGTAAGCTATGCATTTCAGCACTAGGAGGAAAGCACTACACAGGGCTGGCCCAGGGCGGCGTATCATTAAATATATTGAGCTGGCCCCTTGCCGTCATCCTCCTCATGGCCAGGGTTAGCAGCTCTACATCCATCAGAAACAAACGCGCCAAAGGAGAGGCGTGAGAGAGAGAAAGAGAAAGAGAGAAAGAGAGAGAGAGAGAGAGAGAGAGCTGCTGCTTCTTCTTCTTCTCCTCCTCCTCCTCCTCCTCCTTCATCATCATCTCCGAAATGAAAAAAAGAAAAACCCAACGAAAAAGACGACGAGAAACATGAAAAAAAAAAATTGTGTCATGACCTGCTGATGTTTTATAGTGTGAACCAAAGATGCTACCTCACTCAAAGTTCCATACGTGATTTCTATCACTTTGATGATACCAAAGATAACCAAAGATTTTTTCTCATTGCACGGCCTCTACGAGTGGTGTTTAAAAAAAAAAAAAAAGATGTTGTATGTGTCCCCCTCCTCCCCCATTTCCTCCTTTCTTTCTCTCTCTCTCTGTCTGTCTCTCTCTCTGTCTCTCTCTTCTCTTCCTTTCTCCCCCCCCCCCTCCCCCCTTCCTCCCACCTGCACTCAGCCCATGCACCCCTGCTATGCGTGCTCTTGCTTCATCTGTGCTCTGATTACAGCTCCATAGGGTAGTCGTGCTGATGTAGCTATAGGCAGATGTGCTGCTGCTCCCAGCCATAGATACACACAAGCGGCCACGCAAAGGTGCCTGCGGGGTACGGCCAGCTCGCTAAGCAATGGCCATCAGCCTGTCTTTGTCCTTTCGTGTTGCCAGGTCTTCAGTTCTACAGCTTTTATCGGCGGGGAGAAGCGAGTGTGAAAAGCTGACATGAGAAAATCAAAGTTTTAGTTTGGTTCAAAGTAATCCACGTGAATTTGATGGCGTACCCCGCCACAGTGTCTTTCTTATTTGTTTCTTTCTTTTCTACTCGGCACTGCCTCTAGGTGTGTATCTATAGGCCGACGATATCGATTCCACCAAAGAAGGTCAGACATCTTTTACACGACGATAGGCAGACAAGCTGACATAGCCATGGGCAGAATTGTTGACTCAACTATAGGCAGACATGTTCCTGAAAGTAGAAGCAGACGTGTTGCAATCTTTCTTAAAAAAAAAATAAAAACTCCCAGGACGAGTGCCTTGCTTGAACCAAAGTGTTAAACCGCTGTTGACCTCTCACCTTTGACTCTGTGAATACCTCAGCCTGTAGAAGGGCCACTACTGAAGAAACAAGGAAAAGGTTGTTTTGTTTTTTTCTTTTCTTTTCTCTTTTCTTTTTTTTTTTAATCACACCGTGGTGCTTTCGCCAGCGCAACCATGCAATGAAAACATATACCAAAGGAAATTTTTCTGTTGTCCACTTCTACAGATTAAACCAAAGGTCTTTGTTTCTCCTCCTCCTCTGCCCTGCCCTCCTTTGACCCACTCCATCCCTCCTCCCCCAACCCCTCCCCCAACCTTCCTCGTCCCTCTGCTGTGTGTAGGAAGGTCCAGCACTCTGGCCGTGCATGTCTTTTACCAATGTCTCTGAATACCTCATAGTAATAATTCCTTTGAGTTCTGCATTGAGACGTCTATCTGTGAGTAAGGCAGAGCTCCACTCGTGTGGTAACTGTTATTGTTACTTCAAAAAGCTGTATGATTATCTATTTTGAAGTTGTTGTTTTTCTTTTGTTTTTTGTTTTTTTGGCAGAAGTGCTCTGTTTCAAGTCACGGAGGACGAGTTTCAGGGTTGATGTATGAAACTTAAGGGATTGGAGGGAGAAGCGTATTTTTTATCAGACATTGGGTTATGCCAATATTATGATGGTAGACTATTGCTTTTACAGGGTAAAACCAACTGCTGTGATATTGTGTTCATATTTTCCCTTTTTCTCTACTTCTGTGTTGTGATTTTTTAATTTAATTGCATTTTTGTAATGGTTAACCACTGCTTTTAATTTATGCATTTGTAGAAACTCTAGATTTGTATATAGTAGGTTTTTGGAAAAAAGAAAACAAACAAAAAAGACAGTTTTATGTTACAGCCTTATTTCCCACGCTTAGATATAACAAAAAGGAGTAGTTTGTATTCTTCTTCAGCTGAATCCTAGCCGGCATTTCAATGTGTGTTTTAAACACTGCCAGATACCCAGACAGTTGATTTTTGCCAACGCAGACAAAGTTATACAGGAGCTACTTTGTTGAACAGCTGGCAAAAAAAAAAGCAGTGTGTACGTGCGTGCGTGTGTGTGTGTGTGTTTTTTCTATTCTGTTGACTTTTTAAAAAAAAACAAAAAAAAAACAACAGTTATTTTATGGGTATTACTGCACATCCAAAGATTTTTAAAACAAACCAAAAATTGGGGAAAAAAAAAAAAATATGTATAATGTTGAAAAAAAGCACTGGCATTTGTGAGGTAGACTTTGTTGAGTTTTGATTTGCCATTCGCACGGGTATAGAATGTAGAAGGCGTAGGGCTGCGTAGACAAGCTTACTCTACCATGTGGGGAATCTCCTGTTCAATGTACAATCTGAAGCATTTGATAAAACGAGGGCTGCAAGTCCCGCTCACTTTGCTGTCTCATGCACGGAGTGAGGTGGAGCGAAGGCTGGGCAGCCGGTCTGCCAGGGGCCGTGCCACGGAGCTGGGTCTGTTTTTATTGCCGTGGCACCGCCGCCTCGCTCCATCTAGTATCTGTTCTTTTGGTACGTACTCGTGTAATGACTATGAGCAAAGTCTAATAAAACTGCAAAGAACCTTACCAAGGAATCAGTGTGTGAGCATGTGTGTGTGTTTGTTTGTTTGTGTGTGTGTGTGGGGACGATCACCTGGATTGCTCATTTCTTTTTACTGTCTGAGTGCGAGTGTGTGTGTGTGTGCAGTCCAAATGTCAAGTACTGCTGAGGTGTGCGGATCTGTGCGTGTGCTCGTTTGCATGTATTTATTTACCGCGTGTTCGTCCATTGTGATGGAAGTGTGTGTATGCGGGTGTGTGGCTCGAAACAGGAAGTCTGACTCCTTTCCCTAACTGTCAGTGCTGCTTCCTCTCTGTCATGCAGACGGCACAGTGTCTCCGAGGACTGAAGGTCATCACCAAAAATGTCCATGACAGATCACATCAGCATGCTGTGCAGTCATCCTGTCACAGAATGGACTGTGACTATCACTGAGTCCTGTATAAAAGAGGGAAGGGATGGTGCAGCGTGGATCTATTTTCTCCCTGTTGTTCACATTGTCTGTTGTTTGCTTTTGTCCACAAGGAGTTCCCATATGATGGGTGGCTTGGCTACAGGTCTCATAACAATACTGCGGCGCCTAAGACAATCATCTGGATCTCTTACGCTGGGGAACTAGTTTCTCACCCACAGAGGGGTGTCCTCCAGCAATTCATACACAAAGATGCTTGAAGGGTTTTGATAAACAAGCATATTTGTCGTCATTAGACATATAGGAGTAGATTACAGTAGTGGTTCATCTTGCACTTACATTTCAAAATGAAATCTCATCGCTCTCATCAGCCTTTGTGCTCTTGTCAACCTTGATCTGTTTCTTTCCGACCGCCTTCTCAACTCACAATGCTTCTTCAGTTTTCAGTATGGGTGGGTGCGTATGCGCGTGTGTGTGCGTGCGTGTTTGAGCGTGTGTGTGTGTGTGTGTGTGTGCCAGAGAGGCAATACTGTCGGTGTTACTCTCAGATGTATAACTCCATGTCTCATGACTTGATTTGTCATTGCTGTTTCCCAGGCTTTGCTACTGCTTTCTCAGTGCCGTGCAATATCATCTGTTGTGATTGCTAAGCAAATGAAAAAAAAAAAAAGAAAGAAAATTGAGAAGCAAGTGATGATGTCATCCAGCTTTTTTCAGTGTTCAAATGTTTCAACATTTCTGTAGTCACAAAAAGTAGAAAATAAACGGTTGGTATTTCCAGCTTCTGAATCCAGACTCTTGTTATTATTATTTTATTTTTGCTGTCTGTGTTTTGTTCTTATTTATTTATTTTTTGCTCTTCCAGGCAAATTGAATCAATGAAATATCAAATCAGATAAGGAAGTAGAGGACAAGACAAGCAGACATCCGAGTCTGTCTTGGATGGGAACCTGCATGGCAAGTAGCATCAGTAGATCAGACCCTGCAGTCAGGGTGCGTCAAAATGCACATACTTGTGTCCCTTTATAAATCATGAATCAGTGTATTTCCATGTATATGTATATATTCAACATACACACTAACCTGCTTATTAAACAGGTCAATGATTAAACCCTGAGGTCATAAGCATATTCTCAACTGTAAAAGAAAATGTAGGTTGGAGGGTTCATTTTTACACAGATGGTTGATTGCTAACGTTGAATCAAACTGTGCAGTCAAGCAAACCACCCCACAAAGCTAATTTATTCAAAATGTGTCTCAACCTGAAAGAATTTCAAAGTGCTGTCAAATCTATAGTTATTCTTAAAGTGCAAATGTAAAAATGACCTAAAATGACCAACAGAATGTGAATAAGGACCAGTTTCGAGCCCATGCCAGTCCAAAGCTCCTGTGCTAGCTGTGTAAACACTAACACTCCCCTGGTCTTCAGTCCCCCTGCATAACTGCTAGCAGCACAGCTAACTAAGCTAACTTGCTAAGGCAGCTACAATTAGCAGCAGTTAACAGTTACTAATACTCTACCCCCTATTTGTTTTGAGCATGAATTTGACAGGTGGTCTTTTACTTAGCCATCTCCTTCTGGCCTGTTGCGTCATGTAATTGCAACCCTAACCCTTCACAGTACAAAGAACGCACATGCCCACCTACATAATATGGAAAGCACCAACAGCAATGGAACCGCCCCCTCTGACAGTGCAATGCCAGATAGCAATGTTAGAGTACATACATTAAAATAGTTAATTTGGAAAGATCTGATGTTTCAGAAAATCCGGAAGTCTGCCAGATTAGAATCTCGAAGGGCAGAAAAGCCAGATAACGGGGCGCTTTAAATAATCGAAAAATCACAATCATAACTAAAAAATTTATGAGCAGAGTCATTACATCAGCAAATTACCTTTGATCAAATTGTTGAAATAGTTTAACCTCAGTTACACAGCATCACATGCACTATAACAAGATGATAAATTACTAAACAGATTTTTCAATCTGGCGCTAATCCCCCCCAAATCCATCTGCTAGTAATCCATCACCCAAGTAACTCTGATTGTAAGCGGGGAGGCTAATACATGTCGGTGAAAGCAACTTCAAATGAGAGAGTAACATACTTGGTTTCTCAGTTAAACGTCAAGTTAGTGGTAAATCACTTAAACTGAACCAGTAGACTAACAAGTTCGCCTCTAGTTGGGCTTGAGGGCAAAACTTTGTGTGTGTGTGTGTGTGTGTGTGCTTTTATTACTCTTTAAGTGGGTCAGAGTGTACTGAGTAAAGGAACTGCGGTGTATGAAGGACGACCTCAAACTTGTTAATGCACTCTCCTGGAAAAGAGGACTGAGGAGTTCCAGGACAGCGACCCAAGGGAGTCCTAACACCTGGCACAACACGTCCGGCTGTTTCACCTCAGGTGCACTCTTATTTGTACAACATTTGTCTTTCAGTCTCTGGAGCTGTAGCCCTTCTCCTGCCCTCTTCTGTTCCCCTTCTCCTTTATCATTGCCACTTTAAAGACAGACAGACAGATGGACAAGAATCCAGGAAGTAATTTATCTTCTTTCTGCATTATTTGTATCGGGCCACTAGATGGAGCTATGACATTGATTTTTCCAACGATGAGGACTTCTTTGTTTTATGTCCCAACATTCTTTAAGGGAAAATGTACACAAAAGGGGGATAATTTAAACTTTTACATTTCAAACATTTTGGACAATAAAGTCAACACCTGCTAAAACCGACGATTCTCCCACTGTTAGAAATCAGAGTATCAATACCTGAAATGATGTCTAGTTCATCTACAATAGAACAATATCACGTGCAGCTTCCCCCAGTGTTCTTTTTTTTCCAAACAAACACTAAAATCTTGAATTAAATCCCAAATCAAATAAGCTCAATAACTGATTTCACACTTCAAACAGGCAAGTAAGCACTATCTGATGGAAAGACATCCCAGCAACCAATGATTCAACTCACACATAACATCTTACTCACTCCACTTAAGTCCCCTCCTTTGTAGTGTCCGTGTAGGTGTGTGTGTGTGTTTTTTCTCTGTTGTCTTGTTTCTGTTGATTGTGTCTGTTTCTATTATATACTGAAATGTGATCCTTCTTGTTTGTGCTGCACAAGAGGAACCAGCAGTAAACAAGTTTTCAAGGCCGGTTTCAATGTAACACATGTTAACATCTCTAATGTTTACTTTCAGTCTGTTCCTGTGTCATAAAATGAATACATAAACGAAAAATACACTGAACGCCGTGAACACTGAACACTCTGTAGAACCACATAAATGAATTCAAAGTAGTTTAACATGAGAGCAGATCCCTGTATCTCTTTAAAAATCAGCCATGCAGGGTGTTGTCATAGCTTTCTAGGTGTTGCCACTGATAGCTCCAAGATTTATCTATAAATGACATCACCACACGAACTACAGCCCTGACTGTGTTGCAGGCCTTTGCAGCTCATTGCAAACCACAACTTACAACATCAGCTTCCCCTTCGCTCTGATATCATTTTTAAAAAAAAATACCACAGCCCTTTGTTGCAGGTCGGGCTGCGATTGGCTAGCTGCAGAACTACAATGAAACAGAAAAAATATGACTGTTTGATCACCAGTGCCTACCAAAGTGGCTGTTCTTCACAAAGTTGCTGCAAACCGAGCACGATAGTTTTAGAATTTGACTGAGAATAACCCTCTTACCATTCGGTGAATATTATTGCCATGTAATGTTGATCTCAATATTATTGTTAAAGCTGCTGTAAGCGATTTTTTTATTGCTTAAACCCACTTATCACTTTGGTCAGCAACCCTTGTCTCTCCCCCAACTCATGCAGTAAAAGAAACCCTTTTTTTTATTTTTTTTGTTACATTTTTCGGGTCGTGTCTGCCGCTATATGTGTGGCGATTGTTGCTGTGTGTTCACTGCAAATCGGACAGGAAGTTAACTCAAATGACAACAACACTAACGGCAGCTTCAACTGTTGAGGAACTCAAATTTTTTCAGCCCTTTGTTGGCTGACAATGGCTCTCTGAGACACTGTCTTTAACCCATGACCCCTTACACAGTTGTCTCTGAGCCAAAACCTTAATAGAACACCACATGGTTGCTCATGCGAGTTGTTTTTGTCATGTGCAGACCGCGACTGGCCAACAGACTTGCAACAGTTCTTTTTTTTTTCTTTTTTTATGTCATTCTGCTGTAAATCAGTGACAGGAGGCTAACTTGGTAAACTTTGCTCCCACTCCAGATAAATAATCATCTGGTCAATGTTTGCATTGTTGCTGCGGACACTTCATTCTATGTGTCACTTAACTCTGGCGTCAGAAACAAAGAGCAACTGAGTGACGTTAAAATTCAATTCGCTCACAGCAAAAACAAAAAACGTCCGGCTCCAGTGTCAACACTCGGTTATAGCCTTTCTAGTCTATCAAAAAATAAAGTCCAGTCTATGGAGTCTATCTGTGTGTAGCTATCAACAATAACACACAAAGTGCAACTGCAGCTGCCAAACAGATTTGTGCAGCGGACTCTAGTGTCCTCATTCTGGCCTTTGCCTTTGTTCCAAGAGGTTTTAAGCGGAGAACAGATTAAAACAAAGAGCTCCCTCTCTGTCCTTTTTCATTTGTACCAAAATGACAATGGGACACATCCAGTAGGGCCTATATTTTTTTTTAGGATCTGGATCTTATTTCTTTTTACACGTTTAAAATGAACTTTGGCTGGTAAAAAATAACATTTGCTGTTTGAGATTTTTTTTCCCCAATCCTTGTAACACTGATTAGCCAATGTTAGATGAAGGTAGATACCCCATATGGTGATGGTGTACCATATATCTATGTTTTGTTTGAATGTGGGTTTAATCTATAACTTTACATAAGGTTTTGCCATTGTGTACATTTTTTAATTTCGTATAAGCTTTAACTTTTTGTTTTTTTTCTGTTAAACATTACCCTATCGTTATTGGGTAAACCCAACATGTAGCCTACTGAATTTCTTTCTGTTGACAACAAAACAAATTGGGGAGTTAACTTGCGTGAAATATACACATGGAAAAATCATTAATCTAATAAGTTAACAGATAACGTGGTAATCAGTATATGGTGTGTTTAACCAGTCACTTCTCAATGGGTTTAGCAGCTTGTTAGCTTGTCAGAACTCGTCAGGCCTCTACAGAACTACACAGACACGATCTTTGGCTTGAGACGATCCAAACAAGCCAGAACAAAATGTTCACGACGGAAAGAGACGAAGCCTCACGTGCGCACGTGAGCGCGCACCGAATCCCACTGACCAATCAGATTAAGTAGAGTACACCGCTCACTTGTTTGTTCCCTTTAACATCCTCATACGTTTTTATCCAACATGGTGCTGAACTGAAGGCGGGGGAAACAACCTAGCTGGAGGTTTGTGCTAGTTTAATTCGCCTTCTTTAGAGCCGCTTCCTCGTAATTTTTTGGTACCACTGCCACTAACTAACTTGGCGGTTGCTATGGCTGCGAGTTCATGCGAGGCTGGCCGACAGGGAAGTGACGACCGGGGCTGTTGTTGGGACACGTGACGGGAGCTGGCGCTGATCTGTTTTGACAAGCAGCGCTGGGGAGGGAAGTGAGGAAGGGAGGCAGGCTGCAAGCATCACGACCAGGAGGACTCAGTGTTCCTTTCATCTGCATTTCGCCTGAATAATATCAGTGTCGACCTTCGTCTCCGAGTTTTTAAGCAGACAGACGGCCTTGTCAAGCGACCAAAAACGCCAACGGCTGCTCGGCGAACGCTCGCGGAAAACAAAACAAACAAACAAAAAAAAACATTTCGAGCGGAGTCGGGCTGTTTGTTGTCGCCGTTGAAAAGTTTTAATGAAGGACGCGAAGGAAGACGGCAGCACAGGTGGCGTTTCTAGCGTCAAGTAGATGGCGACGGTGCCGCGGAGGGACAGAAAAGTGGACCATGTCCTCGTAACATTTCGTGAGAAAGAATGATGCGTTGACTAATGTCCCCGCCGTAGCGAAGAGTAGGAGAAGAAGAAGGGGGGAAAAAAACACGGGGAAGGTCCGTCATCGGGAATCGTTGTATGTAGCCGAGCTGTGGCTACCTGCGCTACAGTGGGGGGTTGGGATGTTTATGGAGGTCGTCGTCACCAGTAGACGTTTAACCAGACAGTCACGATAAAGTTAGTGAGTTGTGTTTGCCATCTAGCTAACGGGGCTGTTAGTTAGCAGCCCGTTTCCACAGCCCCCAGTCGTGGCGGGGTGCAGTTGTGAGGAGCCAGCGTTACCGGAGAGGAGACACAGAAATGCATCGCGACGTAACTATGGTTCAGGTGGTGGAATTTGAGACTGGCTGTACGAGTAGTCAGCTTGCTAGATAAATTACTGGTTATCAGACTGGTTAGTCGCCAGCAAGCAGACTGACAGCTCCGTTGCCCAACGCTAGCTGTTTATTCGCTATCAGCTGTCTTTGTGTTAGTCAGTTGGACAATACAGTGCGACTCGATGGAAGCGTACAGTAGCATGCTAACAAAGCGCTGCTTTGTTGTTGGATAGGGGGCAGCTGGCACCAACACACAGGCTTCACAGCTGATATTATTGCTTAGCTTAATACAGCAGTTCGCAGCCCACAGAGTGTTTTGGGGTTACCCAGGCACCGTTGTGTTGCTGTCAAGGCTGTCGAAGAAGAGAGAAAAAAAGAGAAGAAACCCTGCAAGAGACCCTGAAGGCAACCTGATGACACTGGACAATATGAAGCCCGAGCGAGGTATGTGTTGCACCCATAATACACACATACACATAGGGTGGTCTTCATGGTCAGGTGTATGGGCAAGCTGTGCAGTTCCAGTTTTTGGTGGCCTGACTGTACCCATTCCTCTGCAAGAAGAATCAGGCCAGGGAATTATGTAACAGCTGGTCAGCTTGGTCATTGGTTATGTGAATTAAGAAAGCCTGACCCGAGTCAGTAAGGACGTGAAGATATAACGCGCACTGGCTGCTCTAGTTTAGGATGTTAACAGGAGTGTCAGCTGTTTCTATCCCCCATTTTTTGCGTCACTACATAACCTGCAAGATCCTCTCATGCCAAACGCTGTTCCCTTTTCCAGTAGCTCTTGTTTTGACAGTCTCCTGCACAGGGCTGCTGCAAAATGTTCTTGACACCCACCCTGTTGTGGAAATTAAGCTCCTGCCTTATGCTCTGCAACCTGTTTACATGTCCCTGTATCTGCAGCAAGAGGTAAAGCAGGGACAGAGGGGACACCCTTGTTTGTTTCAATGCGATCATGCAAATTTTACTATGGCATTGATTTGGGTATCAATTAATATTATATGTTGTATAAGCTAAAAGCTTCACAGTATGAGCATTCACACACGGTTGTTTGTGATCCAGGTTAACTGGTGACTTGACAACACAATAGCTCCATACTTGGAAGCAGTGAAGGACCACTGTTCTCACTCTTAATGAGATTAGCTGCAGTCAATCAGGGGTAGTCTGTGTTTTTGAATAGGTTATGAAACTACAGCCAGGCTGCTGACTGGCCTGAGTGGGATCTTCCTTAGAGCACAATGTGCTGGTAATGGGACTCCACAACAAACTGTAAACATGTTCCCTATATGGGTCTAGACTGTTAACCCTAGCCTTACCTTGCCTGTAGGATCCTAAACCTTTATATAGATGCACTGACCCAGACATCTGTGTGATGTGACTTGCCAAAGTAAAGGGCACACTGACTGGCACTGTACAGTGTAATTATAGCCTAATAATGCAGCACAGCGTGCTGGGTCAACTGTGAAGAGCAAACAGCAACATGGCTGTTCTATGTTGTGATATTAGTTGGAAATATTAAAATGATGTACAACCTAATATTCAAATAAATAGTGTATGTGTACCTGTCTTTTATCAGACAAAGCGAGGAGAACTGTTAGCCTAAGGCACATTTTTACAGCCAGTCTGCCCCTCACCCTTTCATGGATTGTCACCATGTCAGGTTGGCTCACTCACTGTCATGCTTTAATTATGAGAGCTTGTGCCAGTGGAAGCTGCTCCACAGCAGTAGCTCCCTGTTTGACTGGCAGACACTGTGGGGCTATTGTTATTTGGAACATACTGTACCTCTCCTGTGGTGGAGATACCAGATTGCTTATAGCTCAGACGCCTTCTCTATTTTGCCTCTCTCCTCTCCCTGCTCCCAGAGAAAGGGACTGCAGTGGTGAAAGAAGCTGTTTACTTAGTAGCCCTGATCACACAAAGGTCGAGTCAAGCACAGAGCAGGCCATTTCACCGCTCTGATGCTAGATGGAAGGTTCTTCAGAGACCCCAGCTGTAGTAAGTTTGAAGGGGAGAGCTAAACAAGTCCGGACATGTGCTTGCAACAAGTCTCACAGTCCGTGACCTCCTGATCAGGTGGGTGTGAAAAGTCAAGCAGAGGCTTTGGGTGGGTGATGAGGTGACGTGTCAGACTGTCCTCTGCAACTCCTTGGCCCCTCGCTCCAAATGCCCAAATCCAATATATTAAGTCAGTATCAGTGCTGAGAATGACCTGAAGTAACCGAGCCAATTGAAGTGGTATTTCGTGGTCACTACTATAACTAAGACTGCAAGTAAGGAATACATTTATTTTGATTAATCTGCTGACTATTTGCACTATGAATGGATTAATCATTAATCTAAAAAGATGTGAAAAATGCTCATCACAATTTCCCAGAGCCCAGAGTCCCATCTTTTCATGGCTCTTGTCTAACCAACAGTCCAAAACCTGACGACATTTTCTCCTATTGTAAATGACAAAAAAACAGCAAATCCGTACATTTAAGAAGCTTGAATCAGCAAATGTTTATCACTTAAACAATTGATAAATGATCAAATGAGTACAGCTAATCGATTTAGCTGTAGTTTTAACACAATTTTCTGAAGCTTCTTGAACAACATAATAAAGAGGAGTCATAGGCATACTAGTGTTGTCGTCTCATCCACTCGAGACGTAAAGTATAGTTAGACCTTCATGTAAGAATTAATGAATTATCCTGGTTAGTTTAATACTGCAAATGATTTAAAACTGTAAAACGAAAAGGAGCACTTGTATCTGTCAGAATTTGTATCCAAAAATGGGTAGCATTAGTCTAGGTCTTTAAACTCAATACCTGATTAAAACAAAGATTTCACACCTAAGATGAGCGCACTTTTCTCCGTGTCCTTGCAACATCTCTTTGTGGCACTTTGTGAACCATGCTTTTGTTATAAGGGGAGAAGAGGAGCACTTATTTTCTGCTCAGGGGCCTAACAGGAGTCATCTGACTCCCTTGTTTTTTGTGAGTTGAGCTGTGAGTCAGGATGGCGGGTGTGAGGACAGAGTGAGTGTGGCAACAGATTGCTTTTGGCCCTAATGAGCACTGCACGGTTGAAGCATGTGGCTCAACCGACAGCTTTTACAGGTCCTATAGACAGCAGCTATGGAAGCCTTGGGACCTGTTTACGCCAGATGGGTGGTTAACATGGCCAGTATATCAGGTTTCAGACTGTTTCAGCTGAAGTGTGGTTGAGCTGTTTTTTTATTTGAATCCTTAAAGACATACTTTTGACTTTTAGTGTTTTGTATCCACATGTAGAGGGGAAAAGTTTGATTCAAAAACCACACTGGAATTGTTTACACCATAAAAATAGGCTGTTTGTGCTCAAGTGTGGTCCTTTTCACAACCAAAGCACTCAAGGGGCATTACAAATATAAAAAGGTTTCGCATTAGATGCTGCTTTGAAGTCGTGCAGTGAAATGTATGAGCAACGAGCTAAGAATGGTGAGGAGTGCCTCCCCCTTTATGCCCTCAACCACAGCTCTCATTCTTCTCGCCCTTTCAGACGCACATTGAACAACATACACAGAGATGACCTCAGAGCTAGTCATGTTGGAGAGACTCAGTCAGCTGGCACGCCTCAACACTGAGCCCCTGATCTCTCTAATGTTATTTAGTGTGTTTGTTTGGTGGTGCTTCCTGTTTGTCTGTTCTTTAAGGCGGACTTGAATGCAAGTCCACCTCCCCTCACCCCCGCTTCACCCAGTTTACTCCACTGGCTGCCTTCTGCCGTGCGCTCAGCCAGATTACAGCTGCCCTGAGACGTCCTAGACAGAGAGTATACACTCTCACTGAAGAGAGGGCCAGATAATACAGAGCGACACACACTGTTGTCCTGTACGTCACCTGTCTAGTCAGGTGTTGTCTTTGCCTGCTCCTCAGCAGGAGGCAGCCACAACAGGTGCTCTCATCTGTTTTACTCACCTCACACGGCTGGAGTCCATCTGTATATATTTTTTTCTTTTTTTTTAAAGGACTTTATTTCATAGCTGCATCAAAACCTGTGCTGGTTTGATCTGTCTTTTTTTTTTTTTGTTCATTCCAAAACACATCCTGTCCTGTCAAAGTATAAAAATGGGAAGCAAAGCAGATGCATTGAAAACTAGGGTTGGGTGATGTAAGGCAGGAGTTGCTCATTAGCACCCCACTGTGTCACTCTGACTGCAACCTCCCAACTGTCTCACCCAGCTGAGAAAATTGTCTTCGATCAACAGCTGAGGGAATCACATCTGCTCTCACATCCCTGCCTGGCAAGCGACTGACATACATCCCCTTATGTTCATATCTTCAAAGTTAGCCTGCTCGCCATACTGATAAAGATGAGCCAAGAAACCACAAATAACAGCACTCCAGAGAAAAGAAATACAGCTGCTAGCAATGAAACCCAGCATTTTAGGTTCACCAAACTGGGCAGGTTTAATAAGAAAATAATAAACCTGACGTGTAGACGTTACTGTAGTGCGTTGAACAGCAACCCAAGTTCCTTTCATTTACACTCCCACATGTATACCAACTCCTGCATCCCTCTGGTTGGGGGCCTTCTAAATCACGATGTCACAATGGTACAGGGCTCAGTAGTCGATGACTGTCAGCCATCTGATTGAAAACCATAACCTTGTTTTTCATTGAGATTTATTTAAAACCAGTTGCTTTTCCTGTTTACACACCCACACACACCATCTCACACTTGGAATTCATTTAATCAATTAGTTTAGCTCAACACAACAAATGTAAGTGTATGACCATATTGCCTTTTCATTACAATGCCACTGCCTTTTGCTGACCCAGCTGCACTGAATATGGATATTGGACTCCCTATTGTACAGTGAGATTCAGAGCTTGCCTTTCGCAATGAATACCAACACAGAGTAGGCATTCAGCTGTGAGTTACTATCCTGGCTCCTGGCGTAATCAGCCTAAATCAATGCTGTTGTGACAGCTTTGACTGTAAGTAGCCAAGCCTCGCCTAGCCGCTGCATAGGATTGAGTACCCAGTTGACCCGTGCAGCAATGCTCTTACGTAAGGGTGGTATATTTTATTTAGCACACCGACCCTTTATGAGGACACGTAAACAAGTGCACTGGTACCCTATACGGATATTGATATATATAGGCTTAATGCTTAAAGTCAACCAAGTCATAGTGAGCTGTATCCATACACATACACAGGCATAAAAAGCAGGTGTATATATTTAGCACAGCTACTCATTAAGGCTCAGTGTTAACAAGCTATCACCATACAGGCTTAGTGTTTGACTGGCTGAAGCTGAAAGTAGCAGCATGGGTCACATTTCGGCTGCCAGGGTGCCACTGAGCAAGTGATGTCATTTGCTTGCATGTTCGTCACATCCGCCCGCCCCCGTGGCTCCTCATAGCCAACCAGCAGACTGCTCTGCAGGAACAGGAAGAGCCATCTGGACCTGGTGGTTTTGTCATGGTAGGGGTGGTGTTGTGGTAGAAACAATATCTATGTTCGTTTTTGTCTTTCTCTTTTTCTTTGTCTTTGTTTCTGTCTGTCTTTGGCATATTCAGTTTATTGTATATTTGTGTCTCTTCTTCAGGGCATCTGTGGTTCTTGACATAGACTCAAATAGATAACCAAGCCATGACTTTCTTAACCCTGCATGAAACATACTAGATTAATACTGAAACTTTTATTGACAGGATTAGTACTTTTATGTTCCACTTTGTGCTTGACGCCAGATATCTGCTTTCAAGATACTGAGTGTGTTTTCTTATCACTTACTGCATCCCTCTGCCAGAGAGAAAGCCTTTGCAATGTAACTACCAATAATCAGCGAATTGTGACAAAGTTCCACACCTCTATACAGTACTTAATCTCTATGATCAATGAAATCCTGGTGTTCTTTATAGTAAACCCTTCCTTCCACTCTAGCCTAATCCCTGATATGTCATAAATAGATTGAAATTCGGTGGGAACAGCACACCTTGCTCAGAAGCCACATACAAAAAAAACCCAAGCACTCATGCCTGGCACAAAGTATTTCTTTGTCATGCTTCCTCCATGTTTGTTATTTTTGGAACCGAGAAACTAAAATGACAGCTTCTTTATATTCTCAGCAGCGTTCATGTGGGAGTCTGTTGAGGGATGTGCGATTATCATTATTCTGCAAGATTTGTAAGGAGGGAAGGCCTCATACAGGCAATGTTCCTACTCCTCACTCCAGTGGTCATCTTTGACCTATTCTAGCCCCTCTTTACCCCTCCACTCTTTTTCTCTCCCTCCTCTGAGTCATTACATAGACTTCAACTACTCTAACACCTCAGCACTTAACACCCCCACTACCACTAATTGCTCATAATATCTAGACGAAAAGCATATTGACAGAAATGAGGTAGGTTTACTTACTATCTAAAATGCGGGAAAAATAGTTGATGGTACAGCTTGACGGTTTTTTCAGTATGCTTATATTGCTCACTGAAGACATTTTTGCAGGCATACCTTACAATGTGGTGTTTAACTTTTGCTGAAGAGCTGTGTTTAAAAAAAAATACTATGGCACTCCCTAGATAAAAGTAAAAATGTTTAACCCATACAACAAGTAGCAGCAGAATTCCGCTTAGATTAAAGAGGAAATAAAGAACTTCAGTGATTTGCTACAACTGGGCAGTGTTACGTTATTTTGAGAGTGAGAGAGGTGAGTCCTCTTCAGCTTTAAAGGTCTGTTACCAGACACCACACAGTGTTATGTAAGCCAGCACTTTAATCAGGTTCATACATCAGACCGACACACAACACGCATATGTCTGTGTCTGTCTTCCCATGCTGTTAATGTGCTGTTATGGTATGGTGCTAAAAGTGCCATAACAGATTATTAATCATTAAAATGTCTGATAGTCAGATGAAGAGAGAACGAGAACAAAAGAACGCCGGGTTGTGTAATGTTTTGAATAAGGCTTTGTTCAGACTGCAGGCAAATCAGATTCATTCTCAAATCAGATCTTTTACACAGTGTTCGCACTGTTATCTGTAAGTGACCTGATCAGATCTTTGTCCAGACATCATCAACCTATCTGCATGGGTTGCCGTGTTATCGCTGTACATAAGCATCAATAACTACATAAGCCGGCGACACAGCTTCGACAGTGCCAGCAGACAATGAATTTCACCGCTGTGCATGGATTGCTGTTCTCCTGTCCTCCATACTGCTCTGCTAGCGGCGCCTTTGATTCTCAGCCGCTTGGATGCACTTCCATCACTGGATTCAGCCCAGTCTCCTCGAAATTACATTTGTATATTAGAATACTAAATTGGGTTCATAATTGCGTTCTGCTGTTGCTGCCTGGATTATGTTCAGTGTTTCTTAAGTGAATTAATCACAACAGTTATTGATAGTAAATTTTAGGCTCGGATTGCGACTGTATGAAATGTTCACAGTACAATAACTGCCTCAGAAAAAATCACGGCTTTTGCAGCTTATTATGTCCAGACAGACATTCAATTTTATATAAACTTAATTACACTGGTATGGTACAATTCAATGTTGTAGACTGTATGATAATTGTCAATATTCATACCACAGTATACCTTGAAAACACATCTATACTGAGGGTTATCACTTATACTGATCAGCCAAGAGACATCTAATATTAACCAGTCAATATCCATAAATGTCTAATGTGAACTGATTCTTTCATGTATTACAGTCGTGGTTGCACATACACAAACGCACACGTTCCCAGTCTCTGCTAACGGAAAATACCTTGGGGGCTCATTGTGGAGGCGTTAAGCACATTGTTTATTAACAACAGCATGAGGTTAAGTTAATTTGAGACTCATCACAGCTATCCCCTTTCCTTTTCTCCATTGTCTCATCTTATCACATTCAGGCCATTTCCCTTATCACCATTGCTTCATGCTCGCAACACACCAGCTGACTTTTTTCCCCCTGACTCAGCTAAGTCTTTAGTGGTTAGGTTTTTTGCTTTTGATGCGCTGTTATTGAATGCTGTTATTGAATTTAAGGGGTCAAGGAGCTGTAACTTTGAGTTTCACAAGTCCTGACAAAAGAAGGTGCTTAATGATAAAATCATGGAGAACAGTGTAAAGATGAAAATGTTAGAAGCATCCAAAAGGACCCCAGTTGAGCAAGAGCTGAGAGCTTGGCCTTTTGAGGCATGTAAATCATTCAGTTCACCGTTACCGAGAACAAGGTGAAAGTTTTTTTTTTTTAGCCATATCAAGACTTTGATCTTGTGCGACTTTGTCCCAAGCGGTTTATTCTAGCCAACAACTGCCTCAATCTGCCTGTGCCACAACTGACACACTTTTCATATGAGCTACACTGCTCAGGTTGCTCAATTCGTACTCCCCTTTCTAGAAATCAGCGTTGGCAGCAGAGGAGGGGTCAGAGGCCCGTGCAATCATGAAGGACAGGGGGGCTCTGGTTACGGAGAGATGCTGGTTTGCCCTACTGCCCTAGTGTCCTGTAGCCACCAGCAGTCAGCTTGCTGAAATCCAGACTGATGTGGTAAAGGTATAGACCGTGATGTTACCTTTTAGAGGGGATCAGAATTTGTCGAGGGGACCCCATCTATGCACACTATTAAAATATAGTACCCTGCGAATTAATGTAAGTGGGACTGTAACTAGCGTTCAAAGGTTCTGTCGAGGTTTTCAAAAGCAGCTTTGAAAATCTTTCATCATATTATTATATGACTTTATCTCCCTTACAGCACTTTTTAAATCTTCTAACAAAATCCTAGATTTGTATTAAGTAATTCATCATCAGTAATCACCAAAGCCAAACGCCAAGCAAATGTAATTCCATAATATGATCTTTATTTTGTAAAGTCTTATGTAATTTACCATACCACTGTTGTGCTGTCAGGCTGTTGCTACATTGCCCCATTAGTACAGGTGCACACTTTCCCTTATGTGTGGGAATTGGAAGGGCAAACGTTTTTTTGACATAGTCAATAAAGTAAATGTTGGTTTTAAACAGAATCAAAGCAAATCCAGACATGCAAAATAAAAGCTACTCAACATTTGCTGATTATCATTTTTAACATTTTTGTTCTCATAAACAAATCAAGTTGTTTTCACCTTCTTGCCAATGCACCTGACATAATATTGGGATGTGCATTCACTAATCTGTCACATTTCTATAAAATGACAGTTGAATCTACAATGAGTTTGTGGCTATAGTGTACACTAAAAAGGCCAGATCAGGCAGGAGGACTGCATGATTGTTGCCTCTACTGGGGCTTAGTAATTCCCACTTTACCCACCTTGTCCAGCACTGGTTTACTCACTCCACTCCACATTACATAACAGGTATTTGTCAGACAATGACTTTGCAAAGGACTACTCTTGCCTGAATAAAAGGCTTAGGGGGCCCAGCTACAGTATGTGAAAGTAAGGTCAGGAAGGGCACCTCAGAGGGCACAACAAACCTTAGGTCACTGCTTCTGAAGATAATCTTTCTGGCATTTCAGGAAAGATGAGAAGGAGGCATGCTGAGTAATGTCGCCATACACGTTAGTCCCCTTTCGCTACACGTGTCCCTGATTTATTATTTTAGTGTTTGTGATTCCTCATATTAGTATTCATGGGCCCCCTTTTTAATCTCAGAAAGGTTTACAGCACATTTATTTTTTTTCAGCTTCGCTCATTTACTCAGCCTAATTTCATTTATACTTGGAAGCTGCCCAGTGCAGCCAGTAATTTTCTTTTTAGCCACCGAGCAACTCATCTGAATAATGGCGGGGTTCAAGTACCTTACTCAAGGACTTCAATTGCTATGGCTGTTGGGGATGAGGAGAGTGTGTTGTACCTCATTCCTCACCCAAAACATCCCAGCAGGGTTGGAATTTGAATTTACATCTTTGCGGTCAGTAGCTGGCAGAGAGTATGCAGGTTTTCCATCTGATGCAAAGGCGTTACCAGCTGATTTTGCCAGTCCTGTCTGGTTAAAGGCGTGTTACTGACTTAAAGCAGCTGACACAGTGTGTGGTTGCTTTGAAATCATGCAGACACTTTGGCACTCCTTCAACCTTGGTTACCTAATTGTGAGAAAGCATTGTTGCTGGTGCTTTCATCATGTAGTACTGACCTAATGTGGTAAGGAAGCTGAACAGAAGAAGTGATTTGAGAGATTTGTGTGTGAACTCAACAAAAGTTTACTGCAGTGAGTGTGGGTGTAATCTATAATATCTACTAAAGCTGCATATACAGCTATATAAGAGAATATAATATATTGCCCTCTAGTCATATGCAGAAAATAAACAGGACTTTTCAGTATCCTGTAAGGAAAAGGGAGACAAAGACATGTCAACAACCAGGTGAAAGAAGAACTGCTTAGTACACATTTGCTGCTCCCTGAATCAGGTTCTCAGTAAGAGTTACTTTTTCCACATCAGCTGAGATTAGTTTTGTCTGTTAGGCACTCACACCTCATGATGAAAAGTTTTTTCCAGAGCCTCGAGCTTGTTTACCACGTGACTCGACCAGTATGTGAGCCGCTCGGCTCCTAAACAACAGCTCTGTTTATGGCTGACAATAACGGGTGCAAGTGAGAGGGCAAGGTGGTGTGTCAGTCTGGGTCAAGTGTGTCTGTGTATTGTTTGTTGGCAGTGGGAGAATAATAGCAGCTGAGTTCACAAAACAGAAGAAGGGTTCTCCTCAGCTGGAACTGTACTGACGCCTCCCAGCCAATCAGGGCCTGTTGCTAAGTGTGCCGTGAATCTGCCCCTTTGTGTTGGATAGAGGGGCACACAGACTCACACACACACACACACTCACACATGTCATGGATCCAAAGTCCTCAGTTTTGAGGAAACATTTCAGTTAATCTTGTGGGAGGAAACTGGAAAAGTATGGAGAAAGGCAGACTCTCAAACTGAAACATATTATTGGAAACCCTGAGTAACTAAACTTTCTGGTACTAAGCAGTTGCTGAGAGACATGGGTTAAAGTTTACAAGATTTGCCAATTTAATAGTCAAATCAGTGTCAGAGCCTGCTATCAGTTCAATTTCAACACATCAAACTGAATCTGGATCAGCTTTTGCGCACCAGTGATCCTTACAAGCAAAAAGATGTTAGTTCCTTGGCAGACTCCACCACTTCCAGTGTTTTTCAGTGCTGTAACACAAAGCAGACAAAAACAGGAAAGGTGAGCTGGCAGTGATGTGTGTGTTTCATGTTATAAAACACTATGGAAACACAGCTGACCCCGTTACTACAATTAAAATGTAGCAACAATCCTCTGCTGCTCTGCCACAGAGAGGCAGAACAAAAGATACAAGAGAGGCATAAACACTCAGACACACTTGGAATAACATACACACACCTACACACACACAAAGCGAGTATGATCACATAAAGAGCTTAACAGACGCTCTCAGTGTGCAATACAAGGACATGAGCACAACAGACATGCTCTAAAGCAAAAGACTCATACGCTGAATGTACCCAGTGCACCTCCTGCACACACTCACAGAGCACAACAGGAGCATTAATTGTCTTCTTGTCAAGCTGCAGTTCACTGTCACATACAAAGACGCATATTGGTGCAGCTCATTCCTCCATACAGACACTCTTCAATCACCGTGACGGGAATGTTTAACTAAAGGTCTCTGTTGCCTTGGTAACGCTTGTCCCTTTTTTCCCCTCCCTTTCTTCGCTGGTCAGCAGTTGTGATCGTTGATCACTGTTGTTCAGCAGTCCCAGGTCAGTCAGGTCTTTCCTATTATAATAGGACTTAAAAAGGAATTGCACACCCGGAGGGCTGCTTAGTTCTGTCTTCAATCCTGCTGCAGTTTCTGCTTTCACAGGAAATTAAGCAATATTGAAACATTATCACCCCCGCAGGTGCCGCTTTGTATTAGTGGATGTTTAATTAGAATTCACCAAACCTGTCAAAATGTCTGCTAAACATTATATTAGATAATATAGGTAATAAGATAAGCATCTTCTTCTTAGCTGATGAGTATCTGCCAGGTATAATTGTATCAGCTGTACTTAATTAATATGAATTCACTTATGGGCGTCACTTGCCTGTCTGCATACTTTCAACATGGCAGCTTGACAGCAAAATAAGCTTGAAGTCGTGACAACACCGTTGCTATACAGCTGACTAAAAAATAGACTTCTCCTTGGTGTGTTGTCTAAAAGCGTGACTGATTTGTTGTTGGGTTATGTTGTTTGGGATTTTTTTCTGGCCTTCAGCGACAAGAAAGTGCGAGACAACAGCTGTGTTCACATAAAAACTCAGCTTACCTCAGAACTAGCAGAATGTGCACTTAAGAAGTTGTAAACACCATGTCAGCTTGTACAAAGCACCAGATTTGAGCAAAATCACAAAGCTTATAAACCTGTGGGAATCTGTAGGTAACACATGGTTTGGTTTCAGTTCAAGGTGCTATGATTCAGTGTAACATGCAGTGTTAACTAACATCATGCTAAACAGAGTTTCAGTGTTAAATGAGATCTTGACTGATTTTCAACTAGCTTTGTCTCACAATATTGTTGGGGGTACGTTTAACTGAGCTTTGGTAAACTTCTCTTCATGTCAGCACCCAGAACTTGTCGTCTTAACAGGCAAAAATTCCTCAAATTAAGCAAAACGTATCATTTGGCGGATTCTAGGGCTGTTGTATCAACTACAGATTGTCTATCCTCATTTTGTTAGTGTGCATCTACGGACAGTGTGGTCGGATCAAGATGGGATTGAATGAGGGGGCGTCTCACCAAACTCCAATCAAGCTGTCTAAACTAGGCACTGGTGATAAAACTATAAACAAAGATGTGTGCCGTTTAGCTACAATAGAGAAAGTTTGTGAACTGGAATTGGCCACTGTGTGGTTCCTGTATTGCATTTTGTTTGTTGCCAGACATCCGCCATACTGTTATGTGTTTCAAAACGGACAATGAACCCTTTGAGCAAATACCACTGGCCTTTTTTTCTCTGTTTTCACTGGTCATGTTCAAAAAATGCAATTCAAAAATATTAGTTTTTCTACTGCATAGTTAGCCCAGTTTTATACTTGGGCGAAATACTCCTGTAAAAGCTTATCAGGGCCTGAATAGCAGATGAAGGCTGAAGAACATTATGGATTTTGCTGCTCGATATGATTGTGTGACACGATACTACACACACACAGACAGTGCAGACAGTTCATACTGAGGGCGTGACTGCTCCCTCTGATGTAACCTCTCTTTAGGCCTGTTAGTTCTGTCATCTGGCACATATCAGGACACAGCATGTTTGCATTACACTGTTGTTGTGAAGTACTCATATAAATGGAGATTAGTAAGGAACACACCGTTTAAGAAGAGTATCAGCAAGCAATTGTAATCATTCAGATATATAGGAAAAGGAGATACAGCTTAGCTGGTTTTGCAGACCAGCTGGTCTCCAAATATAGTTGACCAGACTGCAGAACTGGCCATGGGACAGAAAAGACGGCACTGCAAACAATTCCCAGGGTGGCAAAATGCAGTCACCAGAGTTGCTGACACTTCAGATCTGCCACCTGCTTTGCTACCAGTGCATTTCAATACTTTGAAACTGGCTATGTTCTGTCATCGCCTTGGGATAGCCACACAGTGGACATCAGGCAGCCATCAACAGCCCTGCCCTGTGGTGGATTTTAGGGGAGTGCCTTTGTCTTTTTCAAATTATCTCTGAGTTGTCTGCGCTATGGTTTGAGTCGAGGCTGCCGCTTGTACATTAAAGGGTTATCTACTCAGCCTACTAGCTATAGCTTGTAGAAACCAAAAGAGCACAGTAAGTTATATGTGTCAGCATTTAAATAAGTAACTTGTCCCTGTTGGAACTTTTCTCACTGTCTCGCAATTATATTTATGGTTCCATAATGCATGACTCCAGGCATTCACCACAGCCCTTTTTTAAATGGTCCCTGCTGCTGGCAGACACAAGTCATCAAACGGTTGATTGTAGGGACCTAGACTTTGAAATCAGACAGAGAGAGATAAACAGAAAATGAGAGCTACCAAGTTGTGTCTATATTTATCTCACCGGGGGCTGCAGCAAGGAGATTTAGCATGGAAGAACTGTCAGTGTAATCTCACATTCTTCCTCTGTATATTCATTGTAGAAGTGCAGCTGTGTGTATGTTTGTTTGTGTGTATGTGTGTGTGGCAGGGCTGCACAATTCTTGATGAAATGAGAATCTGAATTTGTGTCACACTTTTCTTCAGGCACCCATTTGAAAAATACTGCCTCTGTAATCTTCCTGAGACTTGGTGAATTAGACAAGTATGATGGTACACTACATGTTGTATTTTGCGGTTACATATTTCATTGTTACCGCTGTGTTGTAACACAATTTGAACATACATCCAAGTACTTCTGAGTCCCACACAACAGCATATGACCCTTTTGCAGTACAAGCACAACAGAGCTGGTGTTAAATATAGATTTGTTTCTGTTTCTGCTTCCTCTACATTTGCACAGTTCAAGCGATGGGACACAGTCTTGTCATTTGTTGAGCAAGATGGGGAGAAATTAGAAGTGCTTTGATGCAGCTGAGATTCCCGATAATGCAAGCATGGCAGAGTCGTTAAAGGAAATTGCTTTTAAAGTACGAATTAAAATTGCAATTCTGCACCACACGCCACAAAAGTACCTGGTCCATCTGCATTGCTGATTCAAGGTCATTCCATAGTTGTTTTTGCATTTATATTTCCTTTACTTCCACAGAGATGTCAGTACAGAAAATAAATTGGTTATTTCCCATCAAGAACATCCAGTGCTGTAACTGATCAGAATGAGGAACCTGCAGTCAGTAAGATTGTACCTTAACTGTTTGGTTCTATTCAGAGAGAGCCAGATATCATTATGTGTTAAGCCGACACACCTCAGCGAGCAGCTACACTGCTGCCACTGCTGCACTGAAGCTGGGTGGAAATGCCTTTAACACACAGCCCCCCGGCACACTGGTTATCTAGAGTCTGCAGGTCCTCCAACGAAAGTCGAATGCATCTTTAAAAAGAGCATTTAGAGTCTTAGAAATCTTAAAAGTCTGCTGATGCCCCCACTGCGTTGTTTTTCAAGATTTCGGTCCAGCTCTACAGACCTTTGTTCTCTTCACTTTATTATTTATTCATCTTGAAAAAATTGCCTAAGCCCCACTAGAGCAGTTAGGGGATGTAATGTCTTGCACAAGGGAACCCAACTGTAGCTGTGGACACACATTTATTTACTTTAACTGCCAGTCTCAGCAATTGAACCAGAAAAAGCATTCAAAAGTGTAGTACTTTAGCCCTTCTTTAAATTGTTCATTTTTGTTATCTCTTGTCAAATTAGTTGGAATATTACACTCAGATTAAATATAAATAAACTCAGTTTATTCATCCTTGTTTTTCTGTCACAGTCTGTCTGGATGTTTTCCTGCCCGACTTGCTCTTCTAAATCTGCAGTAGTTTTTTTCAATGTAAATGTTGAACGGCTTTCAAGCGTGACGGTTTAAAAAGAAAAAGAAAAAAAATCAAGAAACCCCAACAGCCAAGTCACGATTTGTTCAGTTTTGTAGTACAACAGTTCAGAGGTGGCTTTAGACATTCAAAAACATGCTCTGTAATATATTTGTCTCCCACAATCTGCCAAGTTAGATTTTTCTGTTTTCATTAATTCCACAACAACTTGCCATTTTTAGCTTTTTGTCGTGGATGTGTTTTTGACATTAAGAAAGCTCTCGACATGAGCTCAGCTGATGCAAATGCCACCTAATTCACTTTTTTTTTTTTTGTCTTCCGCAAGGGTTTCAAACGTGTGCATGAAATCCACTTGACAGACAGCTAACTGGAAAACAACGTTAATACGACTTCCTGCCTGCCTTTGAACTAACTGTGCATGTTTCCTATCTGCCCTTTAGACTGCTCGTCTGTCTCTTCCAATATCTGTGAAGACCTTCTGTCTCCCTGCTTCTGAAATATGTCTCGTCTCTCCCCGCCTGCTGCCTTGCAGTATATTATCTCGTATTGTCTTTGATCACCGGTAGCCAAGCTATAGGTGACCTCATCAGTGCTGTGTTCCCACTGAGACTTTGATCAGTTGCTCTTTTTTTTTTTTTCACACGTCTGCCACTGGCTTTTGTCTCAGCCCTACCAACACAGACGCATCACTAATGAGGATAGACTAGCAAGACTCTCGCACTGCTCTATGCTCCATTTAAACGAAACATAAACAAATGGCACGTATAGAGAACCGCACTGGATGAGCAGAGGAGAATGGGAGTGGTTTTTGCCATATGGGTACTTACACAGCATTCAGATTAGCTGAGAGTGTATGTGTCTGAATGAGTGTGTGTGTATAGAGAGCAGAGCAGATTTTGCTATAGAAAGAGGACGAACCATGCAGTAATTGTGTGGCCGCAGTGCGCGTATTAATGGGTCAGCTTATCTAAATGTCTCTCACTTTGCGTCCCTCTCTTTCCTTCTGTCCCATCTGTCTCTCTGTTAAAACGGACAAACGACTGTAGAGCTGCAGCAGTATTTTAAGTAAAAATGCTAAATGTTTGCTTTAACAGCTTCTGAGCATTTTTCCCATTTTTTTTTTTTCATTTTAAAGACTAAACGCTGATGGGTTTAACGGTCGAAATTGACGATGACTTTGTCATCATGCAACACAAGGTTGCACTGTGACATTTCAGTTGTCATCCCCTACACTGCCACGCAGAAAACATTTACCTATGGAGACAAATGAATACATGATGATACATGATATATAGAGCCAATAATATGAAGTCAATATGCTCTAATTGACTTAACAGGCAAACCAGTAATCACAAAGAAGAAGACGAAGAGGAAATAAGAATCAGGTCTTATCAGAGCCATGGGATATTAAATCATCCATCTTTGTTCACTGTATCTTAGCCTTTCTTATCCTCCGGTGTGCGTAAACTACAGGTTGTGAACTTCTTTAAATACAGAAATGTGAAATTATTGGTTTATCGATGTTGGTTCAAAAACATCTCCACATTAGGCATCCCTATCCATAATTTAAATAATTGTTAGTTGCACCCCGACACTCCTGCATACAAAAAATGAGTTTAACAACATGTTTTTGTATTATAAGCTTCACAACCATTTTAACCAGGCACTGACATGTCCAACTTGTTCATTTGCCTCTCTGACAGGCCTTAGGTAATGATGAATCACACCAAAGTGTATGTCAGCGTGCACCGCGGTGTGTTTACTCTGAACACAGTGTTGGCTATCGAGGCCGACCACTCCACTCTTGTCCTGGAGGCCTTTTTCCATCCCACATGACTCTGTACTGATCCATTGGCCCGAGGACACGGAGACAGCTGAGAGGTGTGTGTGCGCGTATTAAAGGCCGGACCAGCCGATCTGTGGGCGGGGCTCCAGCTGCACTTGGTGACAGGCGGTCACAGGTCTAATAATATGACGCCCGAATCTAAATCCGACCTGTTACATAATTCACATCACACATTATCGGGGAGCTGGAGGAGAGGTCACACGCACATGGAAAAGAGAAAGATCAGTGTTCCATTGTGTGTTATGTGTTTGGGTTTGGGTCGGTAAAGTGCAGGACGTATCAGCAAAGCTTCTTATTTAAACAGTGGGCCTAAACCTGATTATGTTTTCCTAATTGAAATGTTTTTTTTCTGTTTGCATTTCTCAAGCACTGCTAGTAGTTGCTATGGTACTTTTCTAAGTGAAGGCAAGGGGCCAGCAGAGTTTATACGCAGATTTGGAAAGAAAAGAGACAAAATAACCTCATGTACACATGATTAAGACTGAGAAACCTCGCGAAAAAATGGCGAAAAGAACAGAAAGAAATTCAATATGTGCAAATATGAATTGATGGGAGACAGAGTTTACGTCTTCAGGAGATGGAGAGGCAGGAATGAATTGGTCACGGTCCAGTGGGAAGGAGAGGAGGAGGAGGAGGAGGAGGAGGGGAGCAAACGGCAGGATTGAACATGGAGCCCCGCTTGTAAGGTTTAATGATTGGTAAACAGCAAGCATTGTTACATAAATTCCCAAATGATATTAACCATTTGCACCAAAGACAGGATTAACAAAAACATCCACAGAGGGAGGGGACTTCAGCATCCTGCAGCAGGCTGAAACAACACCTCCTCTGTTTGTTTTTGTGGATATTATTATTTTTTTCTTTTTTCTTCTCAGTTCTATAAGGGTGCTTTTGTTGAACGCAGGCTTTTCTTTTCACGTCTGTTGCTTACGTTGTGTTGTCCTGCATCCTGATCACCTCTCGGCTTCTATTTAGGCTTTGTGTGTGTGTGTGTGTGTGTGTGTGTGTGTGTGTGTGTGTGTGTGTGTGTGTGTGTGTGTGTGTGTGTGTGTGTGTGTGTGTGTGTGTGAGTGTGTGTAGGCTTCATAGGAATGTTCTATTCAGGCACGACGCCCTAAAGAATGACAGCTCTCATCTATGTGTATGCAGGCTGGGCCCCTTAACCAAAGCCACCATCACTAGTCCTTTGTCCCGCACCGCACGTGTGTGCATGTGTTGCTGTGTGTGTGTATGTTTGAATGTTTTCACTGGGTTCATGTGTTTGGTGATGGTGTGTTTATGTGTCACGGTGTCTGTTGGTGTTCATGTGTGTTTTAGTTACATGTGCTTTAGGGGTGTGGGGACGTGTTCCTGGGTTTGCCTTTCCTAGAAAGCAGGCATCCGACACCCATTGTGCACACACGATTGGGGCTCTGTGTCTATACGTTTTTGTGCGTTTGATGGGGGGCTGTGTGAAGCTTTCCACTTCCCATAGGCTGTTTTCCGCTGCTTCCCTAATCACTCTTTCACCTCCCTCCCTTCATCCATCCATGCTTCCTTTCTCTCTTGCTCTTCGCCTCCCTTATGGAGCGTCACCTTTAGCCCAAATCCCCCAATAGCACCAGGAACTAGAACCTTCCTCAGTGTTAACTGGCCGTATACCTTAATCACAACCCACGACTGTATATCCAGGATGGTCAAGCCCACCATCGTAAAGGTGATGGACGCTGTGACCTTGAATCTTGACTTTCGTCATATATTTCTCCCTCTGGTCTGTCCCTTGCTCCCTTTGTTCAAGCCTTTCCGATTGCAGTCCATAAAGAAAAGGAGATTGTCCCTGAATATAGCCTCCCTCTCCATCTCTTTCACCCTGCGCTTATTCAGCCTACAGCTGGCTAACAGACCCCCTCCCTCCCCTCCCCTCACTCCCCTCCATCCCTCCCCCTCCCTCCTCATGTTTTGTGTTGGACTGCGCCTCTCTCCACGTGCAGCAGCAGCTTAAAGGCATGTAGGAGGAGTTCCCTGAGAGGAATGTGCGTGACTGGCTGGCTCACTGCAATACGTACTCAGACACACACACACACACATATACAGCAGCAGCTCGTAGCTCACACTTCTGCAGAGCCAGCTGAGAGGGACTCTGTTCTAGCCAGCCTGACTCCGGTGGGAGGAGGACAGGCGGTGTGTATGTGTATGTATATTTATATATCGAGCCTCACAAGGGTCTTGCCTCTTCAGAATGATTAAAGCCTACAAAATATCCACGTAAATATAACCTAATATTCGCTTGTGTTCTTTATAAATGCAGGCAGGAGGAGGGCAGGCAGGAGGAGGGCAGGCAGTTTCTTGCACGTCAGTGTTTTTTGCTTGTGTGCTGTAAAGAAAGGAAGAAAGCTGTGATTCTCAGAGCTGTTGTCTATCAGCTGACCTCCTGAGGGACTCTGGGAGTTTTCTCCAGAGGAAGGGGAGTGCAGGAGATAGAGCTAAGACAGGCTCTTCAACCTCCTGCTAAAAATAACCCGACTTTAGATCTAAGCTTCAGTTACAGCACAAACAGAACATGAGTTTGTTCATTTTTGTCGGCAGGACACAAACAGATGAGTCACAGCCACAGCCCCCATCGTGCCCCTTTTTAAGATCTGCCATAAATTTGGTGATTGTGAATAATGGCGCACACAGCAGAGTGGCTCAGCATGAGCTATGATTTGAATGCGTTCCTTGTCGGTAGTCTTTCTGCTAATGGTTAATTTGTTCAGTCACTTAGTTGAATCCGAGGGAAATGGCCTATTTCTGAATGGTGAAATGTTGATTCAGCAGTTTGTCCTGCCAGGTCCTGGTCACCCCACCAGCCCTGTCCAACCCCACCCTGCAACAATTGGTGGAGCACTGGGTTGTTCCGTACAACTATTACTTATGTTCCTTCATATTATTTGTTTGCAAATGCTTTGACAATAAGTACTACCTGTACTTGTGTCTGCGTGTGTGTGTTTGCTTGTGTGCATGGGTGTGTGTGTGTTTAAAGAGAGAGCGGACTGTGTGGCTTCACCCCGCAGCTCAGCTGACATGGAAGCTCTAAATATATTCCTTTGAAGCGGCCAAACTGGAAAAGTTGTGTCATCCGCCGCCTTCCCCCCACACCCCTTCTCTAAACAAGTCCTTCCAGCCAAATTTAAATTACCACTTAAGTAAAAACCTAAACAAAGACTGTATGCTTATCACGTCAATACAGGTGGCTTTCTGATTGTTTTCATTGCCCCCAGCGTTTGTCACAGGATAAGCAAATTGGTGGTTTGCCGGCTGCTTTCCTCCCGTTTGTTCCTTTTTTTTCTGCTCAGCTGTGAGGCGACTTCAAAATAAATGCTGACCCCCTGTTCCTCTGCCTTGTCTAGATGCAACGGAGGAGTTTTTCGAGTATGACGCAGAGGAGTTCCTGGTGTTCCTGACCTTGCTCATCACAGAGGGAAGGACACCGGAATATTCTGTGAAAGGCAGAACCGAGGGGCTGCACTGTCCGCCCGCCCAGTCGGCCATGCCGCCACTTCACAAGCATGAATGCAGCGACAAACTGCCCCAGGTAGCACACGTGCACACACACACATCTCCGTACACAGCCTGTCGTGTGTTTTCGTGAAGTGTAGGCATAAGGCAGTTTAATCTTATTTATAAGAGGTTGTTCAATCAAGTCATGAGCTACTTACAAAATGTAGTGCACGTTTTGTTTTCTGATAATATTCTAATAATTATTGTATATTTTTGAAGTTTTACCAGCACACTTGGAAATCAACACCCTCTATACTCAGTGTAACCACTGAACAAAATAGCAGTGATACAGTAAACTCTGATGGCAAAAGACTTTTTGATGTTGTAAACCTGTGATGTGACCCAAATAAAATCACTGAGAAATTCAGCCCTGACTGAGGCTCTTTCAGAGTCCCATCTGCTTTGCCCCTACGCTTCGAGGTCCCGCTGTTGACATTCACTAATGAGCACTAACCCTCCACCTTTGTCTGCGGCGTGTGTGTGTCCAGTGTCGGCAGGCGAGGCGAACCCGTTCTGAGGTGATCCTGCTTTGGAGGAACAGCATCCCCATCATGATTGAGGTCATGCTACTGCCAGACTGTTGCTATGGCGATGAGTGTCCCCCTAGTGACCCCATCAGCGACCCGGTCATCAAACAAGATGCTTTACTGCTGGAGAGATGGACCCTGCAGCCAGTTCCAAGACAGTAAGGCACACATAAGCACACACACATTATCTTACTCTTTAAACATGATCGATGCTTAAAGAGTGTATGCATTTTAAGTTTACATATGAGATGTTGTACTGCTATATTCACACAAAGGAGATGAAGTCCTCAGTTTACAAGAGAAATGCACTATGTTGTATTTCCAGGGGTGCTACCTATTCCCATCCTCCATTGCTGTCCACAGTTATCCACAATTAATCCTTTAACGTATAGGTTTTGACATTTGAACCTGTATGGAACTCGTACCGGCACCCAATAGTTTTTTTTTCTCTCTCTCTAATCATAGAAAATATTAAAAGTAGTTGTAAAATATTAGATGCCAAATCTCTTACTGTTTTAGCGTAAACAGCAAGTTTGTAAGAAATTTTGGATGCAGCAATTCACTTTTTGGCTATCTTTAGTGAAATACTGAGAGAACTTCTATCATGACAGTGGAAAAAGTCTGGTGTTGCCTTGGTCACATGTTTTTATTTCATTACAAATACTGCAGTGAGTGTTGCCCATTGTTACTGTGAGCTGTAGTTGTGACGTCTCACTCTTTGTTTTTCTTTCTATGCTCTAAAGATGTGCTATGAGGAACCAATTGATTTATTGTGAATTGATACTCTGTAGTAATAACACCCTTAGAAGTAGTACAGTTCAGTTCCCAACCATATTAATATATGCTGCTTTGTTTTACAGGAGTTAAAAGTAAATTAGATTTTAAAAAGTAATAAAAATGGAGGAAACAAATACAATATACTTGTACTAGTTTATGCAGGTGTCACCCATCGACCTGTTGCACATTGACCAAAGTAGTTATGGTGGAATGACTGATAGTTTTATGTTCACAAATGTGCCAAAATATAACTATAATATAATTATAATACTATAAACAATAATTTTTAATTAAATTAAATTTAACTGTGAAATAAACTGAATTTAAGTTCAGACACTGAGAGGCATGATGTTGCTTCCTGATGAGGATGATTTTAATGGTTAATTGGCTATATCTATTGAACATAAACTTAGCTCCCAAAAAGTGTGGAAACCTTTGCAAGGGTTGTTAAACACCAGCTTTTTGTGTTTAATAGATTCCAAGAAAGAATTCTGTGAAACCTTTGGTGTTTTTATAATGAATGGCTTTGAAAATGTGTCAAATTACATAATAGACATGCACGAATTCCATCTCCCACTAGATCCAGAGACATGCACCAGTGAAGGCTAAAAAAAATTCTAAATATAAGAATATATTATGGAATAAAATAATAATAATAAAACCCAGATAATTGGCTTGGCACTCAGAGGGTTAAATGGCCTGATAAATTGTCCTACTTTCCTGCCCGCATGTGCAAGAACAGGCAACACTGTTTGAAAAACACGCACACACACACATCCTTGAACTGTTTTCTCATTAACCTGACACACTGGCACATTTCCACCTCTTTGTGACTGTGTTTTTAATAGAAGCGGCGATCGCTTCATTGAGGAGAAGACCCTGCTCTTGGCTGTTCGCTCCTACGTCTTCTTCTCCCAGCTCAGCGCCTGGCTCAGCGCCTCACATGGCATCGTCCCCAGAAACATCCTGTACAGGTTAGACATAACACTCACTGAAGACTTTGACACTGGTGGGCTGAAGGCTTTTTACTAAGGCTGTTGGACCAGATTAATAAAGCTACAGGCAACTTGATCTTAAGCTATTTGTTTTCAAGCTTCTGTGTAGGTGTAAATCTCATGTACTGTGCTGTTTTTGAGAGTTGAATAAGAGGAAGCAAAAACTCGGTCTCAGACAATTCATGGATATTTTAAGGTGGAAGAGTTAAAAATGGCCTGTTCATTGAATCTCTCCCTGTCAAACAGGATCAGTGCTGCTGATGAGGAGTTGGTGTGGCAGTTCTCCCAGCCACCTTCGGAGCATATTTTCCCCGTCCCCAATGTGTCCCAGAGTGTTGCACTGCAGGTTCGTGTCCAGTCACTCCCCCGCCAACCTACCTACCCCACCCTGGCCTGCAGCATCCACACCGGCCTGCCTCCACTTTACAGCAAGACCCCGAGCCTCAACCCAAACCTGAACAGCCATGGTGGCCTGCCCACCCTCAAAAAGAGCCAAGACCCCAGCAAAGACAACCTCGTTCAAAACTCTAACATGTACAGCAAGAGCTCTAACTCCATGTCTGGCCTTCTCCTGAATGGATTACCTATTCCTAACCTACCCATCAACAACATCCCCATTAATAGCCTTCCTCATACTGCGGTGCCACCTCCCTTCAGCAAGAAGAGCCAGGAGCCAGGGGAGGACCACACGTATCAAAATGGAGAGCCTCCGCAGGTCAGCATCCCCCAACGTCAGGGCTCCCCACTGTTCCACAGGTCCTCTCACTCCCATACACCGCCCCGCTCCCACTCCCCCTCTCCGCTTCCCACTAGCAAAGCAGGGAAGTGGCTGTACTCTGCTCTCAATGGTTCATCTGAACCCACACAAGTAGAGGACTTTTGTTCTGGCAACAGCAGTGACAGGTCAAAGGGGCCCATCCCTGAGCCACTGAGAGCATTTAAGAATTTCTCCCTGGCAGAGCCACCCCGTTGCCCCTCCCCAAGGCCTGCTGCCTCCGAGACAAACCCCCTGATTGGCTCGCTGCTGCAGGAGAGACAGGAAGTTATTGCCCGCATCGCACAGAGGCTGAACTTCTGCGACCCCACAGCACCGCCACTCCCTCCCGGCCTTTTTGCTTCTGACAACCCTCCCAAAGCCATGTGGGGCAGTAACCATGAAGACATAACTGCCAGTAAGACCAAAGAGCCTGAGGTACCGCCCTACGAGTCTGTAGGACGTGTGTGGCCCAGCCCCTTCAACACGCCCGTGACTGACACCTCTTTCAGCAAACGGGAAAGCTCCTCCCCTAAACCTGCAGCCTGCAGGAAGCTGAAAATGACTGAGACCAGAGACAGAGAGGAGGAGAGGAACGGAGAGAGGCAGAGAGAGAAGGAGAAGGAAAAAGAGAAGGACAAGGGGAGAGACAGCTCCCTGATTGCCCAGGCAGTACAAGACATTACTAGACTGATCCAAGAGAGACTGTCTGTCCCCTCGCTGTCGCCAAGGCACAGCAGGAGCGGCAGCCCCCTGCACCACACACATACGACAACAGTCACACACACGGTCCGCACATACTTACACACCGCACACGTCCCGCAGGCCTCCTCACACACTGCCACCAACGGTTACGCCAATGGCCACATACCCAACCACGAACCTCACAGAGGCAACACGCACATCTCCGCGCCCATTTGCACAGACAAGCCCCGTGTCGATACAGGGACCGAACGCCATTCTCCCCTGGCCCAAAATGGTGCTCACTTTACACTTGAAGAACCCTCATTCAGAGGCCAGTCCTACACCCAGACTGGTCAATGTTTACGAACTCCCCCACAGGAAAAGCTCAGAGTCAGGACACCCAGCAGCCATGAAACCCCCTCTGCCTCCCATGTCCTTGAGAACAGCCCAAGGAATGCCCAGATCTTTAGTTGGACTTGCAGTGATGCCAGCCCAGCCATGAACTGTAACATAAGCCACAACCACAGCAAGCCTCAGCCTCAGTACCAGTCCCAGATGCAGGTTTGTGCGACAGCCCAGGCCACGTTCCCACAGGATGAGAACCAGGCGCCCTCGGAGTCTGGATCCTCCTGTAGTCCAGACATGACTCCCCCTACCACTGTCCTGGTAAGGGACTCCTCATTTTGTCAATATACTTTTGTTTACACTTAATCATTTGCAATGAATCAAGTCTTGTCATATCTATGCTTAAAGCAGCCTTGGTTTAACTGTGTCAGTAAAGGCAATTGTTAACCATTTTTGGAAATGAGCTTATTTGCTTTTTTGATTAGAGTTGAATGAGAAACACAGTACAACTTTCATGTCTGTATGGTAGATATCAAACTACAGCCAGCAGCCCGTTTTAGCTGAGCACAAAGCTAAACTGTCTCTATTGAAAAGGAACAAAATCCTCCGACCCCTCATTAACATGTAATCTTTTCTTTGTTTATTCTCTACAAACACTCTGTGTTGAAATGAGTTGTGATTTTCTAGATGTGTTATGTGCAGGCTGACTTCTATTAATTTTGGGGTCAATGCCAATACTGATATTGGAGTGAAGAAAAATGCAGTATCAATAATTCAGCCAATATACACAAATTATTTTCCAATGATCCCTTTGAATTTGAGTTAACCAATATGTCAGTCCGGCTCTAAATCTCAGCAACTGGCTGCTGCTGAATAGTCTGATTATTATAATATATACAATGGGAGTGTTATCAATCGTCTAATTCTTGACAAGAAAGTCATTAACTATTCTTTTAAATTATATTCTAAAAACTGCAATATACATATATCTAGTATTTCAATAAATATGACTAAAAGCATTATTAATTCCACAAAAATAATGTGAAGAAACTTAAATTACCTGATAACCTTTCTGCCACTCAACTCCAGGAATTAGTCAAATAAATGGGATATTTACCCATAGCTACCGGGGGAACACAATCTGCCTGGTGTGGTTGAGGAATGGCAGACCACTTCTTTTGTGCCATAAATCAAGCTTTCATTTTTCCTGCATAAATCCTACCTAGTGGCAGAGAAAATACCATGGTAAAACTGATTGTCGAGAACCAATCAAAATGTGGATGGTGTCGTTTTCTTATAGCCATTATAGTGCACAGTTATCATTACTTCATGATTATAAGTTTAGGAAAAAAGTTCTGTTTCCACTTTAACATCTCAAATTGGAAGGAACCTCCTCATTTATCATATCTCAGTGTTTTGTTTGGTGGCAGGTGGGATTTAAGTGGTAACGAAGATATCGTATGGATTTTAAGAACAAGAATGTAATAAATACAAATTATTTCAGATAACTTTTTTTTCAAAAATTATTTTCTTATTTTTTAACGCCTTGAAACCGAGCACCCCTCAAATATATTAGGCCTTACTATCACATGTTATCATCTAATGATCTCCACCATTAATAAATCTGAGGAAACTACGGCATGTTTCAATGCATTTTGACATAGAATCTTTCAGTTTATCTGGCATTAACTCGTACGAGGTTGGAACTGTCATGAAGTTTACAGATTACCTTCAAGCTTCCCTAATCTCTTTCCATCTCCGTGCTCTAGCGAGCTCACAGCCCCTCCCCTCTACGTCCCTGCAACACCTGGAAGAAACAGAATCGCCACTCATTAGACGCCACAGCGACCAAGGCCTTCCATCCCCGCACTGGCCTGCCTCTGCTCTCCAGCCCTGTAAGAAAAACAAACTCATCAACGCAGTGAAATTCACACTCATCGTCCAATTCTACTTTTTGCATTGGTTAACACTTTCACATACAGGCGGCTCACAGTCACGCTCGAACACTACTGACTCAGTCATTGTTGGTGTCAATGCAGTTGCGTTCATCACCAACACACTCATTACCCTTTATTCCAAGCCATCTGAAGCGTTACTCACACAGCACTTTCAGCAGCCTGTGAATGTTTGTCATAAAGAGACTTTGAAATATTTGGCAGGTTTTTGGTTTTTTTTATTGCTGCCGGGCTACTGAGTTTGTTAGCTGGGGTTAAGAACACACAAATACACATAACAGACACACAGGCAGGAAAGGCACGTGACTCATGTGTGCCTCATGTGTGCCTCATCAGCCACAGTAAGTTGTTTCACAGTGTTTGCCAGATTACCTCACCGTCACGGTTTCCTGTCTTCTGAGCAGTCTCACTCACACATAAAAACTCTCAAGTGTACACAGACACAAACTATAGTCATACATTAAAATCCTGACTTTCATGCTCATGAGTCTTTTACAATAGATGGAATCCATTGTACTATAAAGATATATAGTTTTAATGGAGGATTTAAAAAGGATGTTTTTTCTCCTGTTATTGAAGAATCAGATATCAGGATCTAAATGTCTCTCCTGTCATCTCTCCTACATATATCTTGTCCTCTGAGCTCTTACCCATGACAGTCTCACTTTGTTAATCATGTCCTTTGTCTGCGGCAGGTTCCACAGAGGAAAAATCAAACAGGCTACTTTGACCTGGACACCTCTCTGGTTGGCTGTAAGGGTTTGCCTTGGGCCTCTGGGAAAAGGTACACATTTTCTCACCTGGGATCTTTGTAACTGTAGATACCAGACTCTGACTCAGTTTGCCCACAAAAATAAGGTGGTCAGGATACTTCTACAGATCTACTGCCGTCTTAATAACAGTAAAAAGAACAAGCAATTTTTTTGTTTTACAGTTGCCTCCCACATCATCTGTTTATTATAGTACCATCTGGATCAAGTTACTCATACTTTGTATTATCAAACTTAGTTGTTTTCTCACTTTGCAACATTTCAGCTGTTACTATGTGTGAGTGCCAGCAAGACAAAGTCTGGTTTTGATATTTTTTTATTGTGTTTTAAACTTTTTAACACCAGTATTAATCGAGCTTTTCAAAGACAAAGGACTTGTGTAGGGGAATCTATATAGGCGACTTGCTACAGCTGCCATATTTAAACCCAAACACGCTGACATAGCCTCAGATCAGCAATAGGTTTTAGAAGTATTGTCCGTGTGTTGTGAGATGAGACAATAAGAGCGTTGTTCTCAGTGGTAAGGTTAGGTCAGCCCTGTTCTGCTGACTGTTCCTCTCACGCTGCCACCTGCTGAAGCTCTGCTGTACTGTGACTGCATCTAGAATCACACACATTCTGCTCAAAATGGCAGACAGAACTGAATGCACACAGAGCTTCGTGCCACTGCCCACACACAGCAGATGTGGGTGGAAGCTGCTTTTGATAAAGCAGATGTTTCAAGAGTTTGACCTTCAGGGTGGAAAGTTCAGTTCAGCCAGCGGATGAGTTCTGGCCAGTTTGGCTGCGGCTGGTAAAAGCCACTGTCATGCTTCAATGTAGGATTTTCTCTTCCTTATGCTAAATGATTTGCCTGATTAAAATAATGTACGTGACTGATTTACTTTATATGTGTGACACGTGGACAAAAATTCGTTTTTTTTCTGCTCCGTCTCTGGCTGATACCTTTTTGTTTACACACAATAAGTTTCAGTCTTTTATCTCACCCTAACAGGTCTATTCAGACATACCAGGAATGCTTGTCATGTCAAATTCTTACGATGCTCTTTCACACCCATCTTTGTGTGCGTGTGTCTTTAACCCTTTAGGGTGTGTCCGAAGAGAGAGGGGTACACGGATGAGTCACAGCAGCTGTTCAGTGCCAGCGCTCCACCTGCCAGTCTCAGTCTGCTGGGAAACTTTGAGGTATAAGACACACACACACAAACACACACACCCACACTCACTCAGAATCATCTCTTTTTCATCCAGCACTTTTTGAGAAGAGTGTACTTTCACTCATGCCAGTTTTCATCCCTAAATAATTCAAATGAAACAGAATGCTCACAAAGGGAATTGATTCAGCTGCCAGACTTCTTTAAAGTGAAAATCTGGGCTAACCATTATCTAGCAGCCTGTACTGTTTGATGGCTAACTTCGTGTTTTCCTTTTTCAAAGGATTCCCTAATAAGTTTCTCAGTGGTTAAGAACATTGAGTTTCTGTCCTGGATGAAAAAAATCGAACCTGAACTCAACAGTGTCTTATGTGTGAGAAAAGTAATGGAAGTACTCTTTTTTTTTCAGGAGTGTGTGCTGAACTACCGCCTGGAGCCTTTAGGGTTAGTGGACGGTTTCACAGCAGAGGTTGGAGCCAGTGGGTCATTCTGCCCCAGTCACCTGACCCTACCTGTGGAGGTGTCATTCTACAGTGTCTCCGATGACAACGCTCCTTCACCATATATGGTGAGATTTACACCCCCACCCCCCCAGTCAGTCAATCAATAATTCAGTTATGTGTTTCCAGGCTGAATGACTGAGCCTTAAATGAAAACTGACCTCAAATGTGTGTGCGAGCTAGGGCGCCTCAGTTGGTAGAGCAGGCGTCCCATTTACAGGGGCTTTGTCCTCAGTGGACCAGGGTTCAGGTCTGACCTGTGGCTCTTCCCTCTAATCCCATGAGTACATTAACTCAAGTGCTGTACTTGGGTACAGTTTGGATGCAATGTACTTTACATGAGTATTTCCATGTTAAGCTGCTTTTACTAGACTGTAGTTTGGAGGCAAAAATGGCACTTTACTTGCGCCTTATTATGAAATATATTGTTATAGACTAATTAATGTTGATATATTATTTTGATTAAGCTTCCCAGCAATATATAAAGTAGTTCAAATGAGCCCCATCAGCTGAATCATCAAAGTGATGTACACATTAGTGAATCATTAATAAGAATCAAATAATATAAAATCCTGAACATGATTCTGAAATGCCATTCTGCATAATTAGTACTTTAGGTAATTTAAGTATATTTTGATGCCATTACTTTTACTCAAGTAGGATTTTGAATGCAAGACTTTTACTTGTAAAAAAGTATTTTGAAACTGTAGCGCTGCTACTTTTACTTAAGTAAAATAATGTGAATATTTCTCCTCAGGGTGTGATAAACCTGGAGTCCCTGGGGAAAAGGGGCTACCGTGTACCTCCATCAGGAACCATTCAAGTGGTGAGGACAAATATAGAAAATATGTATTTCTGTGAGAAATCTGCATCATGGTGCACACATGGCTGAGAACAAAGGGCAAATTACACCAAGTAACAAAAGGGAAAGGGAGACACCTAGTGGCCTTTCATTGTGTAACATACAGATTAAAGGGCATGTTTTTATTTATTTATGATGCTTATACTTCTGAATTAATTAGGCTGTTTACACTGTAATTACATATTTACGATGATATATAATGTGTGATGTTTATTTATGTATCTTTCACTGCATGTAATGTTCTGTTATGTCTGTGCAGATCAATGAGTTCAGTTAAAAATAAGTTAAAGACCTAAATCCTCACATGCTGTCATGGTTTTCCCGCTCAGACCTTATTCAACCCCAACAAGACGGTGGTGAAGATGTTTGTTGTGATGTACGACCTACGAGCCATGCCAGCTGGACACCAGACCTTCCTTCGCCAGAGGACCTTCTCTGTTCCCGTCCGCCGTGACACAAACAATCAGACCAGCAGAAAGGCCCTCGGCCATGGACGCACCTTGCGCTACCTCGTTCATCTGAGGTTGGCTGTTGGCTAAAACTGTAATATTTACAGTAGCGGTGATGTTTGCCCCGCCCCTACTAAGTCTCGCTTTCCTTTCTTTTCTCCCAATCCCAACCAGGTTCCAGAGTTCTAAGTCTGGGAAGATCTACCTCCATAGGGACATCCGTCTGCTGTTTTCCAGGAAGTCCATGGAGGTGGACAGCGGTGCTGCCTACGAGCTCCAGTCCTTCACAGAGTCCCCCATTGACCCACCATTCTCTCCCCGCTGCTGAGGCCCGACTCCCTCCGGCCTCCACTACCGAAACTTCAGTCACACCTCGATGCCAGCGATAGACTCTTACTCAGCCCACGGCGAGTTGAGAAGCAATTTGAGGACGGCAGTGAACAAGACTCACCTGGCCTGTGCCCAAAATCTTCAGTTTCATCCCCTCTGTCACCCAGAACTGACAAGGGCGGGGGGCTAAGAGGCTGGGAGACTCGTCAGAAATGAAACCTTGTTCTCTGTTAAGTGCACGACCTTGGATCAGAGAGTCTGGGTCAAAGGTTACAGTTATTGAGCATGTTTCAGATCCTGTTCTCCTGGTTAAGAAGGCCTTACCAGATATGAGAAGTATTTGTTTTTCCTGCTGTTGTGTGTATCCCCTCCAGCGTCTGGCAGGAGAGTAGAGACCAGTGATTGTCTACAGAAGCAGTTAGACACTTGAATAATTTCAGCAGAGTTTAGTCTACTTTACTCTGATTACTCAGATCAAAATGTTAATTGGAACCTCTACTTGACATAATGGATAAGTGTTCAATCTCAATTAGTTTAATTATAAATGCAATAAAAGGCCCTTTTTTAATGGTTAAATAAAAAATGTTTTAAATCCCCGAAGATTAGATTGATTGAACTGAAAGTGAACTCAGCTTTTTGACCCTGTGATTCCTGAGCTCGGAGCAGAGGGAGTGCGTATGAGACTGCGGTGAAACACCATCCCCCCCTCGTCCAAAAGAAAACGAAGAAAGAAACCTTCATACCACGGACCACTAAAGAAGTCGAACAAGCAATCAAGCTCGATTCAACTCAAAGCATCACAGCAGAACATCAGAAGTGCACTGTGGATTATTTTTTCTCATTCTAACTGGAAATGAAACAGAAAATAGTAATATTCTAATACTTTTGTACTGTTACAGAACCACTTTATTGGAAGTGTTGCAATAGGAAGAGTAACCTTAGTTTAGTGTTTACACATTCACTTTCAGTTTACTTAACCATCAGTTTATTTAATATTTAAATTAATTTTTCAGTTACTACTTGTGACGTCTGTCATGCTAAGATGATGTAGTGCAAACTGTATATCATAGTATGTATTTTTGACATTAATATTCAAATCTGAAAAAAAAATATATCTATATATCTTCTAAAGCAATCTTGAAAGCTGCTTCTGTCTCCTCGTGTTATTATTTGTCCCGACATGTTTCCTGTTCTCGCACTACATCTGCACACAGTCGCACACTGGGGAGGAAATGAAAGGAGCCAAACACAAATGATTTGTGCTGCTATTCAGAGAGGAAGTTCCCGAAATGTCACACCTTTTCTCTGCATAATAAATCTCTATTGATTCGAAAACTAGAAAAGAAGAAGAAGAAAATGTTTATGAAGTTTCCATCCGCTTCACGTGTGGCAGGATAGATAACAGCAGATTTCCTTTTCATGTGTTCTGTTCAAACATTGGAACAATACTATGTGACTAATTCTAAATATAGAGAAACTGCACTATAAACACGCCCACTGAGAACCACATTCAGTACTCTTCTTAATACATTGTTTTATTAGATGTAGCAGTGTGGACACCTCAGAATACACAAGCATCACATGTGCATTATGTTAGGATTGAATCATTTCAATAAAACAAATGTACAGAACAAGTCTTTCAATTACAAAAGGAAATTGGTTGTGCAATTGTATTAAAAAAAACAATATCGTTGAAAGAAATTAGAAGTGTTCTTATGTAATTTGCAGAGTAGATGATGCTTTCCCCAAATGAAAGAGTTGCAAATAGGACCAGAAGATTGTGTGATTTAAAAATTGGTCTTAAGATGCACCATACAAAAACAACAGAATTGTGTTAAAGCTGTGAGTTTTCGGAATACTATAAAACTAAAGAAAAGTACCTGATGTCCATGTTGTGATCATAAGTCAATCTTACACATCAGTTCGGTAAACAAAAACTCAATTCTGTTCCTTTCATCTTTGACATGTAATAAAAAGAAATATCTACACTCAAACGTAAGTGCCATATGGGAACGAAAATGCTAGAATTGGTCACAGAGTTAACTTTAAAAAGGGACCAGAATGGTTTATCTAACAGTGATATCTCCATTTAAGTCTCGGGTAAAGTCGCCACACTTTTTTGGTGGGGCTTTTTATAACTACAATTAAAACAGGTGCAACCCTGTGTTCTTACACCTTATATCTGTGGTAAGGTTAACACATGACACACACATTCATCGTGACAAATGTTATTTTGGTTAAGATAAACACAATTTTTTTTTTTACAATAGCTCATCATACTTACACATTTAATGATCAAAAGATGTAGAAATTAATTGTCTAAAACATTAAGTCTAAATTGGAGTATATTCTTGCTAGACAAAACTGCATAGCCCAAAAGTATTTATTAATAATTCAAAACTGCAGGTTGTAACACCTGGAAGGCCACGCAGCAATGATTAAGGTCTTCACTGTGAATAGCCCACTGCTGTCTGCAAGGCTGCAGATACTGGAGGTGATGGTCATTTAACATGACAGCCCACTGCATCTGCACAGCCTCACCACACCTACATGCACCTTTTTATTTATTTATTTTTAAAATTGGCATAATGACAAAGACAAACTGAAGGGTCTGCTGTGTCTGTTTCATCCCCTTCATGTAGCACAATGTTAGCAGATCAGCAGCACATTTCAGTCGCTGCAACATAACAAAGAATAATGATAATAAAAAAAACATGTTATGTGATAACTCGTAAAATGAGCTGCGCCGTGTCAATCGGGGCAGCAGCCATCGTCATCCTCCAGATCTGAGGATTATTCCAACAAAATCTGGATTTGTGTTGCAACACATGGGTCTAACAGCTGATCGGCGCGTTACGCAATGTAAATCGGATCCGGGCTCTGAATGCGCGCGCACGGCGGGAGTGCCAGAACGTGAGCGCGCGTGGTGTCTCCGCATGTGACGTAGTATTTCTTGTGCGGGATTGCGCGCTCGGCAGGACTCGTATGGGTACGGAAAGTCAGAGCAGGGGGGATTTGTGGATCACTTGTCCAACTAGTGAGCAATCTCGTGTCTGAGACCACGGTAATATAGACATGTCGGGGGATAACGAAGAGACGCAGGCGGCCGAGGAGACATCGGTGGACGAGAAGGTAACTGTGCGGCGGATTAGCGTTTTAGCAGAAACAGTAGCACCATTGACTTCGGCAAAGCTAACGCTGCTAGCTTAGCTTCTTCACCCCGCGCTCGTTATTGTTGACATATCAACCAAAGCCAGCTACAAAGCCCTTGTTACAGTAGTTAAAATTATTTACCGAGCCCTGTAACGACACTGTCACCGGTTAGCTGGTCTGTCGTCTCGGTTGCTAACGGAGCGAGTGTTTCGGACGGTTGGTGTGAATGTCAGAGGTAACGCCGCCGCTAGCTAATGTTTGCAGCTCGCCAAGCTAGCTGTCATGACATTCACACACACTGGCGAATTGGCAACAGTTAGCTTAGCTGCTAACGCTAGCTTATCTAGAGCCAGCAGCCTGCTGTACTCTGGCTTGAAGCCCAGTCATAGCAACGTTATCTTAAATTCCACTTTTAGCTACCGCAGTGTTTTACCGCTAACGTTAAGTGCTACCTAGCCAAACCGCGCCAGCTGCGACTAGCAACGAGCTGGTGGTTATGTTGCAACGCATTTATTGTACATAACATGTTACACTTATTGTATTAACCTTACCTATTGAACCAAGTGTGAGTTAGCTCTTTAGTGTCTGCTTTGCTAGGAGGCTCTCGAGAAAACACTAGGCAGCATTTCCTTTTGGCTTGATGTCTATATGGATCTCTATAATCCGCAGTAGCTGTGATGTAAACCTGTACTGTAGCATCAACACTTACGTTACCAAGCAGGTGGATATATACATGATTATGTGCTAATATTGCGTTGTGATGAGCTATGTTAGAAAACCATAGATGTTTTTCCATAGATGTCATTCAGAAAGGTTTTATGCTTGGCTTTAATAAACGAGTATTTACGGTAGCAAGCTCTAATGGACAGTCAGATTATCTAATGCATTACCACAGTGCAATCAGATGATTCAAGTGGGAGCCTGGAGGCAGCTGGTGAATGTACACCTCTCTGGTGGTTGTGCAATAACGTACGTGGTTTCTAAACAAATTGTCTCCCCCTCATCTCAATGCCTCACGCTTCTGTTCGTTTTCAGGAGGTTCAGGACAAGGTGATCAGTCCTGAGAAGGCGGAGGAGGCCAAACTGAAGGCCAGATACCCAAATTTAGGAAACAAGCCCGGGGGCTCCGATCTGCTCCGCAAACGCCTCCAGAAGGGGGTGAGTTATCCCTTGTGTTTTAATTGTGAAAAGTGTAGAGTTCACTCAAAAGACAGATTCTGAACCTGCTGTCTCAAGACTCAATTTTAGAAACACGCTTCAGTATCACAACACTTAAAAACTGCAGTCTCCAATATGAACGTGACGCTGTGTAAACATCTCTCAACAGTGTCAATTAAACCTGAGCTTCATGAATGTAGGAGTTATTGCAGGGAGGATATTTTGGTCTGGCAGCTAGGTGTGTCTACCATAAATTTGCAACTGAATGTTTAATCAAACTGTCTCCTTATATTGTGCCATGATTTATGATGTTGTGAGACCGGAATGATTAAGTCATTCATAGAGAACTCGTGGGTTGTTGTGATGAAGAACAATTAATCTATCCAGTAAAAGTACTGGCAGAAAGGTTCTCATATCACTTTAGGTCCAAGTATTCACCTGACATTATTATTTGACACTGTGTCAGACACTTCTGTTAAGTGATTAATTGATCTCTAATTAACTATGTAGCAAACTTACTCAGCTGAACAGATTATTTTCACTTATTTGCACTTGAATGGGATTTTTTGATTTACATGACATGAGTTAGGCCAATTTATCATGTAAAATGAACACACCAATCCAAACATCCATATATTTCTCATATTCCATCAGTATTTATATGATAATTTTAGGTTTGGTTAGACTAAGTAGGCAGTTTTGTAGCTTGTGTTGGACATATTACGAAAGTTGTGACAATCTGTAGTTTTGAGGATGTTATTGCAACATTTGATAAGCAAGAAGAAGTTCATGTAATTATTTTGCCTGCCAAAGTTCTGCAGTTGACAGGTGTGGAGCTTTTGTCTAAACAAAACCTTTTTTTACATTTGTTGTTTCCACCAGAATGCCTTGTGTGTATCTTTTGAGGTGTGAAATGTTGAGTGCATTTCCACTCTTGTAATACTTTCTCAAAGTATTTTTTAAAATCTATTTTAAACCGTGATGTGTTCACATCCATGGTAACTCACCAGCAGCCTCCTCCTTCACTGCTTTGTTGGCATGTGTCTTACTTGTGGGTGAGTTACCGCCATCAAATGTGAATCAGCAGATTTGTTCCAGCCTCTTCAATGTAAGGATGTCGTGCTTTGCTTTGTCATTTATAACCATAAATGAAGAGTCCCTTTGGACTGTTAGTCAGACAAACGTATCCATTTGAAGACATTACTTTGGGATCTGCAAGCATTGTTCACATTTCTGGTCATTTTATAGACTAAACAACTAACGATTAAGCGATAATGAAAGTAATTGTTAGTTGCAGCCCACATGTGCATCTACATCCTTGTTTGTAGACAATACAACCACAATGTGGATCCAGTCATAAAACACTGCTCCACAGCACTAACAGTGGTCAAAGTCCACAGGGTACCTTTTAAAACAACATCACAGTTTGTGTCATTGGCTCTCTTAACCATGTCATTTATATAAGGTGGGTAAGTCTGAATATTAGTACTGTTATTACTGTGTTATCATCAGCAGGCTTGTTTATGGTTCATACTGATACTTCTCCTTGCAATGTAATTTAAATATATATAAATAAAACTAAAGCTTGCATTATTCACAGGTTATAATCCTTTTTAACCACTCACACTTGTAAAATTTGAATCTTATGTCTCCCTACAGCAAAAATACTTTGACTCTGGCGACTACAACATGGCTAAAGCAAAGATAAAGAACAAGCAGCTGCCGACAGCTGCACCAGAGAAGACGGAGATCACAGGCGACCACATCCCCACCCCCCAGGACCTGCCCCAGAGGAAACCCTCTCTGGTGGCCAGTAAACTGGCAGGCTGATGCACACACAGCCTCAACAGCCCCTGCACCACCTCCCAGCCCTAACCCCTCTCCACTCAAGTCTCAGAGCTGTAACATTACCTCTCCCACCCCTCACACTACCACCTGTCCCCTGACCCCTCCCACCAGGAACCCACAGCTTGCATCCAGCAAACTGGCGAGCTGGTACCCTCAGAATCTCGTTTATTTTTGTTTCCAACCCATCTAGCTTTGTCTCGACTACCTCCTATGCTTGTTTTTGTCCCACGCTACTCGCTACTTTCCCAAACTGACTATCCTTCTGTCATTGTCCTCTTACATTTCCATGTTTCTTTTTATTTTCTCATTACCTCCATGTAAGATACGTTGAAAGACAGGACATCCAAGCGTGAGTGTGACGAGCGGAATGTGACGCCACTGGACGACCGACAACTATGGTGTTTACTGGCTGAAGAGATGGGGCGAGCAGCATGGTTGGAGGGCTTTAGTATGGTCATCAGGACCCCTCAGTTTGGAAGTGTGTGTATATATATATATTTCCTTTTGTTTGGCACAGGGGCAGACGTCAGCCTTTTAAAGCATTTTACATCTGATTTGTATCATTCACTTTATGTCCTTATTCTAAATTATGCTGTCAATATGCTTGAGTGATTCACTGAATATAATAATCCAGAGGCTGAGTTCAGTTTCATTACCATTTTGATTGTGAATCATGGGTGGGGGGAGGTCGTACTTAAGGACCACACGGTGAACGCCAGAGTATCATATGGAAGTGCATGTGTGACGCGGGGATCCCAAAGGTGAACCTCACTGAGCTCCACTTTAATTCATCAAGGTGCACTGAGCACAGACACAGATGCTTTACAGCACTGGGTAGATGGTGCATTCAAGACTCCTTGAAACTAGGAAACATTCTACTTGTGAAAGAGGAGGTGGCAGTGTTGTGGCTTCAGTTCGAACTGCAATGTTGAACGTTTGCACTGTATTTGTGGTGTGTGCCATGTGTTTCAGCTTCAGACTACGACACAGTCACTCTCCTCAGGCCAAAGCTTCTAGTTCCAAGTTGCCATGAATGAATCATCAGTGCTCAAAGAGAGTTAAAGGAGTATGTGGGACCTGAAAGCTAAATTCCTTTCAGTAGGGACCTGTTTCTGTGTCCTGTACGCTGTGTGAGTAGACTAAATTCATGGTTAAACAATGTACTGGGGGCAGCACTGGGAACAAATTGTGTTATGAATTGTATTCAGACATGAAAAAAAACAAAAAACTTCTATATGCATAAGTAGTTTCATCTTAAAATTGTCCTTGGCCCTGTAAAGTGCTTTTCCAGGGTCCTTACTGACTGGATGACGTTTACCTGCGATGTGGTAAATCTAAGCTAGCACTACATCCGCCTCAGCTGTGCATGTATATGGCTGCCCTGCTGTCACTTTGTGCCATTTTGTTTTGTAAATAAAATAGTTTTGCACAAATGTTTAATTGCTGTGTCATGTGTCTTATGTTGACTTTGTTGTTGGGGACAAAATGTTGTTTTTAAGGTGCTATCAATTGCCAAATCAATGCACGGGCTGGTTTTAAAATATTGTCTCATCAAAAATCACTTGGGTGAGGAAATGGTACTTGTTTCTCTTAATCTGTCTTTATTCCACTAGGTTGAGGGTAAATGTTCCCTTACAGTTGGTGTAAGGCAATATTAAAATGTTGATTTTTTTTCTGTGCCTTTTTTTTTTTTTAATTTACCAGTTTTTGTTGCAATCACTTAACAGAAGGTTGCTCAGAAATCTGGACCTGTCAAAGGTAATCCAGCACTGCAGTCAGTGTCAGTTAAAGGGATATTCCAACGTAAATTGAATGCATGGTCTAACACACCGTAACACCAAGTAAGATCCCCCCCTCGAGAGATCAAGTTTTCCGACCACTAGCTTATGTAGTTTTAACAACCTCAGAGAAGACCGCACAATAACAATACGCAGCATTCTATGCCTCCAACCAAAAAAAGGACATCAAAAAGCCACTAACAGCCAAAAATAATGCTCACAACAGCACCAAACATCAGCAACAGTACAAATAGGGTCTCGGCACATAGTTTGAGGCATCAAACATGTGCTAGCTTTGCTGGATTTCTATTGAAAAAACAACAGAGCTCACCACTCTCCTGCAGCAGCTTGCTCGTTGTGGGAACGCCCTGACTAGTCGATTACCGAGTGCAGTTAGAAATGCTCAAATCCGTTCTTTTCCCTGTCAGCTCTCGATAATAACTGTTATAAACTGGTAGGCAAGACACATATGAACTTTGATTGCATTTTCATGGAGTAATAATCGTACATTTTCATCCTTGAGCTGCAGAACTCAACTGCACTCGGTAATCGACTCGTCAGGGCTTCCCCACAACAAGCAAGCTGCTCCAGCAAAAAGGGGATTTCTTACAGGATTATCATTTCATAATACAGAATGATATAGCAGTCTGTAACCATGTGCATGACATCACTTCAGGAGTCTCACATCACTCTGCACTGTAAAATCTACTATAGTCTGATTTAAAAAATGTGTTTTTTAAAGGTAAACCAAAAATAAACCAAATGTATTAAGTCCTGAGAACATTTAGTGCTTTATACACAAGTAATAGGATTTTAAAGTCTATCTTTTGACACACAGGGAGTCAGTGCAGTGATTTAAATAACACATTAAATCCACACCTGAGACAAACACACTGAATACATTTGGTGCGGGCTACAATGAGGCTGCATATTGTGTGTATAAACTACTTTAGCCGTCAAAATGACCTTCTAGATGCTGACATACTAACTCTAGTGAGACATTAAACACAACACATGGAGCCTGTTAGCTAACTGTGCCGTACTATTCAGCTGCAACGATGCTAGTATTAACAAGTTAACATTACACAATACCATAATGGCGTCATGCTAACACTCTCCCACAGACACACACGTTAGCTAACATGCAAACCTGTCTGTAAAAACACGACGATGAAATGACTCAGAGGTCTTTATAATCTGGTTATAGTGTCAGTACCCGGTTCTGACAAAGAGTGGTGCAAGCAGATACAGAACCTGTAAACTCTCTGGACTAAAAAGCTTTTTGGATTAATTCCAGGTTTTCATATTCATAAGTAATCCGTTTTTAAAACAAGATTTCCTTAAGATTTAAATATCTCCAAACAAATAAAACCTCACCTCAGGCAAGTTTACTGATGTACAGTAACACCATTAAGACACGAGGTAATTCTAACTGCTTTACATAAATACACATCGCAAATACTAAAATCTGTATTCTCAATTCGGTTTGTGAATACAGCTGTTTATTTGTCTTTTGCAATTAAAAAAAAACTTTTAAAACTTTTAAATTTGAACTATATATCGATGTATTAATATTTTCATTTATAATTCCTCATTTTATTACACATTATAACATCAAATAATGATACATTTATTAAAATAATACTGAAAACTTTGTAATTTAGTCTATTTTAGACTAATACTTAATTTTATTAATGCCTATATTTACTGAACTATTAGTTTCTGCCTTGATGAATGAAAGAATGTTTGTGAGTTTGCTTCATTAAAGAAAATACCTCCTGCTGGTATTAAAAACACCAAAACTCTTATTGCCAAAATGATACATTGTGAGCAACAGGAGGTTCTGAATGAATTGATGTGGAATGAGAACGATGGAGGAACAACAGCGAGTTAAAAAAACTGGTACTGTTTGTTTTCCTCCAGACATTTAGGCTGGAATTGAACATGGCAGCTTCTGAGCATCGGTGGCGTTCTTGTGCTTGAGAGTGTTTGCGAGCAGCACAACACTTCCTACTAATCAGACATTTGACAACACCAGGCTTGGAAAAAAAGTTTGACTCATTTATTGCTACATCACAGACGGACAGAAACCAAAGCAGTCTATTTTGTTGAGGATGTTCGGGAATCTCAAAGCCTGAGGACAGAAGCTACATCAGCGCTTTCTTCTGGTTCTTTTAGTCTTTTTAAGTATTCTTTGAGCTTCGAGAAGACACCTCACCTCTCCTCTGTCACTGAGGCGCTGTGGATGGGTGGATCACCCGCTGCAGAGCCTTTCTGTCCTGGGCCGAGCACCAACCAGACAACACTGTCAGTCCACAAAAGTTGATTAAAGGAAATCGGGATTCAGTTCAGGAAATTGTCATCCAACTCATCCGCAGCAGCCTGTTCCTCTGCCCACACTCAACCGTCCATCGCCTGCAAGATGAGAAAGAAGAGCAGTGGTAGTTTCACGTCTGTTTTTGGAGGTTTTGTGTGTATTTTCTGGAGGTTTTTTGTGAATTTGTGGAGGTTTTGTGAATTTGTGGAGGTTTGTAGAGATTTTGTGTGTCATTGTGGAGGTTTTGAGTCTCTTTGTGGAGACTTTGTGTGTACTTAGGGAGGTTTTGTGTGTCATTCTGAATATTTCTAGGCTTTTTTGGGAGGTTTTGAGTGTATTTGTGGAAGTTCTGTGTGTAATTGACGAGGATTTGAGTCCCTTTGTGTTGATTTTGTTTGTCACTGTGGAGGTTTTTAGTCTTTTTTGGGAGGTTTTGAGTGTATTTGTGGAAGTTTTGTGTGTCATTGTGGAGATTTTGTGTGTATTTGTGGAGATTTTGTGTGTCATTGTGGAGGTTTTATGTATATTAATGGAAGTTTTTTGTGTCATTGTGAAGTTTTGTGTGAATTTATAGTTATTTTGTGTGTATTTGTGGAAGTTTTTTGTGAATTTGTGGAAGTTTCGTGTATACTAATGGAGTTTTTGTGAATTTGTGAAGTTTTATGTATATTCATGAAAGTTCTTTGTGTCATTGTGGAGGTTTGTGTATATTTGTGGAGTTTTTGTGTATATTTATGGATGTTTTTTGTGTCATTGCGGAGGTTTTGTGTATATTCATGGAAGTTTTTTGTGTCATTGCGGAGGTTTTGAGTATATTTATGGAAGTTTTTTGTGTCATTGTGGAGGTTTGTGTATATTTATGGAAGTTTTTTGTGAATTTGTGAAGTTTTGTGGAGTTTTCGTGAGTATTTATGGTTATTTTGTGTGTCATTGTGGAGATTTTTAGTCTTCTTTAGTGGAGGTTTTGTGTGTATTTGTGGATGTTTTTTCAACCGCTCAAGCTGTTTGTAGCTATCAGTTCGCTGCACTTCTACCATGAACATGACCACAACAACTGCTTCCAAACAAAAAACGTCACCACAGCACAATCGTTATTAGTGGCCTGCTGGGCATTGTGGCCGAGAGCCCTGTAACAGCTTTGTAATGATCTCTGCATGGTGTTATCAAGCGGGATGCTGTTGCACACAGTTGCAAAGAAAATGAATTCCTGCAATTTTTTTCATTTTGTTTTATCACAGAGGTTCAACATTATCTTCAAGTAAAGGCATAGCATTACCATGCTCACTGAACTTGCGAGTGATCTCGTCATGGACAGATGAGGGCAGAGACCTGAACCACTTTATTGGCGTCAGGCTAGCTTCTACCGTGGCCCTGAGCATGTCCCTAGCCAGGCACGAGGCCCAAACTAAACACGCACACTTTGTGCACGCTTCTACCAACCATAGGTGTGTAACAACAGGGGCCTGTAAGTTGGTGGGATCTCACAAGGGCTCGTAGGATACACTATTACCAATATCAGCAGCTGATCAAAGGCCTGACTACTGCCATTCATGGAAACCACAGCTTACAGCTCTGATGGACAGCACTCGGGCATTTGCCATTGAAGTCCGGTCAAGTTAACCTGTAACTTACAATTATAACACCAGGTTTGCCTGGCAGACCACTAACAACTGGATTGCTGTTACTGAACTTTTGTCCCTAGAAAACTCTATACCAAGAGGCCTCCAAAACAACACTTCTCCGCTCAGGTCTGCTGGTGTTGTAGCTCGAAGACACGAAAATATAAACAAGTCCGGTTACAGTGCCTAAATGCATTTATTTGATCTAATTCATAAAGTATTTAACATGTGTATAAACTGAGAGCCACATGATTAGAACCATTGACAGGTGAAATAAATAACATTCATCATTGTGTTCCAATGCCATGTTCGGCTGTGAAACCATGAGTCCTAGCACTCATGTGGACGTCTCTTCAACAAACACCAATCACCCAAACACAGCTGCAGACCAAGTACACCCCGTCATGGCAGCAGCACTCCTTGATGGCAGTGCCCCCCCAGCAGGACAATGCGCCTGCAAAACTACAGAAACGACCTGATGAACGTGGGAAAGAGCTCAAGGTGTCAACCTGGCCTCCAGATTCCCCAGCTCTCAAGCCAACTGAGCTTCCACCGGATGCAGTCTGAGCCAAGAACGATCCACGGGGGCCCCAACATGGATGGAAGTTGGCTCTGGCGCATCTCACAGATGCTCAACTGGATTGGGATCTGGAGAATGAGGAGGCCAGTTTGACACCTTGGGTTCTTTGCCATGAGGGGGTGTAGTTAGTCTGAACGGTGTTTGGGTGGGTGGTGTTTGTCAAAGAGGTTCCTCAGAAATGACAGAAGTCAAAGTTTCCCAGCAGAACATTTGATTGTAACAAGATGATCAATGCTCACTTCACCTGTCAGTTGTTTTAATAATGTGGCTGAACAGTGTAGATATACATGTTAAATAAAATATAATTATATTATTTATATTATATATAAATGATATCAAATAAATGCAGGCGCTCTAAACAGACATACTGTTTATATTTCTTCTCAGTAAACAAAACCCATTTAACATGTTGAACTGAAACAAGGCCAGTTGCATACAATATAGCACTTCGTAAAACCTATTTAAAATACTACTTTTACTTCCTTCTTTTATTTCCCATTGAAGCAACTTGTGCATTGCTTCTTTGGAAATTTGTATGCCTTTTTAATTATTTTCTTTTAAAGACAAACAGAAAAAGAGGGAGAGAGTCTAGTGTCCCAACAGTGACACTGTAGTGGCTTCTGCCAACTCAAACTGTCGGTATTCAGCGACTTGTGAATGAGACTCGACTAACCTCTAGAATCATTTACTGATCCTAGAGTATTAATGAGCAGCGACTGACTTATCTCACACTTTCTGCCTTTAATTTTGGCACCTCCATTCCACTGACCTTGTTGGACCACATGTCTCTCCTCTCCAGGTCTGATCACCATACAGGTCAGAGCTGTTCCACTTGAAGCTGAAGACAAGTTCCACTGTTCACCTGGAGAGAGGAGGAAGTACTTTAGTATAACATGATGACTGCATGTGTGTGTGTGTGTGTGTGTGTGTGTGTGTATGTATATATTTATTCTGATTGTAACAGGAAAAATTCATCCGATTTAATAAATGTGTTTTTTAAAGATAAACCAAATGTATGAAGTCCTGAGAACATTTAGTGCTTTATACACAAGCAAAATGATTTTAAAGTCTATCTTTTGACACACAGGGAGTCAGTGCAGTGATTTAAATAACACATTAAACCAGAACTGAGACAAACACACTGAATACATTCGGTGCAGGCTAAAATGAGGCTGTATTCTGTGTGTATAAACTAGTTTAGCTGCTCAAAATGTCATTCTAGATGCTGACATACTAACATACTGACACATTAAACACAACACATGGAGCCTGTTAGCTAACTGTGCTGTACTCGGACATTCGGCTGTAACGATGCTAGTATTAGTTAACATTACACAGCACTATAATGGCGTCATGCTAACACTCTCCAACAGATACACACCTTAGCTAACAGGCAAACCTATCTGTAAAAACACGATGATGACATATATGTCTTTACGCGCTCCTTATAGTGTCAGTACCCGGCTTATGTGTCCTTACCAGTTAATAAAGGCAGCTGAGCCGCTGCTAACATGTTTCCCAAACCATGCAGTACATCTCCAACAACTTTAAAGTCAGCTAGCTAACATAACATAACCACTCACTTAAACTGAACGGCAAATGTTAGCTAACCAGATTTCATGGCGTTCTAAATTTCAAAAAACCTTCATGCCGATTTTACCGAAACTACCAACTTGTTATAAGAAAGTGACCTACATTTACAACTTACTGGGTTTAGATAGTTACTATGTGGAGCTGCTGATATATGAAGGAACATCACCTGGGTTATTACCTGAGACTGGTAAGTGATAACTGATCAGTACACCTCACACACAGACATGAATAAACCTATACTGAGCTGGTAACTGTACACATAAAGCAGATTTGTACAGAACATTTTACTCACCTTGTTCGTGTCCTCAGAGAAGAGCCGCTCGGACCAGAGTGAGATCTGTAAGCAATTAATATAGGCTCTACAGTTTTGGAGGGAAATGCTCTAACTTCAAGCGGGAAATGAGCGAGACCGCCCCTTTTGGCGCACACCACCTGCATTCGTTAGAAAATCTGTGGGCGGGACTTACTACTAACCTTGTTTACATTGATTCAACCAGAGAGTTCTCATGTCCTTTAAGGTTGTTTAGTTCAGTTGACTATGCAGACATCCTGTGAGCAGGGGCTTACCCTGTGCTCTGGGTTCGAGTCAAGGTGGAGGTTCGGTGATTGCAAGTAATCTTACAATCTGTCTACTTGGAAGAGGCTTAAATAAAAGTTTAAAATATTTACTAAAACTAACTCAGGTAAACAATTATTAATAGGATAAAAAAAAAGCTTACTTTTTTATTGATATTTCATTTCTCTGGTCTTTATTTGTTGTTATTCCAATACTAACGGAATGTAATCAAGTTACATTACTTTAATATTGTAATCGGGTGAATTCAGGTAATTTGGAAGCAGCTCAAGTGTTATTGATTTCTGTTCTGTACCTTTTCCATAAAATTAATGAAATTAAATGTGAATGATGACTTCATGGGGTGATGTCATAGAAAGGGGCGGGGCATGTGTACATATTATGTATATAGGAATCTATTTCTTACCGTTATATTATATTGTTTAATTTGTACCTTTAGTATTGTTTATTGTTAAATTGAACTGTCCTTAGGCTGCTGTGACACACAGATATCCCCGTTTGCAGGACCAATAAATGAGTTCTGATTTATTAAATTACATTTCTTTCCGGAGCATTCGTGACGTCAGTGACGCAACAATGTGGCGATTGTATCAGACTTTCTGTTAATATAACTTGTAAACTGTGATTTGTTGCTCTTTTCTGTACATCTCTACATCTATTGCATGTCTGTCCGTTCTGGAAGAGGGATCCCTCCTCTGTGGCTCTTCCTGAGGTTTCTTCCATTGTTTCTTTTACCCTGTTAAAAGGGTCTTTTTTTCCATCAGCATGTGAAGAATTTCCTCACTCGAATCGAGGGTCTACAGAGGATGTTGTTCACCGTACAGATTGATTCTTATTTCTTTTTTTTATTTTCCGTGAATTTAATTTTATCTTTTATCTTTTATTCTTATCTCTACTGTATATATTATATACATATATTTAAGAGTTTATTGTTTACTGTTTATTTATTGTCTAATTCCATATTTAGCTAAGAGTTTATTGTTTTACTGTCTATTGTTTACTTTCTATATTTAGCTTTATACCTCTTTTCTACCTGTAAGCTGCTGGAAATCCAATTTCCTTGCGGGAGTCATCCCAAAAGGATTAATAAAGAGAAGTTGAAGTCGAAGTCGAAGATTGTAAAGCCCACTGAGGCAATGTGATTGTGATTTTGGGCTATATAAATAAAATTGATATGATTTGATTTGATTTGATTTGGATAAAAATCACCACAACAATGCATTATATGCAAAGAATCATTTTAATTTTTTTTATATATATATATATTTTAAATAAAGCTGAAAATAAGAATAATATGACCTCTTTAACGTAAAACTGTTACACAAGTTAGAAAATAATAGTAGAAATGTTTTTGAGCAGCGGTGTAGTTTATTTAACTCCCACAATGCATTATGCTCATCCTACATTTATGTATATCAGAGAAGAAGAAGAAGCAGCTTCTCTTGTTTGTTGGTGTGTTTTCGTGTCTCGGCCGGAGGGGGGCGCAGTTTCCCACGCGGCCGCAGCCCGCTCGTTTTGGCTGAATCATTTCACCCATCATACCCAGAATGCAAAGTGAGACGCCGAAACCTCAGCAGCAGCAGCAGCAGCAGCGCCGAGCTTCCCAGGTTATCATGGCGATAAGAGACACATCTTCATCTTGAAGCCTCGCAGCGACAAAAGGATTCCCCCTCCTCCTCTTCCTCCTGCTCTTCCTCCGCTTCATGACAACACACACCGGGTCTCATGCAGCCAGGAGACCTGCCGGAGTTTTAGCCCAGATTTGGAGAAAGGACATAGCGAGTGACCGTCATGGCAGCGTCGGAGCTGTACACAAAGGTAAGACAAGTGTATATATGTATGTTTGTAGCTGCCTGCTAGCATGTCGGCTAAATAACCGTTGGGGTCGCAGGTTCAGCGTCATGCTAAACACCCTCAAATATTCAGGGTGCTCTCAATAAAAACATGCTGACAGCTCGGTCGTCGCTGTATAGAAATGTGTCTTTTTTAACAGGCAAGTCTTGTTTTGGTTTTAAATGAATGAAAATGAAGCTGAAAGCGGATAAAACGTGTTGTTTTGAGTCGCAGCAGGAGGCGTTCGGATGTTTAAATATAGATGTAAGCGCTGAAATGGGTGCAGCTGACGATAAGATGCTGCGGAGAGTCAGTTTTCTGCTCTTAAAACATTGGTCCTCTTCTCAAAATCAACCTCATTATCATCGTTATCATTAGTATTTTTTGTTGTCATTGTGCCAGCTTGTGTGTTCACGAAAACAAGATTATCTTGTCCTCCCGGGCCTTCTTGTTTGACATCTGGAGGCTTGAGGGGGGCTGGGATGATGCAAAGGCGGTGCCAGCCATCATGGAGGCTCTGCTTTTTTAAATATATATATATATATACACCGTTTTAAACAACAATTTTTGGCATCAGCTAAAAGCTGTGCACCTAAATGTCCTTGTGGTGGTGTTTTGTGACGATGTTGGTTTGTGTGTCAGGCTCATAGAGCCGGTTGTTTTGGGATGTGTGAGCCCGAGTCCTGCAGGCTGGGTACCGCCGAGAGATGCTGCGATGAGATCCGCATCCGGACAGCTTTAGCATCCTTTAGCATCCAGGATGAGAGGACTGGTGGAGGCCCTGAAGCCTCACTGTTGTTTTTTTATGTCCACAAATGCTCACTGGAGACATTGTGACACTGCAGACTGGGAGGCCTGGTATGCTCAAGAAGACTCACAAGGTCATAAGTAATGATGCTGCTGCTGCCTCTGTGTTTCTGTGATTGCAAATATTAAGAAAGTGGTGTGTGTGTGTGTGTGTGTGTGTGTGTGTGTGTGTGAGAGAGAGGGAGGGAGGAGGGAGGGAGGGAGGGTGAAAGAAATGAGTCACCCATCCCCCTACTTTGAAAGCTTGGATAAGGTTGTGTTGGAGGGGAAATGTGACAGTTTCTGTGTGTGATGACGAATGTGATTGAGATTCATTTTGAAATTCTGAATTGTGATTTCAGTCACTCCACTACAGCTGTACGTCTCATGTTGATGGACGTTATTTTCCTCCAGCCTTTTTTGTCTGAAGTGGTTCAGATCGGTGTGGACAGATGGTCACAGAGCTGTCTCTGAACCAGGTGACACAGATTTGAACCCTGTGTCAGCAAATGAACACTCTGCTGACATGTTTGACTGTGCCGGCTCCTGGGACGCTGCTTTTTTGACCTCTGATCTTGAAGGAAAGCAAACAGAAGCGCTGCATTTATTGCTGAGACACTTTTTTTTGATTAATTGATCAACAGAAAATTGACGGGCAACAATTTATTGATTTAATTTAAAGCAAAGAAATCACTGTTTCCAGCTTCTTACATATGAACATGTGCTGATTGTTTAAAATCACCAAATTGTTTAAATCACCAAAACCTGGAGTTGGAGGATATCATCTTAGATTTTAGAAACTTGTGATTAACATATTTTTTACTGTCTGAGATTTAATTGATTAACTGTCAAACTTATTGGACCTGTACACAAGAGAGCCAAGCAGTGTTCGATTTTCTTTCAGGCCAATGCTGATATTCAGGAGAAAAACCTCCTGACATCTACAGAGATGAATATATACACATTTTTGTACTGATCCTTCAAATATGTTGAACACTTTTAACAAAGATATGTGACGCAGGCAGGATATTTTACAGTTGACCTATTTCACAATGACCTTTATTGTCTGAAATTACATCAGTGCACTGAAACAATAAACTTCATTGGTAATTCATTGGGTGCTATAATTTTTCTTAATCAAATGTCCTAGTTGTACGTTCAGTTTCCTGCAAAATGCCTTTCAATTTTCAGGATATTCTCCCAAGAAACATGTTAAATTTTGATACAGAATATCTGTCTTTCAAATTTATAAAATTGGCTTTGAAACCTCGTAAAACTGCTTTTGCTCTCTTTTAGCAATGATATTATTTGTTGGGTTTTGCATAAAGAGTACCTGGGTGTGAAATTACAGCCAGCCTCTGAACAAAAAGTCAGTAGATTTTGGCTGAGCCAGCTAAATCTGTTTCCTTCGCCAGCAGCATTTGGCTTGTAGCCACCCATCAATTTGTCAGTCTTATATTTCACAAGGATCATGTTTGATTTAAAATGCTTTTAGATTTAAAAATGAACACAGGGGGAACAGTGTGCATCAGTGTGGCCTGGAAACACAAAGTTAGCTTCTATATTGAATGGATCAGTCTGTTTTTAAAAAGTCAACCTCTGATGTCAAACCCCTCTCTGTGATTTCCTTTTCCAACACAGGGCTGGAAAACACTCTGCCCTTTGTGTGTATGAGTCAGCCTTATAGAAGCTTATTGAGCAGGTCTGAGCTGCGTGGTTAACGTGCACACACACACACACACGCACAACATAAAATTCTGCTCCAGTCTACGTTTGGCTCTCTTGGCTACGTCTGACCTGACCGCCAGCATAAAGAGAGTCAGAGTTGAAGGCAGATTTTGTAGGCGGGAGGAAAGGGATGAATCAAGCAGGTGTAAACATCAATCAGGAAAACAAATCGTCTTTTTTTGATAGATTTGATTCAGTTTGTTTCATCTACTTGAACCTAAATCAAATCAAGATCAAAACTTGTCAGAGGTGAATGAAACATCGCTGCGTAACTGAGAGCAGAGAGCAGGAGGATGAAGTGAGATGATGCTCCATTAGATGACTCAGAGATGGAAAAGCTATTCAACACACAACAAGTGCATATACTTTATTTTTAGAGCTACTAGACTCGGTATCGATTTGTATGGTCATATAAAGATGTGTTGCCTCCGACTGCAGTTCAGACAGCCTTGATTTGTCTGTGAGTTGAGCTCGATGTGGTCGGCTGTCGGTCCTCTGGAGGAGCTGGCAGTAAAGGGCTGATAACAATGACTATAAATATGTCGGTTTAAAAATCACTCTAACTTGAGTGGATGGTGGAGTCAAAACCACAGCTCCAGCAACAATGACAACGACAGTGGCAAATAATATTTTTGGGGTCATTTTCACAGCCAGCAGCCTATTAAAATCCATTTGAATTTACAAAGCCATTAATCCACTTGATTTTGAGACATTATCCTACAAAATAATGTTGCAGGAGTGCTTATAAAACTGCCTACGTCTTTTATGTAAACTAATTGATTGCCTTTGTTTAACACTTTTCAGATAGCCTACTCTAGTAAGTCAATCTTGGTTATGTAAACAACTTTTAAAATGCTTATATAACCTAATATTTAGCTGCAAACTTAACATTAAAACATCCTTTTATCCCAGACATTCTGCAAAATGGTGTTTGGCACTGATGGGATCTCTGAAGTTTGTTTTGTCCTTACTTATGTCGTCCTAGATGATCGCCATGATAATTGATGTTGACCACCATTTAAAAGAGCGTTATCACTGATCAGCGTAGATGCTCGCATTGTTATTGTTACAGTTATAGTATGTTTTGTTAACTGATGAGGAAAACTAATAGTTTTTCATAAAGCAGGACCCATTCCTTCACCATGCTGTCATTCATATGCCAATCTACCAGCAAAAGGTAGTTTTCCCACATTTAAAATACTGGTAGCAAAAGACAGATTCACCTCTGCATCAGTGTGATTCTTCTATTAATCATCCCTCCTCTTAATGTATTAGTCACACTGATTAGGTGCTAAGCTGTAACAGCTGTATGTGGTGCAGGGATGTGGGACTTTATGGTGAATCAGGACTGGATCATATGGGTCAGAAAACAGCAGCAGGGCTGAAAATTTCAAGCATGTTGGTCACATGAGGTCACACATCACTCCTGATGTGAGAGAGCCAGTGATGTCACGGGCAGCTGATGGAAACGAAAACACCTGCTGTTACATCACTTGTTGGGATGTTTTCAAAAGCACAGCATGCTTTGCTATTTTAACCCACAGAGAGCACATCAACAGTGGGTTTCCATGATTTAGTGTCGGTCTACAATCAATCTACAACACCTTTTAAAACATTCTTTTCCCCAATTTTTTTTTGCCATTTTTGGTTTTGAGTGAGATGGTGCAAAAGCTTTTGGATGGATTTTGGTGAAATTTGGCTGTTATTCAATTTTCCCGAAGTATTAAACTTAATAAATTTGGTGATCCTTTTTTGGACCATTACCTTGTCAGAAATATTGTAAAAAAAAAAAAGTATTTGTCGAACATTTTATTGGACTTTAACTAAATACCTCCTATGTTACTGACATTCACATGATCCTCAGCTGCACTCACACTGTGTTTCGTTCAAGATAGCAAATGTTAGAATGCTAATGCACTTAACAAAGGTGTTGAACATGGTGAATATTTCATATTTTAGCATCATAGTTTACAAAAACATGTGGTGCTTTGTGTGCTATAGGTGACACCTCAACTGCATCTGGTGGTGAGATTTACATGATATAATGTCAGTGGTTTATTTATTTCTCTCCAGCTGTAATTGAGAGCATGTGCATAAGATTACTGAGATAACCTGGTTAAAGTAATTGCGCAGTCATGTTGTATATGCTCTGGCATGTAGTCATCGCAGTCCTGTGCGATGCAGACAAACACACCAGGGGCAGATGCATGTTTATGGCTGAAATTGGGAATCTGAGTATTATATTCAGAGTGACGGTGCAGTTATCTGTTGTGAACCTTAAGCATCTTCTTTCAACATTGTGTTTGTGTCAGTTTCCACAGGGTATCTTCAAGTAAATTACATGTGTCATTGTTACACAACACAGACTTGTTAGTTCATTTAGAAATTCAAATTCTGATTCAGGTTTGGATGTAAATGAATTGAGCTACTCCAAAACAAGAGGACACCTTTAATCCAGCGTATAGCAACAAAATTCAGTTTCACAGCTCCATTATGTGCCTGTCACACAGTTGTTTTTTGGAGCTGTGTAGTGGTTTGTGGGAAAGTCTTGTTTTTCTCCCCGTCTGCCTCAAAACTCATGTGATTGAAAAAGGAAGCCCAAGTGGTTGATAGACAGCAGGGACAGCCAGTCATCTGCTGCAGGGCGAGGGACTTTGGGGAACGTTTGTTGAGCGCTGTTTGTGTCATTGGACACAATGGGAAGGTTTCATTCACCAGTGAGTGCTGGAGCTCAGTGCTCAATCAGCTAGGGTCTGGTCTTGTGTGGCTGGAGGCATCCAGAAAACCGGCAGACTCGCAGCATGAGCTAGAGACTTGATAAAGAGACAAGATGAATCGGGAGTTGGAGTACATGTTTGTCCAAGTAAGTTTATTACCTCAAATTATAACTTCTTTAAATGCTTTTTAAAGCATTCATCCATTGAAAATCTTGTGAAATTGTTCAAGAAGATGGATCAAATGAAAAAGTCTGATCTGTTGAAGCTCCTTTCTCTGTGTAGCTGTATGTGGTTCTTTGTCAAGTGATTTCTTCAGTTTCTTTGTTGAATTTGTTGCATCTTAAGTGTGCAACATGGAGCCCCAGGACTGGCACACCCTTCTCCTGTGGTAAAATTGTATGTCATTGAAAGCAACAGGGCAGTAATAACTCCGGGGTTGCATAAAATCAGATTTTAGCCTCAGCTGAGTTTTTGTATCTGAATACAAGCAAAATCCATGGTACAGATTGTCAAAATTAAATCACTGAAAGCAGTTTGTATCGACCTTTGTAGATATTGGATTGCGTGACTGGCTTGGCAGCTAGGACACAACCTAGTTGCCGAGAACGGAAGCAGTATGTTCTCCTTTTAAATGGTCCTATACATCTATAGGCCATGTAAAATATTCTCCCAAGGTTCCCTGTTAACCGTAGCATGTTGTATTTTGTAGCAATGGAAGGGTCATATTAGAAAACCAAGAAAATATCTGAAGAGGCGGTTAGCTTAGCATCTTTTCCCAATTGTTTAAACTGTTCAGGCCCATTTTCTGGTGTAAGCCTGAAGCAAAACCTCATCGGTGCACTGATTCTCCTACCCTGGCATAGCATACAGAAGTGAACTACACTACTCTAAGAGTCAGCACGGACTAGACTAATGTGATTAGGTGCAGGGCAGCGTCACAGCTTAGTGGGCAACACTGATCTCTGATCATTGGCACGCTAGTCGTGCCAAGAGTCCAGTTAGGGAACACTGGTGGGTTCAGCGAGACCAACAGAGTTTCTCTCCAACCGAACTCTCCACCAGCTATAAGGTCTTTGTATCTTGGCGTCATACTGCGTCTGCCCAGCTGAGCAGAAAAACAGCAGATTCTCACGAGTGGCATCATGTGACGAGGCCTCTGCAGTCTGGAACTCCATTGACTGCTTTACTGAGAATATGTGAGCAAAACACTGTCCGCACACCACAGCAGACGTCTAGATATTTGTCTCTGCCAGACTGTATCATTACAAAAGCTTTATCTGTTCACTTGTATCTCCTTCTTTTCATTCTTCTTTAAAGTTGAAAGAACAAGTTTATTTCACCCACTGGACCACCTACTTCTTTACAACAGAGCAGAGGAGTGTCATTTTATTTGAGTGGAGTTCAGCTACATGGATAATGTGTCGACCATGATAAGATCTATTTGACCTGATTTGATTTTTCGTATTAATGTTTTAACTGAGCAATATTTGACTGGTACAACTGTATTACCAGAGCGTTTTCTCATTCACCTGAAGACTCAGTGATGTAGCGAGGGCACGGGACAGTCTTTTTAGTCTTCCGTCAACAGTGCTGCCTAAATGTGAAGTTGTGAAGTTTTTGTTGGCATTATAGATTATCCATTGTTTAATAAAGTTAGTCAAGTGAGACTTAAAGATAAAATGTGTAACAGTTCAACATTAAGGCTTCAGAGTGTCAGTGATATCAGTATGGTGAGGTGCCACTCAAAGGGTACTGAAGAAGTAGCTTACATCAGGAACAGCCTGTTCACCTTGCTGCTGTCTGGCAAGTGATACAGGAGTATCTGCTGCTGTACCATCAGACTACAGAGCAGCTTCTTTTCAGCTTCTGTCTAAAAATCGCTAGAAGTATGTTATATCTTTTGGTTGAGTTTTTTACTTGTGTAATTCTAAATGTTGATTGCCGAAGTCACATGGATTTTAATTGGTAAGGTGGTTGTTCAACAATGAAGGCAACAACTCCCATGATCCCACACTACCTCATGATGACATCTTTGTTTTGATTGTGAGACTCAAAGTGGCAGAAATTGAAATATTGTGTGTTTTCAATGCATAGATAACAAAAATAGTCCTTCTTTTGTAAATCTTAAAGAAATCACAAAAATCCAAAAAAGTTCATACTGGAAATTATTTTCATGAATGTGTCCTGATAAGCCATCAGTTAGGATAAGTCACTGTAAGTAGAGGAAAAACCCTGAGAGGGTTCAGAGAAGTCATGGCATGCCAGGGTGTCTCCAGTCCAAGAGTGAAATCTCAGAGCTCAGTATTAGCAAGGTGAAATGACTCTAATCTGCTGTTGACTTTGTAAACACTCTGGATGGATGCCCGGCACCATGGCTACAGCTTTACACCCCCAACACACACGTATATACATACTGTATGTGCACATACACTGCACGCACACACACACACACACACACACACACACACACACACACACACACACACACACACACACACACACACACACTCACTCCCACTGCCCTGATATATGCCCTCCAAATCTCAGATTTTCTCTAATGTCCTTGCGGATGTGCTGCAGCAGATCAAGAACAAAATTAGGGTTTAGGTTTACAACTGAAATGAATGTGACTTTAGTGACGGCACGACTGGTCACTTCACAAACATCTTTGTGCTCACACAGATTTGGATGTAATCAGTTTAATCTCACGTCTTTGTTAATGTAAACATATCCGTACACATTGTTCCTCTCCTGCCTTAATGCCTCCCTTTGGATGCTTACATAATTCCATGTCTGTGGCTCAGGAGAACAATTAAGACCAGTACAAGCTTTAGCCATCGTGTGAGCAGTAGCGGCAAGTTGTAGCTATATGCGAATGTAATGAAATCTCGGTGTAGTTGACTGCAATGAGATTAGCCGGTGTTAAACCCTCAGTTAGCTTAATCAGGTCCTGATCCTTTGTCTCAGTTAAACCAGGATTAGCTTCAGCCCAGTCTTGTACCTTCAGGAGCAGCCTCTCCCTGCTGTGAACTAACCTGCTGACAGGCAGCCACTGTGAGGGAAAGTGTGAACTACTTCATTATTGGATATAAAAGAAATTGAGTCATTAAAAACATGTCAATGTGCTGCTATCCGGTGTGGTGTGTAAAGGAGTTGGGAATGAGACTCAGCAATCAATTTGCTTACAAATCGGATCTTTAATCACAAAGGTTCAGCCCGATTATCTGCTTACAATTAAAGGGCACTGCATCATTTAAACACTATCAGTTTGCTATGAATGTATTGTAAAAAGCCCTCTGCTTCATCAAGCTGGAGAAAAACAAACCTGAACACACAACTGTGACATCATAAGGCTAATCTCAGCTTGGGTAAGGACACTACAGATTTATTACAAACACCCTGATACCAGCTTTATTTTGAAAGTAACTTTGTAGAACTTAAGTTACAGCATTGCCTACTTAGAAAAGTGAGAGAGAGAGTGCTTTTGAGTTAGCAGAAATGAAAACCCCTTTTCATTGCACACTTATATTCTCCAGTGGATGGGCATCTGCCCTTAAATGTATTGACTCCACTGACACTGAATAACATATTCTACGATGCATAATCTGTAACTCTGCAGGCTTATAATAACAGGAATGGCAGTTAAAAATCCACATCACAGCTCTTTAATAATCTTTTATGCTTGTTTACGAAACAACATTGAGTCGGCACAGGGGTGCATTTATATTTTTTTTTTTTGGCAATTCACTTAAAAAGGTTGTATTATTTGAGGTACATTAAAGTGAAACAGAAACCAAGGGTTTTGACAGCTGTGCAGATTTTTGGTTGCTAACGATCAGACAGCGAATTTAACCGAAAAATACCAGCACCTTTTTATTGTGATGACCCTGATGAAGGCAACAAGTTGAAACACGTCGGTCTAATAATAAAGTTGTGTTGCTTGGAGCTTTTCTGACCGTTAAAGAAGTAGGAGAGAAACAGAAACAGTTTGAATGCATCAGGGATTTTCTTTTTTTGTCGAAGTATTTGAATGCATCACTTTGTAATGCTGCATTTTGCACACTAGGATTATGGACAGTGCAGCATTATGGGAAATGTAGGAACCAGCATTTTTGGAGCTTGCCCCAAACAAATGTGTAAAAGTCAAGGTTGTCTTGGCCACAGCCGTTTCCATCTTTTTGTAATGTGTCTCATGCGAATCCCTCAACCATATTCAAATCTAGTACTTAATTGCTGCAATTGCCCTTTAATCTACTGTAATAACCAAATCAGAAGTCACTTGACTGGTTCTCCACTGCCTTTTCCTGGAGTAAAGGAAAAGCAATTAAACATGTGCTCAGGGCGAGATCACGCTGAATACATTGAGAATGTCACCATTCATTTGAAATGATCTCCTGCAGACTGGATTCAGATGCGGGTAGAAGAAGGTGTTGCATTGTTCATGTGCCTGCTCTCCATGTTGTCATTCTGTCTATAATAATATAAAAATAATATTGACCATAACCACTCGTACTATCTAGATTTTTAGATTTATTGCTATGTTTATCTTTCTGGACACTTCATGCATTTTGCACATTTATCACATAGAGAGCAAGAGATAAACACAGACCTGCAAACACAATGCAGTCTCTCACTCAGCATGCAGCGTATGTGGAGCGAGCCCAATGCAGACAGACTTTAGTCATGTGATTTCTGATGTCAGAGATGCTCTGACGTCTTTGCTTCCTTTCCGTCACTCGTCTTCTCTTCCTCTGCCGCCCATAACACAGCAGGCTGACCACCATCCATCCATCCCTCCATCCCTCCATCCATCCATCGCTCTGTGAGGCAGACAGAGAGGCTGCACTCAGACTCATCACATTTTTCTCCCCAGCTTTCAGACGCCCCAGCTTGTGTTTCATTGTGGAGGATTATGTCCTTGAAGCATGTAAATGTCCGTCTGTCTGTCTGTCTGTCTGGGTGGCTCTTATCCTTCACCTCACCTCTGTTTTCTGAACCTAGGGGAATTTGTTGGTCTATAAATATGATTCATAGCCCCTGCAGCCATCTTTTATTGCTGTTTGTCTGTCTGTCTGTCTGTTCACCCCATACTCAGGTAGACGCACGCATGCACGCACACACACACACTTTTGTATGTGTCTCTGTTTTGGTCCAGGAGTAAAGAGAAAGAAAAGAAAAGAAAACATGCAGACAGGCAGCATATTCAGTGTTAACCAGTTCAGGATAATCATGCTTGACACCAACTGACGTGCTTAACAGATGTGTCTGTGTGTGTGTGTGTGCGTGTGTGTGATGATTATGAGGATCAGGAAGTGTGCTCAGTAGCGCAGTGATGCCTCTGTGAGGTGTGATGCTGCTCAAAACTCGCTGGTGCTATTTTTAGCCTCTGTCGTCCTCCTCCTCCTCCTCTCCCTCTCTCTCCTCTCTCTCCTCTCTCTCTCTCTCTCCTCTCGGTTGCTAGGAGGCTGGCCGATGGGACGGTCTCCTGTGGGGACCAAAAAGGTGAAATGACTGAGGAAATGGTGGAATTGGAAGTAGGATAAAAGAGAGGCAAAGCTGTTTGCCTGTAATTGCAAATGTGTCGCCGCCCCCCCCCCCCCTTTAGAAAAATTTATTCCATTTTGTTTGCCCTCAAGCTTTAAGCCTGTTCAATATTTTTTTTCCCCAAACGACAGTAACACTTATATTACTTATCAGCTTGTTCCAGCTCGTGATTGAAGCTGTCTGGGTTTCTCACTGAGTCAAATATTCAAGACTCCACGGCCTCATGGATGCATGATTCTGTCTGATGTGTTGTGGCTCCTTTTTCTAATATTCCTTAAGTTTAGCCTGACATATTTCATATCTTTAGAAATCTGTAGAACTCTGCTACAATTTCAAATAAAGATCTGCTGATTTCAACAGTATTTGGCTACACTGCAGGCGTTCCATCCAGGCGTGATCCATCTGCAACAAAATGGGTTTCTTGATTTGGATGAAAATGTGCAAGTTGTTAATTTGCAATTATTTAATTTTGCCTGAAACTTTCCTTCTTGGTTTCAAGAAAACAAAGACAGGCGTTGGGTGATATTTTGATGCATTCATTTGCTTTTATGGACATAACAACTATAATTGACTCCTTGCAGCCGAATGCGGCAGCAGCTCTGATAAATCTGTCAGCTTCGGCAGGCAGGTGTTGTTCCGACAACATTTCCAAACATTGTGTGTAAACTACTCAGTGGGCTGATTGTGCCAATAATATGTCATTGTTACTGAGACAGTTGCATTACTGACACAGTTTATTGCACAGAAGTTGTCTTGAATTTAAAATGTTTATTAAGTTGTTAAATTCACCTAATCTGTCGTAATTTGTACAAAAAGGCATCTCTGATTGACAGTCAGACTTGGCAGTTTGACCACAGATGTTTTAGTTGTGAGTGTCAGACAGATGTGAGGGTGCATGATGTGTTGTGCAGGTCTCCCCCCTTTCAGCTGCTGTACACACAGATAGACACACTCTGTATATCTCACATTATGCGTTTCTTATTCCTCTCTTCGACCTCACACATATAGCTCAGGAGCAACACGCCTCTCATTATCTCGCTTCCTGAAAACCACTTGTACACAGTAGAGCCAGACAGATAAATTGGCCATTAGCGACCAATGTATCAGCTGGTATTTGCTTATCACAGACACATTTACATCAGCGTAAGTGCCAGCTGATAATTGACAAAGAATTGCAGTACAGAAATGCCAAATTATGTTTAAGGTAATTTAGAAACATTGACGACTTACAATTCTACTATTTCTGTCCTTCAAAGTGTTTCATGAGATGTCCGTGCAAACTGTATGCTGGTCACAATTCTTTGAATAGCCAACTTTAAAGGACTTTTATTTATGTTATGAGATTAGATTTATTAGAATTGATTAACTTTACAATGTCAGAAACCGTTTCGGCCACATAAATCCAGTGTTGCTCAGTCTAACTCTTTGCACACCGTCAATTACCATTTACTACACGCCTGTATAGTTCCCATCATATAGTTACATTTTTCTTTTATGGCTGTGGTGTTACCGTTAACTTTGTCCTCTGACTTTCACCGTTTGCCTCACTTCTTTTGTAACTGTCACTCAGTGGCAAACCTGAACCACACGGCAGACTTTCTAACCACACTGATCATGCTGTTTGGTGCTCCTTCAGGACTGGAGAGAGAGGAGAATAAGACAAAGTGGAGAGAAACAAACTGGGACAACCTGGAGGCTTGGTGGAGAGGAGTGTGAAGCACATCCAGGATCTGTATTAACAGAAGAAAAATAGATCTGATGTATGTTGTTGATGGTGCTCAGTTTGAAGTAGTTGGTCTAATCAAAAGGACTAAACACTCTCTCTTTGATTTCTTCTTCTTAACATAACGAGCGAGAGACGAAGAGTCGGAGAGAGGCAGGGCGAGGATGTGTGTGACCATGATGTCATGATTCAGATGATCGGTGGTGACGCAGCTGACCGAATTAACCAGTTTCTCTCCCACTGCGTCCTTCTACAATGAGGTCTTTCTCCCTCGACTCTGTGAAATCGTTCTCAGCAGTTTATGTGACGAAGCCAAAAGTAGCCGTGAAACCCTCTGTCAGTAAGATTCTCAGCGCTCATTGTCATGTGCTTCAGCGGCCAATGTCGTCATCCAGAAAGTATCATTAAGATGAATATCAGCCAGGGCGTCGACTATTGATCATTGTTGATTAATCTGTAGATTATTTTCTCAATTATGTCTATAAAATATCAGATCATGGTTAAAAATGTTGATCAGTGTTTCTCCAAAGCCTAAGATGACGTACTCAGACATCTTGTTTTGTCCACAACAAGAAGATGGAATTAGAGATTTTGATAACTAATTGAATAATCATTTCAGTTGTATTCTCAGCAGAGTAAAAATCCTCATTGGTGTTGGGATTGTGTGAATGTGGGCTTGCTTTTAGTCCTCATGTGTCCTGGATTAATCTTTAACAAAGGCAAAAAGATGAGGAGTTTAATCCTTTTTCTGTATTTCCACACTTACACCACTGAGGTGTTGAATCCAGCACAAACACACATGTAAGAGTCAAATGACGTGGATAAGACTGCTGAACCACGTAAACCCCTAATGATTACGTAATCCCAAACGCACTGTCAGAAAAACAACTTCAGTGTTGTTTGACCACTGACTGATGTCTGTACTCCAGCAGGCCACACTCACATATTAACACACCGTAGCACCTCTTCTGCCTACGTTTTTAAGTCTACGGTTTGGTTCTCTCAGTCCTTAGTTCACTGCCCTGTTTCCGGCAAACCGTTAGAAGTACGATTTTCTGTGTGTGTGTGTGTGTGTGTGTGTGTGTGTGTGTGTGTGTGTGTGTGTGTGTGTGTGTGTGTGTGTGTGTGTGTGTGTGTGTGTTCATGCGTCTACGTTTGTGAGCTGGATTCCTCAGCCATGTGACTGCCAGTGTTCATCACTGTTTTACCCACATGTCTGTGATCAGCTGATTGCCTCCAGTCACAAGTTTGTAAGAAACAGTTTTATGGTGAACTGTGTGTGTGTGTGTGTGTGTGTGTGTGTGTGTGTGTGCGTGCGCGTGCGTGCATTAGTGTTTGTTAAAATGAGTTGTTTGACCACAATAGATTTCTTCAGTCGTTATCATCTTCTATTAGTCTGACAGTCTGTTCCCACAACATTTGGAGACTGTTACGAACCATTTGCTCATGACTGTATAAACATAAGAGCCCAGTGTTTCCTCTGAAGTCATCCAGTTTTAATTATAAGCAGAAAAGATTAAAACTGTCTTTCATCCCTCTTATCAAAGGGTTTGAGTTAAACTTTTGTACAGCAAAGTTCGGTCAGATAAGTAGTATCTCCAGATGATAATAATTTGATAATAACATCATTGACTTAACATGCATAACTCAACTTGTGGATGGATGTGACTGATATTAATTGTATCTGCTGACCTCTGTTTTGCCTCTTGTGTTTACATGCATGTTTGTTTACATAAGAACATCACAAACGTTTTATGATGCCAGAATAACTTTTCACTAGGGCGGTCTCTCTGCATTTTATACTAATCATATAAGTAGTAGTTGTGGAAGTATTAGTAGATTTTGCTGTGTTTTTTGTTTTATAATAAAAAATATTTTCACTTTTTTTTTTACGTGACCTGCTGAATATCACATGTACGGAAGAGGATTAGGGCCACATGTGAATTTTTTTTTTAGTTCTGACTTTAAAGTCAGAATTCTGAGAAAAAAGTCAGAATTCTGAGAAAAAAGTCAGAATTCTGAGATTAAAGTCAGAATTCTGAGAAAAAAGTCAGAATTCTGAGATTAAAGTCAGAATTCTGACTTTTTTCTCAGAATTCTGAGATTAAAGTCAGAATTCTGACTTTTTTCTCAGAATTCTGACTTTAATCTCAGAATTCTGACTTTTTTCTCAGAATTCTGACTTTTTTCTCAGAATTCTGAGATTAAAGTCAGAATTCTGACTTTTTTCTCAGAATTCTGAGATTAAAGTCAGAATTCTGAGATTAAAGTCAGAATTCTGACTTTTTTCTCAGAATTCTGAGATTAAAGTCAGAACTCAAAAAAAATTTACATGTGCAGACTTCTGACTTTATTCTCAGAATTCTGAGAAAAAAGTCAGAATTCTGACTTTAATCTCAGAATTCTGAGAAAAAAGTCAGAATTCTGACTTTAATCTCAGAATTCTGACTTTTTTCTCAGAATTCTGACTTTTTTCTCAGAATTCTGACTTTAATCTCAGAATTCTGACTTTTTTCTCAGAATTCTGACTTTAATCTCAGAATTCTGACTTTAATCTCAGAATTCTGAGAAAAAAGTCAGAATTCTGACTTTAATCTCAGAATTCTGACTTTTTTCTCAGAATTCTGACTTTAATCTCAGAATTCTGACTTTAAAGTCAGAACTACAAAAAAAATTCATGTGTGGCCCTAATCCTCTTCCGTACACATGCACCAGTGCGACCAATGAGAATGGTTCGTTGCACTTGACAGATTTTTCGGTGCATGACCGTTTTTGAAAGCATGTACTGGCATTATTATGCTGTTATATCAACACTATTTCAGTTACATAAAATTATCTTAAAATTACTCTGATATAATTTACTGCAATTATTCTGGGACAATGTATCATCAAACAAAAAATCGTGATTACAGCAGGGCCTGATTGAAAAACAGGATGACATGGGTGTTTACCACATTAGAGTAGTAAGAAATTATCTAATTTTGAAAGATTATATTTGTTTGTTTTTTTATATTGACAAACTGCTGTCAGTTTAAATACAGAAGTCTTTAAAAAGATATAGGTTTCTGGTGGTAATGTGAATTCCAGCCGTGGCTCTTTGTATAATTTGTATTTCTGTTGTGCAGTAACAAGTATTAATCTAATTTTATTCATTTTCTTTTGTTTCCCTCTCTCTCAGTGTGCTCGGGTGTGGATCCCCGATGCAGAGGAAGTGTGGAAGTCTGCTGAGCTCACCAAGGACTACAAAAATGGCGACGCCTCCTTGCAGCTCATGCTGGAGGATGGAAAGGTGAGGATGGATAGAAGAGGAGTGTTGGGAGGAGGCCCAGCACCGCTAACATGCTTTGTCTCATCTCAGCTCTGTTTGTTTCCCTCTGTGCCTCAAAGACACTCCAGAGTGCTGGGTCTCATTAGCAGTTACTGGTTTTACCATTAACACTCCCCACAAACGAGACCAGCTTGCAAATATGCCCCTAGGAGCATTTTGAATGTATAGAATTAAATTGAATCCCTCAGCCTAGAATCCAAACAGCCACAAGCTCAAAGCAACAACAAGCATTCCGGTTAATGAATACATGCTGCGGGCAAAACTATTTGCCATATTGTTCCCAGTGATTTATTATTTATGTAATCATATGTAAATGTAGCCGGCACCATCAAGATGGTTACTGTATGCTCCTGGTTCAGGTGGTTTAAAGAAAAGGTTCACCCAAAATATTCAAATTCTGTCATTATCTAAAACAGTGTTAATGTGGATTAAGAATTGCTTTGGGGTTAGTGTTAGGGTTCTGCTGCAGTTTTTAAAAACAATCCTCAATTAATTTGCTTGGAAAGTTGGAAAAATTGGCAGATTTCTGGTGTCAGTCCAGGCTAGTTGGAGGTCGAGCACTTTTTTAAGTAGTCAAGGTTATTTGAACAGCTTAATATCACATACCATGTCTCAGTGGGCTTTTACAGGCCCACTAGAGCAATGTTTTTTAACATCTGTCAAGCTCTCAAAGATGACAGGAAGAAATCACCCTAAAACCCAACAAATCCATGTCCTTACATTGTATAATAAGGTATTTATGCACTGTATTCTGTGAAAATACTGCACCCTGTCTATCATTGTGGGGTTTGCTACTCTTCCAGATCTGTGTGCAGAATATAATCCTCAATATTTCGATGGAGTGATTCTCTCTGTCAGTGCTCTCTGCTCTATTAAGACTACATATCTGTTGAAGAATATCAAAACAACACACTTGATAAATTAGTCAAGCAATCTGATTATCTGTTTCATTCATGCTGTTGTTTGCTAACAAACTTCCGGGTAACAGAATTAAACATACTAATCAAACAAGTCTCAGAAAGACAAAGAGATCCCTTCAGTAAGGATATAAAAAATTGCGAAAATGTGCGAATAAAAATGTGCATGAAGCAGACAAGCGGAAGTCTCCACACAAAACTGAAAACAAGATTAGTACAAAACAATACAGATTTAAGTGGATGCTGGTTTTGCTCCACAGCCATTGCAAATCAGTAATCTGTCTCATGACATATCTGAGAACATAAAATACAGTATAAATACTTTCAGTGGGAAAGGGACATCTGCTATTGGTTCTATAAACGATGGGTTCACAACTGTCAGTCAGCCTCAGACAGCCGGACCTTCTAAACATGTGAAGGATCTTATAGACGCGCATCAGGAAGAAATGTCTCAGTGGATTTTACCAGAGGACTTTATTGTTTGGGGGGGAAACTTTTTTTCACTTCTGTCCTTTGGCAGTAAAAAGGGAATGTTTCTGTCTCATCATTTGGTGAGTATAAACACGGTCTGCTGGCATAGAAAGGATGGCTGAGGAGAAATTCAAAACATTTTACCTGAATTTTTACCATAGGCACAAAAAGTACTTGCATCTTAGTGGTTGGTAGTGATGGTAAAAATCATGAATCAGGACACCTCAACCATGTTTTAATTTCAGTTCTTGCATCGCTTCTTAAATGGAAGTGATGCAAATCAAAAACATCAGATTTTTTCAGTTTTTACAAATGAAGATCATCAGCGAACAGGCTACACCCCCTGTCGCTTGTTTCAAACATAAAATGTTCACCTTGGTTCTGTTTTAGCAAAGTTTAGTGCATATCTGATATCAATGGTTATTGAAATATAAGGAATACTAAGTTGGTTATTAATAACACCTTCACTAAATAATCTCCAAAACTAAATTGTGTCCCTCCTAGTGCTCACTTGTAGTTTATCTTGTGAATTATTCAGTGAGAGTTTTCTTGCTCCCTGTATGTTTGGACGATGATGAGTTCTTAAATTTTAATAAATGATCTTTGGGAGAAACAAATCTCAAAGTATTAGAATCTTGACACATGTCGCAGTCAGATTTGCACTGATCCAACACATTTTGTTTGAATATTACACTTCACAAGTGTTGTTTGTCTCTGTTCTAACTCTCCTGTCTCACCTCCAGAGCATTGAGCACACGCTTGACCCCAAGACAAAGAACCTGCCTTACCTGCGAAATCCCGACATCTTGGTGGGTGAGAATGACCTCACAGCGCTCAGCTACCTCCACGAGCCGGCCGTGCTGCACAACCTCAAAGTCCGCTTCGTTGACTCCAAGCTCATCTACACTTACTGCGGTAGGTCGAACTTTAACCATCTAATTAAAAATCGACTGTAAGTTGCAGTGCTTTGGTTTGAAATCCTACTTTCTAACTGAAGAAGCATCCACTGGCATCAAGGTTTGCTTCCCCCCTCGACTTGCACTGCTCTTTTTTTTATAAACAACAAGAAATAATGAACAATACATATCCATTATAAACAATATTCCTCCCCTCTGAGAAGAAGAACGAAGCCTCTTCATTTGTTACCTGTTAAATGCTGCCTGTGATCTCATATTTTGCCTCTGTGTTTTGTTCTTTAGGAATCGTTCTGGTGGCCATCAACCCGTACGAGACGCTGCCAATCTACGGCTCAGACATCATCAATGCCTACAGCGGTCAGAACATGGGCGACATGGACCCACATATCTTCGCTGTGGCAGAGGAGGCTTACAAACAGATGGCCAGGTTCGTATGTGCATGCGTTACCTGAGTAGCCTTGGTTCTAGTCTCCTTGTTGCTCAGCCCTCCCTCTCTCTGGGGTTTGTAGGTCAAAGCTGAGCCAGAAATAGGCTTGTGGTGGTCTCTCTCTCTCCCTCCACTTCTTGCTCTTTTAATCAAACACACATGCTGCTTTTCTCTGCAGGATCAAACCAGAAGATCTCTGCGGCCCCCCTCAGGGAAGGGCAGTAAACAAGCACATATACACAGGTTTAATCAGCTGTCCCTCCTTCTCTCACACAGGGCAGCCAACATTCACTGGCACCACTCAACATGGGAGAGCCTTGCAGGCAGTGTAGGGCTGCACAGCAGGTCATATTTATAATCTATATTGAATCGTACTTGGCAGGAAAAAGAAAAAGACCAGAAAATCCAAGAAAAGCAATCGTTGCTGACTCAAGGAAAAACTCCCAAAAACTGTATAAGAAACTAATCAAAGAAGAGCTCAACAGGCTCACGATGAATTTGGAGCCATAGGTGGAAAAATGCCATTTGCAAACAGAGAAATTATCTCAACAGAGCCAACTTTCCTACCAGCATCTGGGACTTGTTACTAAAGAGGAGGGCACAGTAGGAGGAGGCATTGTTGCCTCAGGAATGTATCTCCCTTCTTGGGATAAGGAGAGGATTGCCTGCTGGATATTAAAGCATGTAAAGCTACACAGGGGCTTATATGGTGTGTTAACACCTGCTCGGCCTGCAAGCATTCAAAAATGGCCGTTGATGAAAGCGTCTCACACTTTATATGTTATAACCCTGGTGTTGTTTGTGTCATTTAAAGGATTGTCCTATTGCCAGTCAGAGCCAATATTGAGCTCCCCTTGACTCGACTGGTCATAATTGGGCGTTATAAGTACACTCAAGTAATAAATGCATATCCTTATATTTTTTTTGTTTTGGTTCAATTTGTCAGGGATGAGAGGAACCAGTCGATCATTGTGAGCGGGGAGTCCGGAGCAGGAAAGACGGTATCAGCCAAATACGCCATGAGATACTTTGCTACGGTCAGCGGCTCTGCCAGTGAGGCCAACGTGGAGGAGAAAGTCTTGGCTTCCAACCCCATCATGGAGGTGAGGAATGGAGGCTGTCAGTTTTATCTGTTTCCTGCTGATACTCCAATGTCATATCTTAAAATATCAATTAATCAACCTTCTGAAAGCTTTTTGTGAGCATTTATTTATAATTCTACTCAGTAGATGCAGAATCAGTCTAGATTTACAGATTTTTGCCACTGAATTTGTGAAATCATTTAATGCGTCTCGTGTAATGAAGCTGTGTTCCATAGCTGTGAATGTTTCTTCTAAGTGCAAGTCTTGCGTCATTTTTCCTGGCAGTTTGTGAATAGACCCTTGTTTCTTTGGCCTAATTACACCACTATATATTCACTTAGTTGATTTGTAAAAGACACAGGCTGAATGTCATGCTGTTTGTCCTTCTCCTCTCCTCTTGTCTCGCTCGCTTCTCCACTGGCATTTACTTACTGCACCCCCTTCATTTTCTCCGCCACGCTCTGTCTTTCTGGCCCTCGAGCTGCTCTCTGCTGTGATAACACAGCTCTCCTCCTTAACTGTGTGTGTGTTTTTGTATTTCATCCTGTAGAGTCATAAGAACAGGAGGAGTTGGAGAGCTCTCCTGTGCCCATATGCCACTACCCCCGCCTCCCCTACCCGTCCTCCACCTCCTGCTATCCCCCACCCTGTCTCTGCTCTATTAGCATCACTCTCCCAGCCACCACTTTCACCTCAAGCCAATCAGAGACAGACTGGCTGAATGAATAGAGAGCTTTCTTTCGTCGCAGTGATGTCACTTCAGCCCCTAAGCCTCGGCGCAGAGCAGACGGTTGCATCAGCCTGTTCGATATTACAAAACCTGCGTGTGTGAGAGCAGCCGAGTGTTTGTGCATGGTGTTTATATGTGTTTGGCTGATGCAGGCAGAGATTGGAATACCTGTTCTGCTGAAAGGCTCCTTGTCTGCGGTGAAAGACTGTGTGTTTGGCCTTAACTCAGCAAGAACCCTCCGTGCTCACATTTAACTCTACTCAAGCCAGCTGCTTGTGTGTGTATGTGTGTATGTGTGTGTGTGTGTGTGTGTGTGTTGTGTGTGTGTGTGTATGTGTGTGTGTGTGTGTGTGTGTGTGTGTGGCCCCACCCGTCTACTGACAATTCCTCGTACGGTCATTGATTAATCATTTATATTGAACTGAGGCTGCTGACTGCAGATTTAGATTTACAGTAGCTCAGCAGGAAAAGTCAATCAGCGTATCCAACAACGTTCCTGTGGAGGAACAGTTCATTAAAACATGCTAATGATTTGTTAGGTGTGTGTAGAGTAGAAGAGGCTCTGGTGCGTAGTACTCATGGCAGTTTAATATTTATGAGGCTAACACCAGTAACCAATTAGCTTAGCTTAGCATAGAAATAGTAACAGAGGGAGAGGGCTTTGTCTCTGTCCAAAGCTAACAAAGTCTTCTAACTAATGCGTTTAATGCTCACTAATTAGCATCTTGTATCTCGTTTGTTTAATCCGCCGTACAAAAACTGAATGCAATAACGACTCACTGCAGTTTCATGTGACGGACTATCTTTTGGGTGGGAACAGTGAATTCCTGGCAACAAGACTTCAGGATTTTATTTATTCTTTCTGGCCAATGAATAGTTGTTAAATAGATGTTGTTACCTTTGGAGCGATCCAGGTTAACTGTTCCCTCGCAGCCTGACTTTGTGGTCAGCTAAGCTAACCAGGTGCTGACGTTGGCATCATATTCACTGCACAGGCATGACCGTGGTATCAGGCAAGAAAGCAAATAAGTGTGTTTTCCAACATGCTCAAGAGCCAAAGCACATTTTCTCTGTGATGATAGATACTTGTACTTTCTCCCTCACCATAGAAACAATAACCACAGTAAAGACTCCCTTTCATTCTGCTGTTGTGTTATCCTGCAATAACTGGAACTACCATGTGTGCTCAGTCGATTTGAAGCCAAATAGCATTTAAATTAAAATGTGCTGCTGCACCATCTGCTCTATGTAAATGTAACTACTCTCTCAACAATATTTTGCATCTCTCTGCATTTTGTCTTTTTTCCATCACCCAGGCCATTGGAAATGCAAAGACCACCAGAAATGACAACAGCAGTCGCTTCGGGAAGTACATCGAGATCGGCTTCGACAACCGCTACCGAATCATCGGCGCCAACATGAGAACATATCTGCTGGAGAAATCACGAGTGGTGTTTCAGGTGAGCGCACAAATGCACATTTAAGTTTGAATGAACACACACAAGGTGTTTTGTTGTACTTACTTACTTACTCATATTTCATTGACTTGCACTCACTCCATTACTCATCATGACCATTTTATTCTGAACTGGACTCTTGAATAGACTTGACATGCAGCACATTAGGCTCTTAATGATGCAGTTACCACTTTTGTGGAGTCTTCTGAAAGCACAGCTTAAGTCACACTGGCCTTGTCGTGTCCTTCAGTCATATTACCTGGTTCCTGATATCATATTTCACTCCTGCTGAGGTGTCCTTGGTCCTGAACTTGTTCTACATGAATTCACACAGTTCTAACGCTGACCTTACAGGCAAAAGAGGATTTAATTTGTTAAAGATCGACCGTGATTTGTTATTCCTTGACATTCCTTGACTTTGGAGGTGTTTTTGCTGGATGAGTCAGCACTAATGTATTTATACATCATGTACTACAGCCATAATGCAGCACATACAGGGGATTGTTGGCAGGAGTCAGAAGAGCTGAGACAGTACATTTTTTAGTTCATCAAAGATGTTTATCTGGAAACAGATAACAGCCTTTTAAAGAAGACAATAAAACTACATTGAAGTTACGCTAGAATTACATTTGTGTTATGCACATACTGTCTCACTAATTTATAATGATAAATGACACAACTCATGTAGCTAAACACACAGCTACCGTCACATTGGTTTACCAAAATGCTAGTGTTGCTGCACACATGATTGCATTTACAAATAGTGTTCCTTGTAATTTGTCATATTGTCACGTATCTAACTTGGCTGTTGAACAGGCAGATGAGATGCAGAGAAGAAACTTGTGTAGTGACAGTTCTCTGATTAATATGAGTGAGATGTCTCACTGAATGTCTGACTTCAGTCATGTCACTATTTGTAGGAGGCTTAGGATAGCCCAATAGTTGAGATGCATACCTATAGAAATTGTCTCTGTCTCTACTATGACCATCATACAAGAGCAAAAAAAAATGGAAATTATTTCTAAAAATGTAGATTATTGAAGACCTTAACTCTTCCCACCCAAAAGGCATTGTTGATTTCAACTGAGTAGTGAAGAGTTGTTGTTTTTCAACAAAACTGTTTCCCCTGCTCAAAACTTCTATTTGCTGTAACGTTTTAAATGTGTCATTGCTCCTCACATGTTTGGTCTCCTCACCAGTACAAAGAAGTGCAGTCACACACACACACACACACACACACACACACACACACACACACACACACACACACACACACACACACACACACACACACACACACAAGCAGTTTGTTCAGTAGCAGTCATAAAAAACACTGATCTCACACTAACCATCAGTGTGGCTCGGGTGTCCTTTAGAGCAGAAGAATGTGTTGTATATGTAGCAATAACAAAAGACAAGGAGGAGGAAACAAAGTAAACCCCAAACAATCTGTCACACTGGGTTACCACCTGGCACTCCTTTCCTCTTCCTCCTCTTTTTCTTATCAAAGAACTTCCCGAAGTAATGACCCTTACCTTATCTGTCTTGTCCTTTTCTCTCTTAATACAGCGCCCACAGTCTCAGAGATACCAAATCAGTGCACATGTTTTTGGTTTGCATGCTTTGTTCTACCTAGATGAGGTTAACCTACTTGTCCTCTTATGTAACTTTATTGTATATTCAGCGGGTGTATTTGCTCACTGGTGGAGCCAGTAAGGCAGCGTCTAGATAAAGATGATAAATATAGGTATTTTTACTCTGCACACACATTTATACTTGGGTGCTGTTTTAGAAGGTGCTGTTGAGGAATGAGGATGTCGGCGGAAAAAACGTGATCACTTCCCTCTTCACATTCCTCTCATGCTTGGCTCCAGCACCACCCATTTATAGGTGTGTGTGTGTGTGTGTGTGTGTGTGTGTGTGAAGTAGCACCAATGTAGGACACAGGTAACAGATTTGTTCCTGCTTCGAAGCCTCCTGCAGACACCATTTTCACATGGAGTAATGTATTTGCAGTGGAATTGAATCGGTGGCTCCAGATGTCTCTCAGTGACGAGCGTCTTTCTGTGTGCAGTTTTTACAGGTTTATTGGCAGTTGTATTATTTAGGTCCATATACTTTATGATCTGTCAGGTCGTACCTCATAATGAGAATACACGACAGGTGGGCCACATATGTGTTGTGTCTGTTGGCGATAAACATGTAATGCTCTCATCTGACCGACTGACTGAATCTGTCGACACGCCCTCAAGGCCCACCAACTGCTTCAGTCGAGCATCCAGATGTTAAACTGTCAAGCCGTGTAATGTAAAGAACCTGATTACACATTTATGCAGACAGATTTTCCCTTAATTAAGTTATGTTGAACTCATTAGAGCGCATACCACCGCCATGGCGCAAAAGTCCATTCATTCATACCTGCCACTAAATATGGCAGACATTCTTATTAGAATCTGTGCATTATTCCCTGAAAAGTTAAAGACAGTGTCCAAAAAAGCCCTATATGCAAAGAAAATGAGGGGAAATTCCTGGATCCACACCAAAAGTTAATGTGGTCTGTTCTGGGCCGAGAACCATTTTCCATCCAAGTTTTGTGGAAATCTGTTCTGTAGGTTTTGTGTAATCCTGTTGACAAACCAACACGCAAGCCAATAAACGGACACAGGTGAAAACATAACCTCCTTTAGAGAAATTAAAGGTGCACTATGTAGTTTAAGGGGAAGAAATTTTGATCAGAAGAGAAATATCTTTATTGACCTATACATGTGTACATGTAGCATCCCTCTCTCATTATGTGATCCTCGTGTTTTCTTCCAGGCGGACGAGGAGAGGAATTATCACATCTTCTATCAGCTCTGTGCATCGGCACATCTACCTGAGCTCAAGAACCTGAAGCTGAGTAAGTCTCATGTTCCTGTACACGGAATCACACACACAGAGAGTGACTGTTGGCTTTGACTGTACATTGACACCACATCTATCACAAACACCACAGCTTTAAATCTGCTCAGAAAGAACAACTCAACACTTTCATGTTTTGAAAGTGGTGAGGTCAGCTGCAGCGCAGAGATGGCTGACCTCGAACACACGTTGAATACATTAGCTAAAGCAAAATGAGCAGTGAACACAGAGGAGCTCATTGTGAGAGCACTGTGGGAGCTGCAGTGGCCTTCACAGCGGGAGAACTGGAAATACTGAAGATCTAGCATCTCAGTGACTCATCCGCTCTGCCAAATAGAAAAATAATTAAAGTTTAATCGCCAGTTTTCCTGATTGATTTACCCAAATAAGAAACACTTTTAACTGTAACATCCACTGGAACTGATCCTGTGCAGGAACCACAATAGAAACGGTATTTAAAGAATGTTACTTTCACTTTTCCAAACAAAATAATGTACATTGAGATTACTGAAGAGCGCTGCCAGATATCAGATTTTATATCAGTTCAGACGAATTAAACTCATTGACTCAGTGGCTGAACAGGCTCTCATACAGAGCGCTCCTGCTGTGGACCTGCACCTGCTCCTCCTAGTCATGGGACACACACACACACACACACACACACACACACACACACACACACACACACACACACACACTGCTGGCACTGTCACTTACAGCCACTCAGTTGGCACTCTCTCTCCCTCACTATCTCTCTCTCTCTCTCTCTCTCTCTCTCTCTCTCTCTCTCTCTTTCTCTCAAACACACACACACACACGCACACACACACTCGCGCGCACACACACACACACAGCTGCTGTCTTTTCCTCTCCTGCTGACTTCCTGGCAGCAGTAAATGGAGCGGTTGTCACAGTCGTGTCAGTGCCTTAATTCAGTGTAAAATGTGTATAAAGAAGCTAATTGTGGGTAAAGTTGAGCTAACATCATTCTTACACAGAAGTGCTCTTGATTTCTCTTATTTTCTGAGAATCTGCAACATCATGATGGCAGTCAGTTGATCTAACACTGTTCTCTGAATTCATATCACTTCGAGTGAGTCAGGATTTCAGAATTTGATTTCTCATTCTCTATTTGCTGATAAAGAATATTTCAACCCGCATGTACATAACGGACTGCAGGAAAATAACCTGCTGTGTTATTTTTTCTGTCTTCTGCGAAACCTTGCAGTGCTTATAAAACCTCTGACATCTGACTTTGAGCTTCTTCTTGCCTCTGTGGTGTGTTTGCTTGGTTTAATTGACAGCTCAGCGTTACCATAACAAACCAGGATGTTGCTATGGTTACTTGCAACAGTACCTTAAGCACTGCCTGGGAATGATCCCACCTTTGTTGGTGATGTTACTTTTCACAAACAGCTCCTCCTCAATCATCTTTTTCTTAAATGAGTTACATATTTTAGTGCAGCTCTACATGATGAAGGTGTAGCTCTGTAATTAAGTTGCATAGTGTAAAACTGTACATCCTGCATGTTCTCTGAATATATCTGCCCTCTCTGTTTCTCCACTCAGGCAGTGCAAACGACTTCTTGTACACCAGGCAGGGCCGCAGCCCCGTTATCGTCGGCGTGGACGACACCAAGGAGCTTTGCACCACTCGCAATGCCTTCACACTGCTCGGTAACTTACAGACACCCACACGATTAAATAAACATCAAATCTCTCTGGATGTTCACATTGCAATCCAACAGTCTCATGTGTCTTAAACTGCTGCTGGATGTACCATTTAAACTGAACGTGTTGAATAATCAGATGAAGCCCTTTTTGGGGTATATTCTTCTAGCCTCTTGAATTCTGAGATAGTTTAAGGATATGAATAAAGCTTAAGGATGAGTGTGGTAAAATGGGGTCACAACTCACTAATAACCAGTTGTCTGTCTGTGTGTTTTTCCTCCACAGGTATTAATGAGTCCTATCAGATGGGACTGTTCCAGGTTTTGGCTGCTATTCTTCATCTGGGCAACGTGGAGATAAAGGACAGAGACTCAGACAGCAGCGTCATTGCTGTGAGGATAATATTTAAACTGATTATCAGAGCGACATGTGTAAACAAATAGCATGATATTCACAACTTTATATTTGTAGAGTTTCATCTTTTTTCCTAGACATGTTTAGAGTTATGTATTCATGGACTCTTTTCTGTTTTGCTGATCTTTTGAAGGAAAAAAACATTAGTCTTCATTTGAGTTCAGTTGCCCTCCTACATTATGACTCATGCTTGTTGTGAGGAGTGGCAACAATCCAAATGTCTGAGTGTATCCGTACAAACAGCACCAGCCCCCACCATCACCCCATAATTGGAACATAACACAGGCATATGTCAATACATGTCACTCATCAATCATACCTAAGTAAAGAATTAAGGTAAACTGACTTTGCTTTAGGGATGCAGCGAATTAATGCTTTTTAATTAGGTTTAATCAGATTTTCTGAAAACAATTTCTTTGTTGGCTCTTGTTCTTAACAGTCGCTGTTACAAAATCAGAAATAATACAGTTCAAGGTCATGAATAAAAAATAAAAGAAGATGTATATATCTCTTTTGAATTAGATACAAGCTGGAGGTTTTAACCCTTTTCAAAAGCTTTGTGCTGCAAAGACACGATACCAAGTTCTCTGTGGTTTAAATAGCTATTAGCATTAATGTGACAACCTTTAATATATTAGGTTATTCGGAAACAAGTGCTCCCATTCATTTGCCTATTTATCTTATTCACTGCTAACAATGTGGATCTTTAAGAGGTGCACCGACAGCAGTATTTGCAACATTAATAGATCAAGATGTAAATATGAACATGAGTGTTATGTTCGGCCAGGAGAAGAACCAAGAGGAATATTGAGTGAAGTGCTTTGCTGTGTATTTAGACAACTTGTTCACTTATTGCATCAACCTCCATCTTGTGAGGCGAAGAAGGTGTATTATTTAAAAAATTTTGTTTGAAACAACATTTTATAGCTGGCATCTTTTTGGGTTTCTCCTGGTATTGATTAATGTCTCCTCTTTTTGTCTATAGCCCAACAATCGGCACCTGACGGCGTTTTGCGAGCTGGTAGGCGTGACCTACCAGGACATGTCTCAGTGGCTGTGCCACAGGAAGCTGAAGACGGCTACAGAGACGTATGTCAAGACCCTGCCACGCTTGCAGGCCACTAACGCCCGTGACGCCCTGTCCAAACATATCTACGCCAAGCTCTTCAACTGGATTGTAGAGCACGTCAACAAAGCCTTGATCACCAACGTCAAACAGCACTCCTTCATCGGGGTCCTCGACATCTACGGGTGTGTTCTGGTTAATTCAGCTAATCGTCATTCATTTATCTGCATTTGTTAATAGTTCACGACTGATGGTGCTCACTTTAATGTCTAAGTTGCTCTGATTGTCCCATAAATCACACACAAGAAATACTTTTAGGAAATATGTGTAACAAAGGCAACAAAAATCTTTTCTCCTGTTCCTTCTCTGAAGGTTTGAGACGTTTGAGATCAACAGCTTTGAGCAGTTCTGTATCAACTATGCTAACGAGAAACTCCAGCAGCAGTTCAACATGGTGAGCAGCATGTGTTACACCTAATTCATTGCACATTGTTCTGACATATATGTAAAATGGTATTTTGTCATGTATTCAGCTTAATTCCCTCCTTACATGTGTGTGCAGCATGTGTTCAAGCTGGAGCAGGAGGAGTACATGAAGGAGCAGATCCCCTGGACTCTGATCGACTTCTACGACAATCAGCCCTGCATCAACCTCATAGAGGCCAAGATGGGCATCCTGGACCTGCTGGACGAGGAGTGCAAGGTTTCATTTTTATCTAGTCCATAATTTATATTATATGTATTGTAGCTACTCTGGTAAGTTACCGTGATTGAAAGACACAAATACAGAGAGCACATTATACTCCTCTGTCACAGCTCCCTCTTATTTGATGCAGTCGATCAAAAAAAAACTGATCGTACATTCATTCATTCAAACTTTTTTTATATCAGAGAGGTCATTGAGGGGTAATTACAAAACTTACCAATGGAAAAATTAACTAAAAAAGAAAAGGAAAGTTTTAATAGAAAAAGAAAAAAGCTTTGAGCTAATGGAATTAAATTTGATAGAAAAATTCAATAATTAAAATGTAAAATAAAATACAGTTGTGTAAAAGCCCTAAAACTTTGCAAAAATGGTAGATTGGTAGATTAATATATATATATAGATTTATATATTATATGCAAAATATTATATAATGAACAATCATGAATCAAAATAGTCGGCACCAAGACTTTAACCGATTGAAAATGTATTAACTGACAATCAAATGGGCATAAATACATTCAAATGTTGCTTGTTACAAATAACACATACTTGCTTAACAAATATATCAAAATGAAATACGAAATACTGGTGTGAGCATATTTATTTAATTAAAACACAAAAAGACATTTTATACAATGATGTGAAATTATTCAATTTTAGCCATTTAGTCGCCTCCATATTGGTCGGATTTTGTTGGACCAGTAAAGATTTTATAGATGAAATAATAGCAGTGAGATTAACATCTCTCTTAAAGAAAAGACAATTCAACCTAGTTATATAATATAGTAATGATCTCAAGGCAAAGCGACAGACGCAATCAGAACTCTTCTTATCTTTAATCTATCTTTTAGCAAGAGGCTGAATTGACTTTCAGACTGAGAATATACAGTTTCTAAGGATGATTTCCTCGTACTGAAGACAACTTTTTCATTAATGTAAAGAAGCAGGAGGAATGAGTCTGTGCTGCATATTGAGCAGAGGATAGTGGGCTGTGGTTGAGTGCCCACATTCTGCTTTACATTTTATTTTGACAGTGGACCTGTCAGCGCCTCCCACCACACACTAGACACAGCGAATCCCAAACACCTACACTTACAGTTCACATACGAGTTCACCTGCAGGAAGGAAACAAAACAATGACCACAGACACAAAAGTCTCTCTGTTCTTCTTTTTTTCTTTGCAGCGTACATAATAAAAGAGAAAGCTTTTTCAGTTGTATCTAATTAAAAGTTTTGAGCGTATATCAGATATTCTGTTTTCAGTTAAGGTCGACACACTATCGCCGCTCAGCCAGATAACTAACAAAGCTCACTTATCTCTGTGTCCTTCACGGCTGTTTTACAGGCTGTTGACATTAAAGGTGGTCCACATTGCAGCATTTTTGCAGGGCAACGCAAACATAGGTAGACAGTTGGTTTGACTTCACAGTACAGAAATAGTAGAAAAAGAAATTGTCCTCATACTGTGCAACCAGAAGAAAGAAGAGAAACTTGTGAAAAATCTGCCTTTAACCTACTTCAAATGTTTGGTCTTGTTGTCTCTCAGTGTTTTTATAAGCAGATATATTTTCTCACTGGTATTGTTCTATCTCTCATTGTCAGATGCCTAAAGGTTCAGATGATTCGTGGGCTCAGAAACTTTACAACACCCACCTGAAGACCTGCTCCCTCTTCGAGAAGCCGCGCATGTCCAACCGCGCCTTCATCATCCAACATTTTGCTGACAAGGTGGGTTTAGCCGACTTTGCTACACGACTGATTAGAAGCTTTTCATTCATGTTTTGTTCTTACTCAGCTAAAACACCAACCACGTGGCAGGTAGCAGTTTGTGTTACAAAGGGCCTCTATAGCTCAATAGACAACACTTAGGGACAGATCGGCTGCAGTGGCTGCTGCAGTGCTGGCGTGAGGTATTTTTAGGATGGCTGCAGGACAGCTGACTTTTTTTCACTGTTGTGGTTTTTACACTTGAAACAGATGAGCAATGAAGAGTTTAGCATGTGTGTGTGCTGGTGTAATGCACTATAGTGTAATGGGTTTCATATCCTGTAATGAGGTGCTGCGTGACACAGTGTTATTTCTCATGTCTGCTTTTAGATCCTCACTATAAGGTTACAGATAAACGGGTCAAGGACTAATGCAGGCTTTCCCCGGAGGCTCCGCTGATATTGAAATGGGATCCTTGGAAACATTTCAGACACATTTTTCTGCAAAGACTGATGTGGATTTATTTAAAGAAACTGGCACCAGAAGTCTGGAGCTTTCTTCAAGACTTTATTGTTTGCCGTTGAGCTGTAAGCTGAAAAGCTGGCAACCTCAGTTTGATATAAATTCACCCTAAATATTTGGACAGTGCGAACACACAGGATTCTATATGTCTGATTATTTATTAAATCCTGAAGGATAATGACAAGGAATACAAAAATCTAAACTGTAAATTCTCCTCTGGAATGAATCACCTTGTAAAACCCCAGTTAAATGTCTTCATAGTTATTCTGACACAAACTATGCTGTGTCGTCGAGCAGGTGGAGTACCAGTGTGAAGGCTTCCTGGCGAAGAACAAGGACACAGTGAATGAAGAACAGATCAATGTGCTGAAGGCCAGCAAGGTGAGGAGTACAAACACAGGCACACATCTCCATTACAGTATGTACAATCAGTGGGTTTGAATACATCCATGCGCAGCTCAAAGTGATATGAAGCATCCACTGAGATCAAAGCCAATAAACCTGCAGCTCATGGAGAGCTGTGGCACCTGGTCTATTGTTTACTGAGCGCTCAGTGAAGCAGCGCCCTCCACTGGCCGTGTGGAGACACTGTTGACATCAGCCATGAAGACAAACTCTCCATCCTGAAAGTGTACGTTCCCAGAGGTTTAGGTTTTATTTATACACAACATAAATCATCCAAATACATTTTAGAATGACTCAGCTTTAATAGATGTAGTGTTATGCAATAATAGTTTGAATATACAGTCGATGTATGTGATGTTGCATCACAACTTCATGCAGCAGAAAACTGCACAAACACAAATGATCTTTTAAAGCAGTTCTGTCAATCAGAGACATCACAGCTGACTTTAAATAGGCTCCAGATGATTAATATTTCTTCGAGAGTCACTATTTCAAATGATACTTTTTTTGAGGGGAAGAAAATGTTATCGGACTTGAAAACCGCCCTCTACACACACACTCACACACACACACACACGCCTCACGTGCTATTAAGCCTAAATTACTCTGATCAGCACAAATTAACATCACGTGTGTGTGTTTGTGTGTTAGTCTTGGTTGAGGATCAGTGCGTAAAACCCAGTTGGGTCAAAAGGCTCCCTAGCCATCCAAATCCTCACTGCTCTTTTGGCTCCACGCACACACGCACACACACACACACATACACACACACACACACACACACACTTAGACTGTGATGGCGTGTGTTTGTCCCAAATGCTCACAGTGACCTTCGACTGTTCTCTTGTAGACTTCAACAAGAGCAGAAATAGGTAAGGGTTGAAATACTGTCTGCTCTAACCTCTAACACAATCACTTAACACACACAAACACACACGCACATACACACACACACACACACACACACACACAGAGTCACTGATGTATAGTCTGACTGTTGCCATGGAAGTGAGTGAGACTTAAACATTTGGGATTAAACGGTAATGAGCTCTTCTTGAGATTTAGTCTAATTAAGTTTCATTTTACTTCCCTGCCAAGATTATCCCATCATTCAGTGTTTGCCAGTGTGTGTGTGTGTGTGTGTGTGTGTGCTAGATTGCTTGGTACCATGTGGAGCACATCTGTAAAATTTCAGTGAAGCAGGAAAGCTTTTTCTTTAACTGTTTTTTTTTTTTTTTACAAAGTCAACCCTCATTTATTCACCTGGTAATCACCTGCTTTATTGTCCGAGTAACACGATATTGAATCCTTCCTCAATGCTCAGAGAATTACTGAAAGTTAAATTTTCTTTAGACATTTTTAGCAGCTAACAACATTCCATCGACATGTAACACATTAACATGCAAAACAACAAATGAGGATGTAGAATATCCTCACTGTGAAGCACCAAGGCAGGTCTGTCCTCAGACATGCACCCTGACACACTAAAGGATGGAGGGGATGTACTTTTCTCAAGCTCGTGCTGTTCATAAACCTTCAGGTGTACACAAAGTTAAAGGAAATTTCTCTTTTATCATAGCTTGGGTCTTATTTGTATAGTTTTGTCTAACAACTGGGAGTGAATGAAACTACAGTGAAACTAGGGCAAGAAAAGCAGAGTAAAACGATTGGACAGGTTGTAAACAAGCCAACAGTGTGGTTTAAATTGTTTAAAACAGTAGAAGTGGCAGCTGACGAGGTTTTTCGTTTAGCATAAACTTCAAACAATAATCCACTTTAAATGATCTGTACTCAAAGTGAGCACACCTAAAGACGTTGCTAGAAATCTTTCATTGCACAGAAAACTTTCTGCGTTCACAGCTACTGCAGAAAAAAAACTACAAAAAGAAGACTTGGGTTGTATAAATAAAACAGGACCTTCCTTTCAAGAGTGCAATTAAATATTCCAGCATTATAATGGATCAGCAGCCCCTGCATTGATCCAAACTGTGTTGGGACCTGCGGGAGACACAGTAGTCTCACATTTGTGCCGACGGCTGCTTGCAGATCCAATCAATACAGTGCTCTCAAGAAATGCCTGATGCTGATATTTCCCATGATGCATTGCAACCAAGGGATGTGATCAAAATACCAACAGTTGAAATTCCACCATGTGGCCGTCTTCCAACTGCTGACATCCAACCTTTATACTTCATGAAAGTTTGGAAATCAGTGAGAATGCATCCCGAAGCGGTCAGAGAAAAATCATCATCATGTGTCTTCCACCCATTTCAGCTTCATCTTCAGTTCCTTTTCGGTTTGAATCATAGATGTACATGATTGTTGTGATGGGAGTAGTTATAATTTTTGAACATTGGGTAACCTTTCCTTTTGATGTCATTGTGTTTCTTTTGTCACTGTGTCTCCATATGTTGTCCATGTATGTTTGGTTCTGTCCTCATCATGACAACCCTTCCCCGCCAGCAGAAGGTAAACAGAGGCGTTCTTACAACGCTGGTCCGCCTGTAGCTCTCCCTGTCCTCCTTCTCTTTCTCTCTCTCTCTGTTATTATCACTCTAACAGCACCGAAGAGATTGAAGTTGGATGTGTGTGCGTGTGCCTTTGTTTGCTGCATGGGGAGCACTAAAGGCACTCTGGGAGGTTTGACATAAAGAAAAAAAAGGGACAAAGAAAGGAGGTTATTTTTGTTTTCAGAGAGACGCTAAGAGCGAGCTGCACGTAAAGCCTCTGCGGCCGTGCGTGTCCTGCTTAATGGCGAGAGAAGCGGCATGGCAACGCTCTGAGCGCAGCAGGAGGAGCTGAAGCTGCACATATAACACAGCGTCCTCCTCATATAACCTCAGTGTTATATGGAACATGACTGACGTGTGCGTGTGTGCTTTACTAAATAGATCCTACATTATAGTATTTATGCCATGACACCATGGCAAAATATGTCATATATGTCTCTGCATATTGCCATATATGACAAACCATAACTTCTCATTATCTTTATTGGCTTTTAATAACTTAGCAACAACTCTGACTGTGAACGAGTTTAACAAACGCTAATCAGCAAAATCTACTCACTCATCTGCGTAAACTGTCAAGCAGCTTTTCAGCTGTCTTTGTGTCCAAATGTTGATTAATTAGCTCTCATAATGAACTGTTCCCACACCTGATCACCAGACTCGTATGTTTAATTTTACGGATTTATACAAAGAAGTCAGCAGCATCGTGGTTTTGGTCAAATGATTAAGGCTTGTGGCTCAGATTGAAGCTGTCATTGCGCTTTGTACGGCTCTGCACTATAGGTAAGAGGAATCCCTATGCATGTTGTGCTGTAGGAAGAGACTTGACCATTTTGATTTATAGATATATACTTTTGTCAAACTTTAATTTAACTGTGCACCCTGAGTGAAAAGCTTTGTAGTTTCAAATTATTTCTCAGTTAATCAGTTTTGCCTGCAGAGTGGAATGCTGCCATCTGCTGTTCTGTTACTGACTGTGAGTGGGCTGCTGTTCCCAGTTCAACCTGCTGGTGGAGCTGTTCCATGACGAGGATAAAGCTACCAGCCCCACCGGTCAGGTCCAAGGAACCGGTGGCCGAACCCGCCTCAGCATCAAACCTGACAAGAGCCGAGAGAAGAGCAGCAAGGAGCACAAGAAGACCGTCGGCTGCCAGGTTTTTTTTTTAATTAGTTCATAATTCCTTCAAAACATCTGAAGTTTTTATTCTTATTATATAATGTCATAGATCCATCCCGAAGCTGCATTTTACACATGCACTCAGCCTAGTTTAGAGCTACAAAAGGAACAAAGATGATGATGTTGATGATGATGATGATCCTCTCCTGCAGTTTCGTAACTCTCTGCAAATGCTGATGGAGACTTTGAATGCGACCACTCCACACTACGTACGCTGCATCAAACCCAATGACTTCAAGATGGCCTTCACGTAAGTTGTCCGCACAACTACTGTGCATGTTATTCTGAGACAGTATGATCTGATTCTTTGCTCTAGAGCACCACCATCTTAGCTCAGGTTTAATTCACAGTGACTTTATTGACTGCGGTAACTTCTTGTTCGCAGGTTTGATCCCAAACGTGCTGTGCAGCAGCTCAGAGCCTGTGGCGTCCTGGAAACTATCCGCATCTCTGCTGCAGGTTTCCCATCCAGGTACTGATGAATCCCTGCACGATGCTGCTGACTCCCATAGAATCCTTTTGATTTGTGATGTCTGCTTAAAACATTTTAATGTTTGCAGAATGCAAATATGATTATATCCTTAATGATCAGCTTTTCCCCCTCAGACTGTCTATCTGCCCCACCTGCACTGGATTTTAGTCTCAGTCTCCTTGTTGCACTTTGGATTGACCATTTTAATGCCCAAAACCTTAGAAGTTTAACCTTATTAAAAAGCATTTTTGATGGAAGAAAATACAACTTTTTTCCCTCAGGAATTTGTTGCTAAATAGCTAAGCAAACTGTTTCCCTCTTTGGAAGATGACTTTGGTAAAAATGAACTAAAACAGTAAAGGATCAAATGTTTATGGTCATGGCACTTTTCTGACTGTTTTGTATGTGTGTCTCTCAGATGGACCTACCAGGAGTTCTTCAGCCGTTACAGAGTGCTGATGAAGCAGAAGGACGTGTTACCTGACAAGAAGTTGACCTGCCGGAACGTTCTTGAGAAACTTGTTCAGGTCTGTCAGACTATCTGAGTTTTCCTCTTATATAATGTGTTGTTTCCTTGTACTAACGCATAACCATTTTTAATGGATTTCTCTTTAACTTTGCCTCTTTCCTCACTGTTCTGATCCCTGATCTGTGCTCCTGTCTTCCTTCAGGACCAGGATAAATACCAGTTTGGTAAAACTAAGATATTCTTTAGGGCTGGCCAGGTCGCCTACTTGGAGAAGCTGAGGGCAGACAAGTTGCGTGCTGCCTGCATTCGCATCCAGAAAACCATTCGCTGCTGGCTGGCGCGCAAGAAGTATCTGCGCAAGCGTAGCTCTGCCATCACCATCCAGAGGTTCACCCGAGGATACCAGGCTCGCTGGTGAGTCAGAACCTGATATTCACTTTCCTTTATCCATTCAGAGTTAGACTTTTGACCCTTTATGACCAAGTGTGCTTGTTTCATAAGAACATTATATTGGTGCTGTTAAAGTAAAATAAGTTAAGGATCTAAGGTAATATTAGAACTGTAAGTACATGTAAGTTGAGACATGTATTTCTCTGCCTTCCTCAGTTTGGTCAAGTTCATGCGTCGCACTCAGGCAGCCACCGTCATCCAGAAGTATCGCAGGATGTATGTGGAGAAGAAGCGCTACAGGCAGAAGCAGGCGGCTGCTCTTGCCATGCAGACGATCCTCAGAGCTTACATCGCCAGGCAGAAGTACCAGTCGGTAAGACACACATCACCGAATGCTGCGAAACACTTATATTATTGAGACGTCACATCCAGCTTGATCTGTCTGAACTGACACTTCCTTCTCCAGAAAAACCCTCTTTCTGCATCCACATGTGCTCTGATCTCCCTCTGCCTCTCCTTTACTGTTTCTGTGTGTGTCTGTAGCTGCTGCGGGAGCACAAGGTGGTCATCATTCAGAAGCGCGTTCGTGGATGGTTGGCTCGGTGCTGGTACAAACGCAGCCTCATCGCCATCGTCTACCTACAGTGCTGCATCCGCAGGATGAGGGCCAGACGCGAGCTGAAGAAGCTGAAGATCGAGGCTCGCTCAGTGGAGCACTTCAAGAAGCTCAACAAAGGCATGGAAAACAAGATCATGCAGCTACAGAGGAGAATCGACGAGCAGGTGATTTACCCTTTTCAACCCCCATTTTTGTTTTCATGTCTTCGTGTGTTGATTAATTTCTGTCATGAACTTACTGTTTTATGATCCGTTCCACACCTCCAGACGAGGGAAAACAAGTCGGTCAACGAGAAGCTGGTCGGTTTGGAGAGTTCCTACACAGTGGAGAGCGAGCGGTTGCGTGGCGAGCTGAACCGACTGCGCGGGGTGGAGGAGCAGGCCAAGAACAAAACCAACCAGGTGACCTCGCTGCTGGAGGAGCTGGAGAAGCTGAAGAAGGAGCTGAGTGTGACACAGCAGGAGAAGAAGACCATCGAGGACTGGGCGCACAACTACAGGGACGAAATGGAGAAAGTAAGATGGGGATCCAGGTCCATATCTGTCTCATACCTGCAGATGCCTGCCCTGATCCTCCATTTTAATGTTGTTACATGTCCCTCCAAAGTCTGTGTTTTTTTTCCCTCTGTTCATATTGGTTGTAGTTTCAGCGATGTTTCCGTAGACGTGGTTGCATATTTGAGTAATTTGGAGGTTTTAAAGGAAAATTCTTTCTACATTTGCAGTGGTAGAAAAAAAAGTAGCTAATTTATTCTCTTTAAAACCTCCTCTGTCTTCACTTCTCCACTTAGTTTTCCACTTTTAGAATGAGGGACTATCCAAAGTGCTATTATTAGTTTAAAACCGAGTTCGATAGAAATTTCTCCTATTAGGAGTTTTCCCATAGTTTCCCTGGAAACATTCCTATACATATTTATGCATATTGGCATCAGAGGAAAAAAGTTTTTTTTGATTTAGGAGCCACAGCGAACCAGGGGGACTTGTGCACGTGGTTTTCTCAGAGGGCAGTTTTGCCCAAGGGCAGGTGAGCACAGGAAGTAGAGTAGTGTGCTAATGAGGTAGCCACTGGACTGTGTGTGTACTCTGTGTTGTTTCTTTCTTTTTGTGTGTGTGTGTTATTGTCTAGTGTTCTGTGTACTTTTGTCCAAATGGGAAGCGCTTGTTTCAAGCACCTCTCAAGAGTTACGAGTAGGAGAAACATGTTTGAAGACAGAAAACAAATATGTATTGTGTGTGTTTCTGTGTGTGTGTAGATGGTCTCGGAGCTGAAGGAGCAGAATGGCACGCTGAAGAAAGACAAGGACGACTTGAACAGGTTGATTCAGGAACAGAGTCAGCAGATGACAGGTGCGCAAACTTTTCCACATAAACCATATTTGCATTCTGCAACACATCCATCTAGTGATGCAGTAGTTTTGTCCTCAACTGTACAGAATGTTTCTGTCCTTTGACTGTTGCTTCGTCATGTTTTGTCCCATCAGAGAAAATGGCTCGTGCCATCGTACAGGAGACTCAGCAGCTGGAGACGGATCTGAACGAGGAGCGCTCTCGCTACCAGAATCTCCTGACAGAACACCTTCGCCTCGAGGAGAAATACGACGACCTGAAGGAGGCGATGGCGTCTTCGGTGAGTGAAACATGCGCGTCGATTTTCATTCTCATCATCCAAATGCCTCTCAACTTAATCTGAAAACACTCAGAGCAAATTTATTCAGTATTTCTCATCTGATTGTTTTACCAAGCAGAATGCGCAGCAGGAACTTGAGTCTGTCGTTGGTTCATATTAAAAGTTTTATTTTCTGTCTCATCTGTAGAATGTCTCCAAGCCTGGCCACAGGAGAACAGATTCCACCCACAGCAGCAACGAATCAGAGTACACCTACAACTCAGAGTACGCCGAATTGGAAGAAGGTTCCCGTGCCGCCGAAGTAAGAATATTGGCATTAAATAGATGCAATACATTTCTGAAGTCAAAGCATTCATGGCTTTTCGTTTTAACGTTTTATATGCGGCTTATGCTCTGTCCTAATATTTCTTTTTCATACAGGATGTGACCCGAGGAATCGACACCTCGCTGACCCTCAAGCTGCAGAAACGTCTTACAGAACTGGAGCAAGAAAAGCAATCGCTGCGCAACGAGCTGGAAAACAAAGAAGAGCAATTCCAGCGGGCTAGAGCGAGGGTACCGACTCCCACACTGGGCTCTGAAATATCTCACTTTATTAACAAATTACTTTACACTCAATGTTTAAAACCTCATTATGGTGTGTGAAGGATTGTAAACAAACAGTAATACTTGGAGAGTACCTAATGAAAAGCTTTTTGATAACAATAAGCACATAACAGCAAGTAAGCAAGAAGTACAAACAATTACCCTTTTTTCACACTCATGATTCTATAAATATCATAACTTTTTGTTTCAGTCCTTTGTCAGGCTGTGCTGCATCATGTGATACAGACTTTGTCCAGGTCATAAACACCTCTTCATCATCACTTTTTGCTCCTTTTTTCAGGATGATGCAGAGTTCAAGAAGGCTCGTGGTGCGGAGCTGGAGTACGAGTCCCTGAAGGTAAACACCCAGAAGAAAATAAAGTAGAAATACAACAATGCTAGCACATGTTCTCTGACTGTCTTCAGATGATAACTTGCTCCAAAGCTAAGGCCACATATGTTATTACAATAATTCATGCCATAAATACTTATTTCCCACCGACACTTAATTATTTTACTCCCCAGCGTCAAGAGCTGGAGTCCGAGAACAAGAAGCTGAAACACAACCTGGTGGAGATGAGGCAAAGCCTGCTGGGCAACGCAGGTGCCAGCAGCGGGGCCCCGGGATCCCCAGCGTACAAGGTGCTCCTGGAGCAGCTCAACTCCGCCTGCGAGGAGCTGGACGTCCGTAAGGAGGAGGTGCTGATCCTGCGCTCACAGCTGGTCAGCCAGAAGGAAGCCATGCACCACAAGGTAGAGCAAAATGTTTTAACTGGTATATTCTGGACACTGTGGTCACATGGTGCTGTTGTTCTTTCACAAAATGAAGCTGGATGTAAGTGGATGGCACCCTGCTTGCTTGCATCCACCTTCTTACATTTGTGTGTTGTTTTCCACCCGTGTTGTTTCTCTGTTTGTCTATTTGTTTGCACGATATCCCTCAAAAATGATAAAGGGATCGAACCAAAATCTCTCTTGGCTAAAGATCAATTTCATCACATTTTAGCAGAGATCCTAATCTCAGCTTTCATTAAAGAAATATTAGTTTTTTTCATGGATAACTAAAGACGAAAAAAAAGAAAAACAAATCAGTTTATTTTCTATTTAATGGACAAATGATGATTCAGACATTACCTGATTCACATTTGAACTCGGACCATTTGCTCTCCTGTAGTTAGTTGTTGATTTTGGCTCCAAATCATTTCTTAAATCACATTATTGTTCACAACGAACGTAGCTAATGTTTTCACTGTACCCTCACTTTGTCTAATTCTCCTGTCTCCACCTTCTCTCCTCCATCCATGCTTGCCCACAGGATGAGAAGGTACAGTTAAAGAAACGCATCCTGCATGAGTGTTTGACACATTTCACCTGGTGTGTCTCTATGTAAAGCCTCAATTTCATCAGCCGTCACGGTGAGAGTTAGCACAAGGAATACTGTTTATTTAGGTTTGTTATTTGTCACTGGCAGCTACTTTAACAAAGTTGCTGTTAGGTTACGGAGAATTCACTTGAAGATTTACTGTCTGTACCTCAAAGTGAAGGTACTCTAATTTATCTAATTTAAGCATGAGGCCGTGCTCTTACTTTTTCTACGTGCTTGTCTGTCACCACCAGTATTCCCTTTTTACCCTCCACATACTGAGCAAAACAAGTTAATGTGGAAATTCTCATAACTCAATTTTAGGACTGAAGTAAAGAAAGCAGGTTGAGAGAAAACAACAAAGCCTCCTGGAATGCTTTGAACATGAAGTTAATGATATGAAACAGTGTGTGAGCAAGAGCGGAATTTCCCTCTTAAGTATTGCAAAAACTGGCACCGTTGAGCTGAGACTTAAAAAGCTCTGACGCACAGCTGTAACATAAAATCACAGAGGGAACAAAAGATCAGCTTTCTTCCGATATGAGGCTTAACATAGAGACTCTGTCCTCTCCAGGTATAAGTTTGATTGTCTCGTCCATCTCGTCCTCCGTCTGAGTGAACGCATTAATGGACTTTTTGTTTCACTAAAAAGTCACTGAGAGTTCTGCTCAGTGGCCGTTTTTAATGCAGCCATTTTGCAGTCATCCTTGTGAACCCCTGTCTGTAATGGATTCATGTTACCAAGACCTGAAAACCTTAAACACATGACAGTTGCTGTATTTTGAAGAGAATAGAGAGAGGATTGACAGCACCCTGAATGCAGAATTTAAATTCAGAACATAATATTCAAAATAATTTGAATATTAATTTAATTCTGGAACTCCAGGGGTGCTGACTTCACAGTGCTGTGCAGTGTGGGATTGTGTCTTTACTGACTGCAGGGATGCAACTAATGATTTTCTTTTATTAATCTTTAGTTAATAAAAATGTCAAAATTGTGAAAAATGCTCATCAGAATTTCCCGGGGTCCAACATGACATCTTCAAATGATGACTTCTTTTGTTCAGCTGTCAGTCTGTTTGACATTTTGCTCCAAAACAATTACTGACAATTAACTTTCTTTAGCTTCCCTAATCAATGAAATGATAATAGATGAATCATTGCAGCTCCCACTTACTGTAAAAGGAGGCGCTGATTATTCATGTTGCTGCTGACTCACTCAAGAAATAAACTGTGCTGTCACATCATTATACCGTAGCTCCACAGATGATCAGGCACACAGTTTCACTCCCTCATACTATATAAATGAGCCTCGTCTTTATGTCAAACTGTGATGCAGCGTTCGTGTGACCGCTGTATCAAACTCTCTGATCACAAGTGACCTTAAACCCTGGTAACTAATCAGCTGATGCTCAGCTCTGTCAGGCTTCACTACAGCACCTCTCGTCTCCTGACAGCCACTGCTGTGAAGCATGCTCCCCATAGATAGGCGGCTGTCGCCCAGGCGTCACTTGTTGATTTGACGCTGTCCAGCCCGAGGCCCCGACTGGCTGATGATTGTCAGAGTAAAAGGACAGTCGTAGCCAACAGCTGCACTGGTGCTGGCAGGGAGTTGGCAGCACACACGCTGACTGCCTTCAGCACACTGAACTCATGAAACCACTGACTTGCTTGTCTTCATTCATACATCTAAGCCCCCAGAGTTGTGGTGGTAATTGGTTCAAGAAGCAGTTGAAACAGACAGGTCACTCTCTAAAAGTGGTGTTTCCTCTTTCTCATTTGTCTGTCCATGTCTGTCTTCTTCCAGGAGACCATGACCGAGCCGTCTGTCTATGCTGAGGATGTGTCCAAACTGAAGGATGCTGACGAACTGAAGCAGGCTTGCATCGGCCTCAAAGACACCAACAGGTACTTTGTTCCTGCTTGTTCTCCACCCAGTTTCCAGGTCATCACCTTCCCCAATGTTGAATTCAGTCCAATCTCTCTTGATATCATCTATCTTTTGTCCTAATTTCCTTTCTTGTGCAGCTCTTGTTCCATTATTTTTAATACCATGATTTATTTGTAAGAAATGTGTGTTTGTGAACGCTGTCCTGTGCAGATCTCCAAGGTTCATGCGTAAACCGCTGGAAGTCAGTGAACTCCTGAGTAGGCTGAGGTAACCAATGAGACGTGGCCTATGCATCATGGAGCAGAGCATGCATGGCCACGCACAGACCAAACATGGTTGAAAACGTTGCACATGAGAGATTTAAGGCTTCAGACCAAATCAGGCACTGCGGTAATTATTGCGCACGGTGTCCGGCTCCCGGCTTGGAAGCAATAACCTTTCCACGACAACTTCGCAGATTCTCCTCCCCTGCTGGTGTCAGCATGATATTGTCTTATATACCAAGCAACATAATATAAACTCAGAGCAGTTTGACGCACCCTGACACCAAATGTGTCAATAATTTCAATTATATGTGTGATAGTGGTAGGTATTTTATAAATGAAGTGTAAACAGCTTGAACAAATAAACTGTTGACCAGCAGGTCTGATAGTTGATAAACCACTGTAGCGTATAATCAGGTTGAGTTTATGGGTGTTAAAGCGATACTCATGATATTTGTGATGAGAGTAATTATCTCTTCTCTCAACTTCCCTACGTATTTTAAGTCATTTATTTGTGGAGAAAATGGACAAAACGCACAGTAAACAAAGTTATGGATAGATTTAATTTCTATAGTTTTGTGATATATATTGTTATAGTGAATTTGTTTGGTCACAATAATCATGTAGTGAAAGTTTCTCAAAAAAGTTTTTTTTTTTTTTTTTTTTTTTTTCAACTTTTTGAAGCAGGGAGATACGTTTGTTTTTCTGCAGTCTAAACGCACTACTCACACTCAAAATGAATGGGAAAAAGTATATTTTCACTGCAGTGTCTGATTTGGTCTGAACGAGGCCTTCCTGAAGCTGAAACGGCTGAGTCGGAGTGCCGATAAAAGCTTGGGTAGCTTTGCGTTTTTTGCCCTAACAGCATGTGGAATAATGAAACAGCTCGACAGCTAAAATTCAGGGTTTTCTTTATGCTCTAACAGACTATTGTCCCCAGTAGCTGAAGTCAAAGAATGTTTGTTTGGCTTTGGAGTCGGTTGTTTTTGGACTCACAGGTGTGCATGGGTTTTAATAGTTCAGCATGAACAAGAGCAGAGCCTCTTAAACTGAAGCTGACTAGTTTCTGTTTTCCCTCAAAACAAAGAATACAGGGATGTTGTCAGTGGCTTCTGTTTTTGGAGATGCTGCAGAACTAGCGCAGAATTTTTCAAAATGTGCAGCATGAAAGCATGAAAATGTCAGAGCCTAGAAGGTATAGATGTAATCTTTAGGTGTAGTTTAACCTTCATTATTAACACTTATATTTACATCATGACTTCCTGACACTGTTCAGCAGCAGTGGTGTGATGCTGTTGTTGGGGGCCTCTCGTCTCAGCTTTATGGAATGAGTTTGGCATAAATCCTGCATGAGAGCCCACTTGTTTCTTTGTTTGTCGCAGCAGAGATGCACAGAACACTTTTAAGGAATTGATCATTGATACACCTATTTTTAATTCTTTTATATTTTTTATCATGTTCTCTACAGTTTTTTTTAGCTCCATTTTGTTTTAAATTACTTTCCTTCTATATGCAGTATTCTGATCTAGCAGGCCTCAAAATGCTGCACACATGCAGCTTTATGATGTCAAAGCAAAAACACACTTGCAACAGTGTTTTTCCTGTATAATTAGAATAACCTTGTTGCACTGTTAATGACCAGAGTTGCCCAAAAAGTTCCACTGTGCATCACTGCCTTCATCCCTCTGTTGCTCCCCTTTGTTGCTTGTGACCTTCCTTGTTCACACGCTGTCATCATACAAGCAAATATTAAGGGCACAACAGGCTACACACATCTACTGCTAAACAAATCTGCGCTTAGGGAGAGTTTTTATTGTTTAACCAAATAGATTAAGAGCCACTCAAAAGCAGATTTCCAGGTTTCCCTCCATCATATCATTCAGTACACCGTATATATTATACCATACATACATATTATTAACTACAGGCCAAGAATAAAGGTGTATTTTTTTTTTATCCAGACACCTCAGATAGAGATTCTTCTTGTCTTTGCACACATCTCCCCTCCACCCAACCATCCCGCATCTTTCTTTCTGTCATTGTGTTTTTGTTCATGTTCCTTTGTGTTGTGTGTCGGTCAGATCCGCCGCTCCAGACTTCCATAAGCTGAATGAGGACGGAGAGCTGTGGCTGGTTAATCAGGGCTTAAAGGAAACCATCAGGTGTAACTCAAGTGTGATTTACTGAGCATGTTTTGCCTTTTCACAGGGAAGGATGTGTGCGGCTGTTTTTCTTCATCCACAGTTTTCTCTCTCTCTCACGTTTTTATCAAGCTTTCAGACTTTTCTCTCACATCTGTCTTTGTATTTGTTTTGTATAGCTGGTCAGTTTTAGGGCCTCAGGACTCATTTCATGGGCCCTAGACGACAATTAACAAGGTTGTTGTGTTGTGAGTTGGCATACATTGTAGTCTGCTTTTGGTGCTATCAGGTTTGTTTGTTTGCACAACACAACATTATGTTTTTTTCCAGTTTTTGTGTTATTTAATAAAAAAAATATAAAAATTGATCCATTACCCCCAAACTTGAGATAAGACAAGACCTAGTTGATCCCTCATTGGGAAAATGAACTTGGTCAGAAGCAGAGGGAACGTGTAGGATTGAACGAGCTCAAAGTACAACAAGCCAAAGCAAGACAAAAATAGAATGATAAGCTAAACATGGCATAATACACAGTCATTTATACAAAGTTTAGGTTTGATTTTCCTCTTTTATTTTGAACGTAGTGCAGCAGAATTTGTCATCGTGACCAACCTTGTTTCCTTGACAGTCAGAAGTTTGAGCTTCGTGTAACTCAATATTCACAGCAGAGCTTCAAAGTGACGCAGCGAGAAAGGCTTCATTGTTCCTGACATTTGAAACAAATCCAAAGAACTGTTCACAAACAGTATTTGACCTTCACCGTCTCATCTTAAACTTTGCGTTTACTCTTTTCCTTACCAGTGTTTCTCTTAAAATGACACATGGAGAGAAAATATTTGACTTTTTTTCAGTGAATTAAGAGAACCGTTGAAGCCTTTGTGCTGCTTTGGGAGTCTTGGTGCTTCACTAATTGCCTCGTGTCTTATATGACTGTCTGACTGTGTGATGTTAGCAAACTAGTGTGAGGAGACCAGTGCACAGTTTGGGAAGAAGGTCCAACCTCCTTCTGAACCAACAAACTGAACCTCTATAAGTGTAATGACTCAACAGAATTAAAGAATGTGTTCAGAGAGGCTGGGCTCTGGGCTGCACAGCATGCTGCTGTCACTACGCTGCTCTCTCTCTCTGACTGTTCTATGTTATTTCTGAAATTGGATGCTGACTTATTTCCCTCTCCTCTTATTTATGCCCTGTTCCTTTCCCCTCATCCCTTCCTCTCCCATCATCCCCCTCGCCTTCATTCCGTCCTCCATCTCATCTCCCTCCCTGGCCCCAGGTTACTGGAGCATCAGCTGCAGACTCAGCGAAGGACCTACGACAACGAGGTGGAGGCGTTGCGTGGCGAGCTGCAGAATGTGAAGGAGGAGAACAACCGTCAGCAGCAGCTCTTGGCTCAAAACCTCCAGCTGCCTCCAGAGGCCCGAATCGAAGCCAGTCTGCAGCACGAGATCACCCGCCTCACCAACGAGAACCTGGTACGCTGCAGCACACATGCCAATACACGCAACTAGTAGTGACGTAGTTGTAACCAAAAACTGCCAGACGACTTTGATCTACAGATACACTTAATTTTCCCCATGTTATGTTAATGAAGCATCACTTGAAGCTGTTTGGCTTTGATGGTCTCGTTTCCACTGAAATGGCCACTACAGTGTGGTGTATCACACACACACAAACACAATTATTTGTTTGGATGGTGTCACCTGACAGGAACTCTTGGCTGAAGACCCCACAGCGTCCCGAGAGGCTCGAGTCACCATTTTACGACGGATGGTTGTATGTAGAGTCTGTGTGTGTGTGCGCGCGCCTGCATGTGCGTTTGCATGTGTTTGAACTAACTAAGGTTGTGTGTTTGTGAATGAAGCAGCGCTGAGCGTCGCTCTAACTCTCCTCAGCAGTGTCTTCTAACTCACAGCGGAGCAGCTGGGCACCTTTTTCTCTTTTCTAACATGCAGCAAAGTCTTGAAACTTCTCTTTTTCTGAAAAAAATCAGCAGGGAATCTTATGTTGATTTAAAACTACTCCAGCCCTCCTGTTGGTTTGTTTGTTTCCAAGCTTCCTTTTCCAAGACGGCGCTGAGTGAGATCTTAAAAAGTGTTGCTTTTTACCACTGGAGGGCGACAGTGTGAAGCAGTCTGAGAAGTTTGAGACTTGCTGTTTGTCCTCACGATGGTCTTTCTTTCTCTATCCATCACCTGTGTTAGGATCTAATGGAGCAGCTGGAGAAGCAGGACCGAACCATCCGCAAGCTGAAGAAGCAGCTCAAGGTTTATTCCAAGAGGATCGGAGAGATGGGAGGTAAGAGAGAAATCATTAGCCAACAAAGGCTTGAGAATCTTTTTAAATGTTAGTGTTTAACAGTTACAGCTCAATTTGTTACCTGACCGCCATGTCCTGTATTTTTACCCAGCGGGTCAGACGGAGGGCCAGACGTCTCCAGGACAGATGGTGGACGAGCCGATCCACCCTGTCAACATTCCCCGCAGGGAGAAAGATTTCCAAGGAATGCTGGAGTACAAGAAGGAGGACGAGCTGAAACTGGTCAAGAATCTCATTCTCGGTAAGAGTTCATTTAAGCATGAAACACGGAGCTTAAATACAAAACAGGCCATAAAAAACATCAGTGTAGTCATTCGAAAATGCTTAAAGCCAGTTTCTCAATAAAAAGTCAAAATTGAGGGAGAAAAATCCTCAAAGTCGTGGTCATTCTTTGAAATTCCCATTAATGTAGTGTGAGAATTAAAAGCACACCTAAGGCACAGTTTCTACAGTCTGAAATAATCAAACCATCTGTAGAAAGTGAGGCTTTGTCTGACCGTTTCTCCTCAGTCCCTCACTGAACTTGTTTCTTCCTCTTATCCCTCCAGAGCTGAAGCCTCGCGGTGTAGCCGTAAATCTGATCCCAGGTCTGCCAGCTTACATCCTGTTCATGTGTCTGAGACACGCAGACTACGTCAACGATGACCAGAAGGTCCGCACTCTGCTCACCTCGACCATCAACAGTATTAAGAAGATCCTGAAGGTATGTGTACTGTGTCTTTGTCTGTGGGCAACACGGCCTTGAAGTCCTCGGTTAAAACCCATTAGATGTTCTTCTCAGTAACTTGCAGGTTTTCTTAACTGGAGCGGCTCTGAAAGAGTCACACTATGACTATTACCAGCTGATTTACTGACTCCAGTTTGCTCTTCCTTTTCCCGTCAGAAACGAGGAGACGACTTTGAGACGGTTTCCTTCTGGCTGGCAAACACCTGCCGCTTCTTACACTGTCTGAAACAATACAGCGGAGACGAGGTGAGACTGACTCACAAACATAGAGGCTATTGCACTTAAACAAATACATTCTCATGAATAGGGCTCGTCTTACTTGGAGTCATTTTGTTCTTTTCTTTGTGTTAAATTATCATTATTGCAGTTGCAGTCTGTACAAATCAAATCCTCATTGTTTGGATCGCTTATTGTGTAAAAAGCAGATATGTATATAGAATATAATTGATTGCCATGGAATAATGATTTTTAACCTTCATCTGTGTGTTCCTGTGTGTGTCAGGCCTTCATGAAGCACAACACATCGAGGCAGAATGAACACTGTCTGTCCAACTTCGACCTGGCAGAGTACAGACAGGTGATCAGTGACCTGGCTATCCAGATCTACCAGCAGCTCATCAAATGCATGGAGAACATCCTGCAGCCCATGATAGGTGTGTGCATGTACATTTCATTGTGTGTGTGTGTATATAATAGGGCCGGGACTCGATTAAAAAAAATAATCGGAATTAATCAGAGGCTTTGTAAATAATTAATCTAAATTATTTGCATTTTAATCGCATATAAATATTTGACCTGAGAGCAGTGAGAAGCAATTTTTTTCACATGGATTTTAGTATAACAATGAATAATGACTTGGCTTTTTAAAACAAAATTTCCCATCCACGGGGCCAACCAAAGCAGTCTCATCTGCTTCTTCGTTCATTGTTGTTTTCTGAAGTCATGAACGTTAGTTGGTGCTCCAGTATAATCGGTACCCCTGAACAGTGTTGGTCACGTTACTTTTAAATAGTAATTAGTTATAGTTATAGTTACTAGTTACTTCTCCCAAAAAGTAACTGAGTTTGTAACGGAATTACTCCAATATAAAAGTAATTAGTTACCAGGAAAAGTAACTCTTGCGTTACTTTCTTTTCTTCCCCTTTAGAGCTCGGCATTGTTTTTATGTACTCTGCATCTATGTATTTAGAAAATGTCTTTCTGCACAACACCGGCACCTGCTCTCCCTGGTATTTAGCCAATGAAGGAGTCTGAGTCAGCTGTTGATAACGGGAGCATGTTCTCAGCAACATACTTGTCTATCATTGCATTCAGTTCAGTCTGTGTCACAAGTTTTAGTGAAGCTGGAGCAGAAACATCCAGCTTTAGCTGCCCTGACGGCTCCTTGTCCTTCTGTGTTAGCGGAGCTCACGTTAGCCACACCTGCTATCATCATCAACAGTGTCAACAACGGAGTTTTTGGCCACTAGTGTTGTAGAAGCGCGTGCAGTTGAGAGATGCTTCATTAGATTAGAGTTGCTTAAAACGGACTTGGACAAAGGAGGTTAAAGTAGTGTCTGTACTTCCACTTTGAAAACGTTAACTTTGCCTCTGGACTCGCAATTTTTGCGGCTCACCTCTGCTGTGTGGTTTGTGTGTAAACCGAACACAGCCTCTGATTGGCTTACGAACTCTCACTCTACCTTAGAGAGCCAATCAGCACCTCTGCGGTTGTCCCGCCCCTCCCTCCTGTCTCACCGGAGGAAAATAAAACATCTCTGCTTCTCCGGTAGCTGAGAGCCGAGTCGGATGACAACAGACTCAATGAGAAACTTAACTTTGTAACGCGCCACATTTTATAGTCGGTAACGGTAACGGCGTTGTAACGATGGGAAAAGTAATTCATTAGATTACTCCGTTACTGAAAAAATAACGCCGTTAGTAACGCCGTTATACCAGAGACGTTCTACTATTGTAGAAGCCTAGAAGGACTTTGGTTATACTTAAACGCCGTTACTCCCAACACTGCCCCTGAAACTCTTCCAGTGAGGAACGTTCCGCGGTGCAAAAATTGGTGCGATTAAAATGCGTTATTTTTTTTAACGCGTTAATTTTTGTGTAATTAATTAATCGTAATTAACGCGCTAAAGTCCCGGCCCTAGTATATAATAATAATAATAATAATAATATAATAATAAACTTTATTACTATAGCACTTTTTAAAAACAAGGTTTACAAAGTGCTTTGACAGGCAAAGCAGTAAAACAATTTACAATTACAAGGACGATAAATCATTTGCATGAAGTGGTTGAGATAACAGAGGTAATGATTCAAAATAAATAAATAAATATAATAAATAAAATAACACAAAACCAAGACTCAAAGACAGTTAGAGTAAAAATAGACACACAAGGACCACATCACATAAAGGCAAGTCTATAAAAGTGAGTTTTAAGAAGTGATTTAAAAGAATTTACCGATTCTGTAAGCCTTATCTCCTCAGGCAGGGCATTCAAAAGTCGAGGGGCCCTTATGGCGAAGGCACGGTCCCCCTTAGTTTTTAATCTCGACTTTGGAATGGTTAGGAGGGCCCCGACTGAGGATCTAAGGCTGCGAGCTGGCTCATAGGGAATTAAAATATCTGTAATATAGCCCGGAGCCAGACCTAAGCGTGCTTTAAAAGTGACCAGTAAAATCTTAAATTCAATTCTAAAACAGACAGGGAGCCAATGGAGGAAAGCTAAAATTGGAGTGATGTGTTGACGTCTGTTAAAACCTGTTAGAAGCCTAGCTGCTGAATTCTAAATATGTGTGCTCATACAAGCTGATTCTACAGTGGTACTGACTGCTTCTTCTTGCTCGTCCACAGTTTCTGGAATGCTGGAACACGAGACCATCCAAGGTGTGTCGGGGGTGAAGCCCACCGGTCTCCGAAAGCGGACGTCTAGCATCGCCGACGAGGGCACCTACACCCTGGACTCCATCCTGCGGCAGCTCAGCGCGTTCCACTCCACCATGTGCCAGCACGGCACCGACCCCGAGCTCATCAAGCAGGTGGTGAAGCAGCAGTTCTACATCATCGGAGCCGTCACCCTCAACAACCTGCTGCTGCGCAAAGACATGTGCTCCTGGAGCAAAGGCATGCAGATCAGGTAGGAGATGTCGCTGCTCAGAGAGGAGCTCCAGAGCAAGAATATATATATTTGTATTAAGTTATGTTGTGTGTTTGTGTTCAGGTACAATGTGAGCCAGCTGGAGGAGTGGCTCAGAGACAAAGGTCTGATGGTATGCGGAGCCAAGGAGACTCTGGAGCCTCTGATCCAGGCCGCTCAGCTACTGCAGGTGAAGAAAAAGACTGACGAGGACGCCGAGGCCATCTGCTCCATGTGCCTGGCCCTCACCACTGCTCAGGTAAACCGTCCTCTCATTCGTTTAAACCACAATCAAATAATCCCAAACAGCTTTTTATTGAATTTCCTCTCAACCTCAGTTTGTCAAAAGATAAAAGCCACTTTCAGTTAACTGCTTGTTTTGTTGGAATAACCAACCTTTTTTTTTTATCTCTTTCTCAGATTGTGAAGGTCCTGAACCTCTACACTCCAGTAAACGAATTTGAGGAGAGAGTGTCGGTCGCATTCATACGAACCATACAGGTGATTTACGATCTCTTTTATATGCTACTGCAAAAAGTCACAATTTCCAAATGATGTTATCATGTCTATTTTAGTAGTGAGTGAGTAATTTTAATGCTCAATTGGCATCTTGAGAACATTCTCAAAGATTGGCAGACCTTCTCTACACTAACCACCATTTTCCAAAACTCAGAATGTACCCTGCGACCCTCGAGGCAGTCCACTAGTTTCCATGCATATGATTTTCCTGTAATGTAACGCTTGTTGCAGCGTCGCTCTATTGTGATACTTTAGTAATCGTGGGCAAACTATCGTGAATCTTCTCGTACTTTGAGCATGTTGGCCAACGGTGTGAGTCACTTGGGCATAATGAAAGCATCAAGGGGCCTTTAATAGCGGCAGTTAAAGCCATTATCTGTAGATATAGATGATCTGCAAATGAAGTTGAAGTGCATATTAACTTTTTCCATTTTTTCTCTCCTCTCTCCCTTTAGACTCGTTTGCGAGACCGCTGTGAGAGTCCCCAGTTGTTGATGGACACGAAGATGATTTATCCGGTCACTTTCCCGTTCAGCCCTTCATCCCTCGCCCTGGAAACCATCCAGATCCCCAGCTCGCTCAACCTTGCCTTCCTCACCCGTGTCTAAACACTCCCAAAATTAGGATTTGTATGATCACAATTTATGTCCCCTCCCCCCCCCCCAAAAATTGAAAAGTCTCAAAGAACTGCTAATTCGAAACACATTATCCAGTTCTCTTATGATATCCCCGGTCTGAACACACATCCAAAAAACACACACACACACACATGCTGAACTGTCAACATGCATCTGTACAATACTTCCTCTGAGCGTACACATGCACGCCCACACTCACCTGCACCTTCTCTCTTACAGAAATGCACAAATGCACCCACAGTCGCCGCCGCCGGTTTGAATCTGGCTGTAAAACGCCACCGTCAGTCCACCGCTTGTATAAACGCCTGCCTCTTAGAGAAACCACAGGACCAGATCAACGCCTCCAGTACTCTCTATCCGTCCGCCGACACCTGGGTCTGGTCACCCCAGCTCCCTCCTCTGTGTTTCAACTAGATGTTAAGATAGTTCTTCTCGTCATCGTCTCGTTCTCCGGTGAGAATGTATGTATGCACACACAGGAGCAGGCCCGAAAGGAGGCGCTGAGGAATAACTTGATACAGTGCGCTGTAGTCTAGCTTGATCTGTTGGGTCTCCGTTTGATAGAAAAAGTAGTCCCAGCACGAAGCCAGATGAGAAAGTTAACTCTCCACGCCATGTTGAGGCAACATGGGACCAGGCTTCATTCTTCTCTGAACACAGTCGAGCCAAGACAGAACTCATTGTCTGTACTATATTATTTATACATATATAAATATATATAAATATTCATAATATATATCATGTATTTTATTTATTGCATTCGACTCCTTCACGTCTCCACCCCTCCCTTTTTAAGATTAGAAGCTTTCTTCTTAGCAGAACTCGTGTCCGAAAGATATGAAGGACGGGACCACCGTTTCCCAAATGAACAGCTTTGTAGGTTTTTTTTGTTTTAGTTTTAGCTCTATTGTACGCTATTTATGTGGATATCAGGTAAATGACATAGGATAGTTTAAGGAGTGCAGGCACGGGTGATTATCCGCTAGATCACGTCTTAAAAATAGAGATGTCGCTCTGTCGTGTTTTCTCCTACATTTCAGGCAGATGAAGTGTAGCGCGGGTTTTAACTGCGGAGGGATTCAGAAGGCTGCGAGGGTTTCCACCTGCTACGATCTCGAACTGTTTACAGCTGTGACCAGCGAACAAACACTGGCACAAAGATATTTACTCAATCACACAGAAGTACACTACATTCTGCTTACTGCTGTACAACCTGAGGAGGTCTGCGCTCCCACAGCGTTCCTCTCTCTCCACTCACAGCTCTAGTCGGAGCTTTGAAGATGTTTTACTATTATCAATGTGGAAGTTATTTATTTCAGTATCGTCATTTTCTCGAGTGACAAGAGTTATGTATATCGTTAAAAGCCATGTATCACCGAGCAGAGAGCTTGCCTCAGATCCGTCCAGCTTTACAACGTTGTCTTATGCTTTATTCCCTCATCAGACACTCGCTGCAGCTTTGTTGTCTGATCCCTCTCCTCTCTTTGCCTTCCTGTCTCGTGGCCAACATGGGCTTTTGTTACCAAAAACAGCAGAATATGTGGGAAATTTGCGCTCTTCCTGCGTCTCAACTGCACCGCAGGACTAAGTTCAGGGTTTGGAAGATATTTTTGCCTTTTTTCTGTTCGGTGCACAGATTGTTTTGGTTCAGATATCCTCACGTATACGGTAGCTGCTTTCAAAAGGCTGAGGGTGACATTGCACCACAGACATTATGTGTCTACAGTGTGGTATGAAAACTGCACAGGCTGCACTGCTTCTTGCTGCTGCCCTCGTCTAACCTGCATGGGCTTGGCTTTACCCAGCATTACCAGAGTTACCAGAAATCATCCCGCATGCTTGTAAGTTATTTTTAAAACTGTACAAAGAAACTTCGGTGCAGTTGAGAGTCGTTGGACGAGTGTCAGGGAATCTTCCCACGTTGTGACAGAAAGTCCTCGTCTGTCCGCGTTCACGTCGTCCCCGCTGCCTCGTGTTCAAGCACTTTTGTTTGTTTACTTTCCTGCTGTGCCATTAGTATTAACAGTCGACCAGTTTTGCCTCTTGCCCTCATGTGAACATTACTTTTGCCTTGTACACCTTACCCTTACCCTTCTTTTGTTGTTTTTGTTTAAGGTGCTTACATATTTAGAAGATTCTGAACGGTCACCAAAACTGGACGTTTTGATTTAATATTTTTTAATAAATTGTAAGAATGATTCTTCGGAAGTAGCCGACCAAACCAAGGAAGTGCTGATCAAAAAATGTTTTCGCAGTCATGAGAGCCGGTGAGGTATCTCGGTAAACACCTCACTCTCGTTTTGACGGGCTGCAGACAAAAAAACAAAACAAATTGTAAGTGGAGTGAAGAGAAGTTAGTGCGTGAAGGTGTTTATTTGTGTTGCACTTGTGTTTGAACAGAATTTGATAATGCTCTCATGGGGACCACATTGTTATCAATCTGCCTTTTTTTGTTATATATTTTGGACTAATAGGTAGTTTAAAGCCGTGCAAAGAGTACATATCCGCAGGTTGTGGTGAGAAAGACGAAGGTCGCCGAAGGAATCGAGGAACCACATGAATGTTTGAAACTGTTAATAAAGTGTATCATGATTTTAGCTGCACATTGTGGACAAAGCCTTATCTGAATTATTTGCAATCTGAATGACTTTCAACACATGATCAACATTGTGGCATTGTTTTGTTCTGTCAGTGTTTCCCCCCCCTCCTCCTCCTGCTGTAAAGTGAATATAAATTGTTAAATGTGTTTGTTTTCTTTTGATAAGGTGTCCTTTTGTCCTTCAGTTGGTGTCACAGATGGGTTGCACTGGTTAGCCGTCAGTCAAAACGCACTTTTTTTAGACGATGCCGAGGAGGTCAGATGAGTAAGAGATGGATATGGACTGAAATGCTTCGCGTTTAAGAGCCTTTCTTCCTTTTTGATTCCTGAACTGTGGCCCGTTCAGCTTCCTCCACCACATTCCCTGCGTGAGCGGGCGCCTCGCTGTCTCTATCAGTGATTTTCTTTCCTTTGAGCCACAGGTAAAAGACATTTGTGAATCTCCTCAATGCAGCACCTACTCAGAGTCAAACTATCCCGGAGAGTGCAGAGTGAAGGCCGGCCTAGATTCAGAGAAGAACAAAAAAACCACACACATCCATTCATTGGTCGGTTTCGCTGAGCAGAGCTGCGGCGTCTCAAACGGGAGAAAAAAGTCATTCCTTCACTCTGCGTTTTTACATTAAGGAGAGAGTTGGTTGTACGATACGACGTAGACATTATAAATGACCATTGTTCTTATCAGCACTAGCGTTGATTGTGCCATTTTAAAGAAAAAACAATTGTTGAAAACAAAACAGACATCACCCCCTGCTGTTGGAGGTACTGGCGCGAACACGCTGAAGCCAGTTACCAAAATGTTTCCCTCTCTGACCCATGTGTACATTTGACAAACTGGACTGTTTGTAGTTTCTGGTAGCTGTGCTTAGTGAATGTGTTCACCGTTAAGAAACTAAGAAACTTGGAATAAATTGTCAAATCTGTAAAAGTAAAATAAAAGAATTCAGCACTGTTGGATCGTGTGTGGGAGCTTATTCCTGTTCTTGTCACATTCTTACAGACATGCATGATATATGTACTGGGGAAATTTTAATTATCAGCTAATTATCTTTAATGGTGAAGTGCAGAATTGATTAAACTTCCTGCACCCTGACATATGGTTTGCGGTCCACCAATAAACACAGAAGAAGGAGTGCAGATGAAGCTGAATTTGATGATTGATCGCAAGAGAGAAAGGTAAAAGTCTAAAATTATGATGCAACAAATCTTTATAGAGCTATTACATTTTTTATCATGCCTTTTGCTCACTACATATTAGCATTTCTTTCCCTCAGGTGTGCAAAAACAACAGGTTAGGAACTTTTTTTTAATGCAAAAATGTAAAATGATGGGTTACTGTATTGGTTATTGGTATCTGCTGAAAGAAGACTGTATTAATCATCTGTACTTCTGAGGAAATGTGATTCTTTCAGTCATGTAAATAAAAAGAAACACTACAAAATCATCTATTTGTACCAGAAATGAGTACCAAACTTTTTGGCCATTAAGTTAACTGATCCTCGAGTCTTGTATTTGTATTTGTCAGTTGATTTGTCTCCTTCAAAGGTGAAACTGTCTCATTTCTGCTATTTGAGTGACAGCGCAGTGACTCCGAGCTAGGTGTAATGGATTACATTTGATGGGATTACACAAATGTGATTACAACAGTAACATGCAGCATTGCACAAAAAGGAGGAAATTTTAGATCCACATAAATCTAAAAAAAAAATGCAGTTTCATAATTCAGATTTCACTCTGTAATCTTCTCAGTTCATATTACAATGAGCAGATGTAATGTACATAATGTTACATCATATGGTTTCAGGAAATCTTGAGGGTTTCTCAGTGTTAAAAAGCTATTTGTGTTGGATTATGCTGTAAATGTGACTCTCCAGGCCTCGCAGGTAAAGCTGCAGCGTACGTCTGAACCACGGAGGTAAAAGCAGCGCAGAGTCGCAGCTTAAACACTTCACTAAGAAGCTTACTGTTCCCTCTCTGTCCCTCGCTCACAATCCTCTTCCCTGGGGGAAAAACTCTTGTTTAGTTCCACAGGCACAAATACCTGCTGTTCAAAGAAGGAAATCAATTCTCCTCTCAGGTAAGATTTTATAATTGAAATAAGGAAGGAAGTAATATTTTGTAAGCTGATGTTGGTGTGTTTCGTGTTTACATGTGGGTTCAGGGTTAGAATGTGACTGTAGAGAGTGAACAGTTTATGATCAGTGACTCAATGATCACCTCAACAATAGTGACACTCATGAAGAACTGAACGCTAATATGTTCAATGTAACAATGTAGGCCTGTAACAAACTGCTAATATACCTCCATAATATCCCATTATTATATTCTATTATATATCCATCTTTATATATCTTTAAGCAGTACAATGCTGGTATTAATAGATGGACTGTGATCTCTTAATGACGTATTTTTCTGCAATCTACACATTTTCTGACATTTATGCAAAATGTAAAAGAACAAATCTAAGGAAATATCAGTGTGCTGTTGCATTACTGTGTCCGAGAACTTGCACAATATTTATGTTTATATTAGCGCTTCAGCAATTTATCGACTTGTAAACTGATAAATAATCGGTTTGAGTGATTTTAAAGAAGAAATAGTTAATATTCTTGAATTTCCAGCTTCTTAGATGTTAATATTTTCTGGTTTCTTCGCTCCTCTATGACAGTAAAGTGAATATATTTAAATTTGTGGACAAGATGAGACATTTTAGGACATCATCTTGGACGCTGATCAACAAACCATTAAGCACTTAAAGTAATCCACATATGTATCGACGAGAATGCTAATCATTTACTTCAGCCCAGGATTTTATAGTAGAAAAATAAGGAGCTGCCTCAAAGGGCAGAGTTTGTGTGATTTGAGATGTGAGAGGTCATTATCATTAGTTGTTATTTGATTTTGCAAAGAGTTTCTCATGTGCAGTCCTCTTCTATGTGCTGTTCCCAGAATAGCTGTGCTGCACTTCTCTTCTCCTGGTGCTCAGAGGAGAATCAGGACAGAGTAGATTAGCAACTACTTATCTCCTAACCCACACACACACACACACACACACTCACACATACACACACACACCCCACACAACAAGTGGTCACAGAGATCAATAAAAACAAAATAAACCTGATTTAATTAATCTTTGTGTTTGTGTGTGTGTGTATGTGTGTGTGTGTTCTCTCCACAGGTCCTGTTGGTGATCGTCTGCAGCCATGTGTGACCAGACATTCGTGGCGGCCACCTTTGGCCCGTGTGAGTGCTGCACGAAACCCAGTCCTCTCATCAACATCTACATTAAGACGGAGCCCATCAACTACTGCTCCTTCTGTGTGGAAGTGGTACGTCAAGTTTCCCATTCACTAAACAGCTGAGCATGTGTACGATGAGTGATATGAGAGGTATCTGAGGTTTGATGAGGATCACGCAACACTTTGTGCGACAGCCGTTAAAATGAGAGCAAACCGCTCAGCAGCACCTTTTGACACACAGCTCTATTAGTGTATCTAAAACACACACACACACACACACACACACACACACACACACACACACACACACACACACACACAACACAAACACACACACACACACACACACAAACACACTCACAGGAAGTTATCAGGACCTTGAAGAGGGAGCTGCATGCCGGCCGCTGAGCCCCCTCCTGATCTTTGGCTCTTTGTCGACAACTCGCTTAGTGACACCAAAAAACTGTCACGCTTAGATCTGCTGACGAAGACAACTTTTTTATTGTCTGCCACATGATTTATCGATCGTATTAGATCAGACTTGAATGATCCCTCGGGGCCAGTCAAAAATGTGCAAAGTAAGGCTCTGCTCTATATGGGCCTTAAAATAGGAGCACGATACTTTTAGGCTGCATCATGATTCACAATAAATATCCTAATATTTTTGACAGTAGACACTCACAAAATAATTACACTCTGACATTTCTGATCAATAATCATCAGTAATGTGGACATAATAAGTGGATAATATAATTTTGTCAGATCCCTTCAGAATCCTTATTAATTAAATTGAAATGCCAGGTCATTTAAAAAAAAAAAATTATTATTCTACTACTTTGGAAAAGTTTGTAGTGATTATCTTCTCTGAAAGAGAACATACTTAAAGGCGCACTATGTAGTTTTGGGGAAGACATTTTAATTAGGAAAGAAAGATTCATTAACTGATTTTATTTGCTGCCTAAACAAACTGAAGAAAACAAACTGACAGGAAAACACGTCATGCTGTTTTACTTTGTTTACATGTGGCGGACCCTGCCACCTTCCTGTTTCTAACTGTTTTCTGGCGGACTTTTTTTTTTAGAACAGATTTTATTATTCAGTTATGGAGAAAATAAATATAGAAAGGGTGAGGAGGATGGGAGGACAGCTGGATGGAGGAGTTTGAGAAAGAGGAGGATGGAGCAGGAATAAGGGAGAAGGATGGAGGAAGATAGAGGAGGAGGGTTGGAGGAGGATGGAGGGGGGAGGATGGAGCAGGATGGAGGGAGGAGGGGGGGAGCAGGATGGAGGGAGGGAGGCTGAAGTGGGGCACTAACTGAGTCGCGCGGCGGCATCACTCTCGCGCTCGAGGACACTCTCACCAGCCCGCTGATTACAACCGTCCTCTCTCTCTCTCTCTCTCTCTGTCCCTCTCTCTCTCCACTTTCTCCTCTTCCTCCTCTCTTTTTCTGGGTGTTCTGTCGCCTCTCAAAGATGGCCTGTCAGGGGCTCCAGAAAGGGGAAACCCTGGCGAGTCTGAAAAGGGAGACCGAGACTCTGAAGAAGAAGCTGGAGGAGGAGCGGGGCAAGCTCAACGACGTGGAGCGTAAGTGTCCCCTGACCACACGAAGCTAGCGACACAACAACTGTCACAGCACCGAGACACATTTCTGACTGACACACAGCTTCGTTTTCCTCGAAACAAGAGTGAACACTCGACAGGTGGCCGCTCGTTACATCGTCTTTTTAAACATGGAATTCACCGTTTTCATTCCAACGGTTAACTGTCAGTTAACGGCGCTCGCTGTTAAGTAACGCTAGCTTAAAGTAAAGTTAGCTTAAAGTAACGTTACGAGTGATGATGCTAACGTTACAGTTACTGTCAGTCAATTACTGGGATGTGTAACTAGCTAACAAGAAAAAGTACATTTACTCAATTACTGCACTTCAAGATACTTTTTTTTTTTTTACTCCATTACATTTCAGAGTGAGTTAATATCGAATTGAATACTGTTGAAATCTATTTTTGGAGGCAGGAGGGAAAAAATAGGAATTTGTTCAAATAAAACATCAGTAAATCTCACTATCATTTATGAAGAACAATTGTAGCTAGTAATGTAAATAACCGAGTCACATATATACAGTATATTGTCACTGTCAATATTGTCAGAGGTGGGAAGTACAAATACTTGATGACTGTATTCAAGTAGATTTTTCTGGCATTTTTACTTAACTCGAGTATACATTTTTCTGACTTCCTAGAAGTATTTCTGCTCTCTTTTTACTGCTTATTTGTATCCGCCGTCCCAATTCACAAGACTGATTTCCACCTGTTGGTGCACATAATGCACGGCGGACGTTACAAGACAGAAACAGACGGAGAGGGAGACTCGAATTGGGGAGAAAAGACGTTTAGTGATAAAAGCAGCAACATGGATGATGGGATGTTCAGTCAGCTGTGCACAGAAGTGTCCTTCAGAGGGATACTTTTTACTCTGATCTGAGTTCATTTCAGAGCCTGTACTTTCCTACTTTTACTTGAGTAAAGAAGTTGAATCTTCAACTTTTACCAGAAGCCAAAGCTACTAGAATCTGTAATGTTACTGTACTTTTACACCCGCTTGGGTTTGAATGAATAGCTTTTAACTAGTTATAAAACTGTCTCAGTTTAATAATGATTATGTTAATAGATTTAAAAAAAGAAAAATAGTAGTTTCAAAATGTTGCTTCTTTTTTTCCACTCACTTTTAAAACAAAAGAACACACTTGCCAGATCAAGATCTTTTTCACTTTTGTCCACAGTGACAGAAATAACACACAATGAAAGCTGCAGCTGCTTCAAATAAGGTTTTAGATACTGAACTTTTTTTGTTCACGTCTAATACATTTAGATATTCCTACTCTTACTTTTACAACGGATCTGAGTAACGGATTCCTGCACCTGTGCTGGTAGTCAAAAGTTCCCGAAAACTCGAAACTACAATGTGTGTTTTTGTGTCGGTACCTCAGTGCACCAGGTGGCTGAGAAGGCAGAGGCGGTTGGTGCACTTTCCATCAAGACCAAGCGCGTGCTGAAGGGTCATGGGAACAAGGTGCTGTGTATGGACTGGTGTAAAGACAAACGTCGTATGGTCAGCTCTTCACAGGTATACATCGCACACACATACAGACGTGATAGAGTATATTAAGAGAAATGGTTTACTTAATATTAGTATGACACATCATTTTCTTTTTTATGCTATTATTTTTTCTTATCTAGGATGGAAAAGTGATCGTCTGGGATGCGTTCACTCTTAATAAGGTAAGTAGAGGTTTATGTGCCGCTTTTGTGCATATAATGATTGACCATAAACAAAGTAACATAAGGTTTAGATTATTTTAAAAGAAAGAAATCTGTCAAAATACGTTTTTGGACAGAAAAATGCACAGAAATTCCCTTTTATAAAAAGACTATTTTGTAGATATTCTATATTTACATCAGGAGCCGAAGTGAGGAGAAAAGTGACCTTATAACTAGATTTATATTGACCACAATAAAATTGTATTTGAGAGTTTTAAGCTGCAACCTTATTACTCAGTTCAGAAACCTGCAAACATGTTGAATAATTGAACAATACTATCACGATCCATTGTTAATGTTTCATGTCTGAGAAAAACATTTCCCCATCAGCCTGACATGTTTAATGGCACTAAATACTATAACACCCATGAGACTTGGAGAAGATACAAAGTAAGGAATTGATTGGCTAGATCCATAATCACACAATACATTCATTCAACATGTTCACCAAACTCAGGATCTGAAATAAACATCATTTTGAGCTTAGTTTGATGTTTCCTTCTACGGGACTCCTAACTTGACTGACCGCCTTAGACTTTGCAAATACAAAGCCTTAATTCTTTTTATTCAAATAGTCTCAGTCATCATAAATTAAAAGGTTGAGTTGAGTGTTCATCCAAGAGAAGTTAACACAAAAAGTCACACAGAGCTGTTTTTGATTAAAAATTAATAGGACTGTTACTTTCAGAAGCTCTGCTCTGTTATGCAAGGCTGAGTGAGCTTTATTTCCACTACATGTTCAGATGCTCGTGTTCTATTCACCATATGTACTGGTGTTGAGTGGGTGGGCCGGTTATCCTCTGCTGCCACACTCCTCCGAGAGAGAGGCCGCAACACGATCGCATGGAAATATGCGTTTAAAGATTATCTATCCATCTGTCCCCTGTAATGACCCTGTGTGTGTGTGTGTGTGTGTGTGTGTGTGTGTGTGTGTGTGCCTGAGTGCACTTTAATGGATTCAGCCTGGTTTAACCGTCCTGCCTCTTGATGGAGGAGACATGACCACATAATCCCTTTTAATACTCACCACATCCAGGTTCACTGCAGCTGTGTCCATCTGTGTAAGAGTCTGGTTGGTTCATGCTTATTAAAGAGAGTGTATTTTCTTAACAATAACAAATTACTTAAGTTTTGTATGTGTTTGTGTGTGTGTGTTACAGGAACATGGGTTGTCCCTGCCATGTACATGGGTTATGGCATGTGCTTACGCTCCCTCAGGCACAGCTGTGGCATGTGGGTGAGTACAGAGATTAAATGAACTACTACTACTCTACTCCTCGCTGTCAAGTGAAATAAAATATAATGGATATTTCTACTACAAACTACACACTGTATTCTTAGCCCCCATGATACCTTGCGCAAAATTAGAGGTGGGATGCTTATATTCATTCTTAGAGCGATTGGTACGGTGTATCATTAATTCATGAAGATTTAGGTTAGCGATTGTATCACTTACCAACTTAGGTAACGCTTCTACAGCTTTGTGTCAGTTATCATGAAACTATCACTTACACTAGTTCCGCCGAGCAGTCTAGTAACCTTCCTGTTGAACTTGCCAGGAAACTCACAGATAATGACAGAGATATTTTGCTATAGTACTCAAGTGTAACTTTAAATTCTGAGGTTATGGTTATTTTATTGTCTCCTGTGGGAGAAACTTGTCAAACCAAACATTACAGTAAAAACACATAAGAGTAAATGGGCAAGGTTTGCCCAAGGCCCTGTACACACAGGTATTTCTTAAAACAAATCTTTTTCTATGCGTTTTGGCATAGAATACACACACATAGACGGCATCTCAGGTCACTGAAAACTGAGCTTTTGGGAAACTCCTGCCAGTGTGTTGACAGGAAAACCAGGGTATTTTGGCATGTCTCATTTGTTTGGCAGGCTTCTGATCAGCAACTTGGCCTTACGGTAGAGGTTATATCACCATCTTTTGCTTTGGCATGCACTTGACAGCCTGCGTTTGCACTTCACACTGTTGGTGTAGATGAGAATTTTTTTGAAACCAGAACAGAAAATAAATGCCTTTCTAAAACTTCCCCTGCACGTGTGAACTAGGCCTTAGATAAACAATGAAAACAATGAAAGAGACTGGTAGCTCACCTTGTGGAACTTAAGCACCATATACAAGGCTGTGTCCTCGCCACAGCAGCCTGGGAATGATACAAACCCTGAGCCACACATGCTGCATCATCAGCTTGCTGTCTTTCCTCTTCTTCTTAGCTCAGTAACTTATTTTGCATATGATGGCTCTATTGTCTGTAAATGTTTAGTAGATGTTTATGATTGGTGACTGCTAGTGGCTCTAAAGTAGATCCTTCGAGGAGTTTTTTTAGGAGGATTTTTAACTTCACCTGACTTAATCTGACACACAATGGAAGAAGGGAATGTTAACATTAATTTGACTCACTTATCTTATACTGTCAGCCTGGTTCATGTATATCCACACATCATAACTGTAATATGAACATTAAGTGATAACTATCTGGTCCCCTCCACTGGTATGAGACCCGTCATTTAACCACTGATTGTTTTATTTCCTTCGACAGCGGACTGGATAACAAGTGCTCAGTGGTCCCGCTGTCACTGGACAAGAACGAGAACTTGGCCGCAAAGAAGAAGTCGGTCGCCATGCACACCAACTATGTATCAGGATGCACCTTCACCAACTCTGACATGCAGGTGAGCTCCAGTTACAAGCCTGTATATTTCATACATGACGCTTTTATCATCGACGATCAAATGCATCTTTCCATGTGGCTCAGACAACCACGGATCCTGACTACATTTAGACACAGTGCATGTAAGATTTAAGGTCACTTGACACTGAGAATAACGGTTGGGTGTGAACCAGAAGGGTTCAGCAACTTTAAATGAAAGCCTGCCTATTTTGCAATCTGCACAATTATTGGACTGTTAAACCGCCAACATCATATTGAATCCAATAGTGGCTCACTGTGTTTCAACTGATTACCAAGAGACAGGTACTGACATCACATGGGCTCGTCCGGGATTTGAACCCGGGACCTCTCACACCCGAAGCGAGAATCATACCCCTAGACCAACGAGCCACTTATGAACTGAATGTTCTTTGGATCATTGTCAACTTAATCTGTAAAACATGACAACTATATTTAGATGTTGTACATTTATTTAAGATACTGTATTTTGGGATCATAATGATGCACTGTGCATCTACTGTAAATCAACGAGTCTGCGCCAACTGGAGTCTTTTGTTGTTTGCATCTGCGGGTCGCTAACAGGAAAAAGGAAATCCAGGGCACAAATTCATGAGGAGATCATGAGGGAGACGACCTGAGATATTTTGCTTTAATAATTTACTCCAGTCTGGCCCTCAGCGAGGCAGAGGAGCACAATGACAGAGGACAGGGAGGAAAAAGAGATGGCAGTAAAGAGACAAGAGGAGGGGGGTGATGGTCCTCTATCCTGGGTGTATTAATAGACACTGAGTGGCTTTTATCAAGGAAAGAGCGGAGCACACTGACCTGAGGGCGGAACATTTAACACACAGACACGCACATGCGTGTGTTCTTTCTCCTCCACACGCGTCTCTCGCACATCTCCTCTGTCATACTGAATCTCACACACAAAGACGCACACATGTCATGAGCACACTGTAAGGCCATTATACCATTCAGATAGACCTTGGAGTACAAAGCTGTGGACTATATTGAGGGCTTAGAAAGTGTTTTCATACACTTTATGAAAGACTGGCTGCGTGTTTTCATTCAGCCCTTAAAGTCTGTGTGTGTGTGTGTGTGTGTGTGTGTGTGTGTGTGTGTGTGTGTGTGTCCGTCCATCACAGCTGACTTGTGAGTTATGACTTTGCTTTTTCATTAAAGTCGTTTACATGTGGGATGATCACTGGGTAATTTAAAGAACCCCCTGCAAGGATTTAATATATGGTCACATGCAGGTGGTGGTGAGTAAAATCAGTCTGATGCAAAGGCTCTCTGTGAGATCAGTGAGGTTCCCATCTGTGTGTATGTGTGTCAGTAATTGTGGCCTACTGATAATTGCATTCATGTTGAAACTGGAGCTACCTCTCTGTGCAGGCAGGATGTGGTGTGTTTTTGTGCCTGAGGTCATCCAGCAGGAGCTCTCTAATCCAGCAGCCAGCAGGGATCTCTGATGTCTGCATGTGTCTCTAAGTGCCCATAATCTGTTTTCATCAGAGGAATTGCTGACATTTTGCCATTTTGTGTGCTGGAAACATGATGCGCAGTGGGAGTTTTCTGTGTTAGCGGGGAGGTGCTGAGCTGACCTTTGGCTTATGGCACGTTTTTTTACTGTATCTGTGTGTGCATGTAGCGAACAACAGCTACAGTCGTACGTTAAATGATAGTAAAGAGATCTGCAGTATTTCTCTGCAACTATTAAAACAGACAATAGAAAGCAGAAGTCGGTGAAGGTATTCTGTTTTTGAAGCCTCTGCTAAGGTCAAAGCAATCACGTGATATTTATTTTCAATGAACTCTTTTCCCTTTAAATTCGTCTGAATCAAGACTGGTTTCGTTTCTCAGTTTTAAATGTCAAAAAAAGAAATGAAAGCACAGCCAGTCTCCAAAGTCATATTCAACATAGAAAACAAAAATAACTCTGATAATATACATTAAATACAACAAAATACATACTGTGATTTATCCAGAATCAAATCCTGCTATTTTACTTTTTATGCTATGAACAGTACATTTATTCAAATGTTCTCTGAAATCACTTGAGAACCTATTAGTCTGTGTTCTTTCCCTTTATGACCACCAGCAGTGTCATATTAAACCCAATCAGCCTAGTTTCATCCTTTAGTTCAGTCTTTGTGGACCTTGCAACAGATCACAGAATCTACGCGATAAAATCCCTCTCTGACAGCATTTCCTCTTGTCTTGTTTCCCGTTGTATCCTTCACTAGCATACCAAGGCTGTCAGTGTTTAAGGTTAAACGTTCCCTCAGTACAATGTTTATAAACAAAGAACATGATGAGATGAATTAACTTCATTTGGGTCACAAAAAATAATAATGCCCTCGCCCCAAAATACTTCTGGAGGATGAAGCTTCATCTTTTCACATTGTTGATTGTAAATTGTTTTGTCTGGTTTTTTGTCTATGTGTGATGAACATATGTATGTATATGTATGTGTGTGTGTGTGTTAGCTCCTGACCTCCAGCGGTGACGGCACATGTGCCTTGTGGGATGTGGAGAGCGGACAGCTGCTGCAGAGTTTCCATGGTCACACAGCTGATGTCTTGTCCCTGGACCTCGCCCCATCTGAGACTGGAAACACTTTTGTCTCCGGGGTGAGAGAGAGATAATGTGTGTCCTTGATACGTGTGTGGTCGTAACTCACAGTGCTCCTTGGATGAGAAGTTTTCATGAAAAACTGACACCTTTTAAAGATGTAAGAGCTTTACAGGACAGCAACAATAGTTATGTCTCTAATGTGTCTGTGTGTCTTTGCATGTGTGTTATCAGGGCTCTGATAAGAAGGCCAACGTGTGGGACATGCGCTCTGGACAGAACATTCAATCTTTCGAGAGCCACGAGTCCGACATCAACTGTGTAAAGTGAGTCCAGCTCTTTTAAAAAAGCGAAAGTCTCTCATAAAAAGTACGTACAGAGATGACACACAAAACTATTGTTACACATAGGGAAAGAGTACAAGTGGTAGTAATATTGGTACTTCTACTTCTGCTGTGGGGGGGAACTATCAAGTTATTTTAGGGAAATTACAGGAAGTCTTGAGCCATGTTTTTGTGCTTTATTTCATTGTAAGCTTTTGAAATTGAAATTGAAATTGAGTTTTTCCTGGATGTTTTTTTTTAATTTATTGCGCTAGATAAAAGGAGTAGAGATGTGGTGTAAAAGAATCTCTAAATGTTGATGAAGTTGAGAATTTGAGTTGTAAAGAAGGGAACACAAACATCAGCCATGTTCATCTTATGTACTATTCTAAGGCCGTAAATTACTCACTCATTTAAAGAGTTTCTCTCATATAGAAAGTTCACTGGTGCAGCAATGTATCTAAACCTCCTCTCTGTCATGTGTGCTCAGGTACTACCCCAGTGGAGATGCATTTGCATCTGCTTCTGATGATTCCACAGTGAGTCACGCCATACGACCTCCTTATCAGTTTGTTGTGATGTGTCTGATGTGTCATGTTTTTTAAATCAACATCTTTAGTGCATGTCTAGATAATCAATGGATTTATTGGTCTCACTCTTGTTGTAGAGGTGAACTCACACGAATATTCTTAAACATGTACTGATGCCATTCCTGTGGTTCCATCAGCAATGTGTACTGATAAGCTAAACGATAACCAGAACCTATTTCTGTGATATGCTGTAATAGTTTGTTTGTTTCTGTTCCTCAGTGCCGTTTTTATGACCTGCGAGCTGATCGTGAGGTGGCCGTCTACCAGAAGGACAGCATCATATTTGGTGCTTCTACTGTGGACTTCTCCATGAGTGGTACGGAGTTTGTAAAGCACATTAAATTAAATCATGGTATCAGTAAATATAGTCTTGCTTTGAATAAATGTTCAGAGAATACCAGACTGTTTTTGAGGCGGAAAAAAAACATTTTGAGCTGCTTCTGTAACTTCTTGTGATCTATAACATGAACTTTAGAAAATAAGTAATGATTGGGACACTTTACCTTCATTAATAGTGTATTGAATAATATTTATTATTCATCAGCTACTGGAAAACTTTACAGGTCCGAAAAGTAAAACAGTATTTACCACAAATACATCCTATTTTTTCAAGGAAAAATGTAATCAGTCACAATTTCAACCGATTCTTTGTCTAGTTTCACTTCCTCTTATTCCAAATTCCCCACTTCCTCTCTTCTCACTTCCTCTTCCGGCCCCCAGGTCGCCTGCTTTTCGCTGGTTATAATGACTACACCATCAACGTGTGGGATGTTCTGAAGGGAAATCGTCTCTCCATCCTGTTTGGCCATGAGAACCGAATCAGCAGAGTCAGATTGTCCCCTGATGGCACGGCGCTCTGCTCGGCCTCTTGGGACAACACCTTACGGGTGAGCAGGACTTTCCCGGCACTGCTTATTTGTTTATAACCTTTTTTCTAACAGCCACGCAAGTATACAACAGGATGATATTAAGACTTAGATTTGCAGACAAGGTTTATGTATGTTGAGGTTCTTATGCTTGTTTTATGATTGAACCCATATGATTCTTCTCGCTCCTCTCATGCAGATTTGGGCCTAAAGTTCACATCACAGTTTTGATCCCGCGAAGACGCCACCAGTATTATGTGACTGCCAAGACTGCAAGTTCCTGCCTGAAATCGACACCACTGCAGGAGTGTGTTCACACGTCACACACAGAAGCACAAACACATCAAATGTTTCCTCTGAATGAGAATGTCATTGTGTCACAACCGTAGGGAGGGTGTTCATTTTAACAGTGAGTTTGGATTCCTAATCTGTGTTATCGTTAGCTTGATGACTGATTGTGTAACATTTATGGTGATTGCTAATAACTGTGAGTGTAAAGAGCCAAATTACTTGTAGCGATCAGCAGCTTGTGTCTGCTCTGCCATGTAGACATGCAGACAATATTAGTGATCATCTTTTAAATGATGTACATCAGCTAACCGTCACACCACACCTGTCCGGAGTCATACTGTAGGTGTACACGCTGTTAATGTTGTTCTTATCGTGGCTACTCTGCCATAGGTAATATCATGGATATCCAAAGGAAGCAACTTTAAATGTAGCTACATATTTTTCTTATTTAAATATATATAAAACTCTACAGCTTAGGTATATTGCTTGTGAGAAGAATAAAGGAGATTTTAAGTATTTCTTGCTCTTGATGTCTCTCCATAAACAAAATACGAATGGATGTGAAGAGTTTAGTAAATCTGCTGCAGTGCGAGAGGTTCACAGAGCCAAGATGAAGACATTTTTGCCCGTCCTCACTTTAAAGGTCAATGTGAGAGTTAAGTTAAGACTTGGTTTTAGGCTCGGATTCGAATTAGGCTTAGGTTAGGCTAAGAGCTGTTGCTTCTTCACAATTGGTGTCTGCTAACTGGGACTATGAAGCAGATTTGTGAGTCATTTATTAAGGTTAGGGTTGGGTTGAGGGTTATTCAGGTAGTGGTTAGGGTTAGGATTTAATAAATGTCTAAGTCTCCATAGTGACATTTATCAACATGTGTGTGTTTTGAAGATAATATTCTTCGTAAAATCACTGTTATCGTGCTGAATGTCAGCATTTTTTCTTTTAAATGCATCAAAAGCGGCTTAAAAATACTGTAAAGTCCAGAATAACACTGTCTGCCACCAGGGGGTGCAGTGCTGTATCACAAGTGTAACAGCAATGTCTGGATGTACCTCCAAAAAAGTCCTATGATAGTGTTTTTGTTAGCAAGGTCACTTAAATTATTTAAGATGACATATCCAGGAAGAAGTGCACGTCCTGACTCCCGACAGATATTTTCAAACTACAAACTAAATTCGAGATCAAGTATGTCTCTGTTTTTATGACTTTTGTCCAGTTAAAGTCCATGTCCTCATGGCATTATTGATCAAACAGTCTCTCTGACTTACACATCTGTGTTTTTTAAAACACCGGTCATAGGTCAGCCAACCTTGTCCACATCATCACTTGACAACATGGAGTCTTTATGCGTTGTTACTCATCTGCGGTAAAAGGCAAATAAGTAAACAGAACCACCACTGCACAGGATATTTTGGGTCTCCGATACAAGAACAGCAGCTGGCTTGTTCCTTTTTTTACAGTGAGAAAAGAAACTAGAACACACATCCGTATTTTAAGGATATTCCAGTGATGTTCCTCTCTTTGCTATTTCAAAATTCGTTTGAAACACAGGTCAGCTGGATTTCAGAGAGGGAAACTCCCAGTGGGAAACAACAAGATAAAGAGAGATGGTTGTGAAAGACAGCAGGAGAAAAGGGGACTGGTGGAGGAGAAGACGTCCGGGTATTACCATGCAAAGAAAGTACCCAAAAATATCACAAGATGCACCGACAACCTGAAGCATTTCATCTGACCGTCATTCATTTGATTACAAACACATTCTCTGCAGGGTTCACTTCCTCATGCTGATCACTGAGCTGTGAGTGCGGTTGTGTAATTGTAACACAGTGAGAGTGAGTGAGAGATTGATGATGATGAATGAAACCAAATCCTGAAATCATAAGACAAAAACTTTTCATAACGGAGGTGAAGCAGACTTGATGAGATCACGTCTATGAATTGATCCGAACATCTGTGAGCCACAAATCAAATGTATTTACAGAAATCAGCTCATTTTAACCTTCAACAATCACAGATAAAATAAAGGTTGATTTGTCTCTAGCTCACAAAAAAAATCACCCTTATTAATTAAAATCAATCAATAGCAATTATTTTCATATTGATTAATCAACCTATTTCTTTTTTTAAGTAAGCAATTAACTCCTTGGTTAAAGTTGCTGGAATAAAACTCAAAAATGTAGAAATAATCAAACACTCATATTTTTCATGTAGTCATATTTGCAGGGGCTGGAAAAAAGATGTTTTTTGTTTTATTTACTTAATGTTAATTAATTATTAATTAATCCATTGTCAATATTTTGTATTGTTTCATATGAAGTTGCTCATTTCATTGAACAATACACAAATCAAATTATAAAAAACTAATTATGTGCTTAACAATAACATAACACAGTAGATACAGATGGCCATTACTTTTTACTTTTCAGATAAATATTCAGGAATACATACTGAAATACAGTCAATAACAATCATATTAATGTAAATACTCAACAAGTTCTTCATGTCCCATCATTAATTTCTTTATAAATCCTCTTTCTGAGTATTTGAAGATCATTTCAGGTCTCTGTCTGGAGTATTCTCAGTGTCACTCCATACACTGAAGTACACAAAATAACTGCAGATGCATTTCTTTAGATTAATTAAATAACCCACACATTGAACAAGTTAACACATTAATTAATATCCAAATAAACTACAAATATTTACACAAATGAACAAATGGATGAATACACAGTTGAATTTAAGATTTCCATATTCAATATCTTATTAAATTTGTGATTCATTTTTTTATGGTGACAACTGAGAATTGAATTACACCATTAATTATGTATTGGTTTATTTCAGAATATTATTGTATACTAATTTTTGGATTTATATATTAAGTGTTGGCTCTTATGATCCTCCACTGTGTTGTTCCTCTGTTGGTTGGATGACAGCTGATCCTGCACACTGGCTCCTGATTTTAACAATTACCTCCATTTTTTTTTTTTAAACCACAGATACCCTAAAAACTCCTCTACACATTACAGCACCGCAACACATTTATTTCGCTTCACTAAATGTATTTATAGAAAACACTTTATGGTTTTTCCTACACACGTTTCTCTTCTCTGCAGAGAGAACCGTGACGAAGTGAGCGACGTGTATGTGTGTGTGTTTTTTTCGCTTTTCCGTGGGTGAGGTGTCGCTTCCCTTCACTCACACATGTCGGTACTTTTGCGGGTTTTTTGCGGGCAGCGGAGGCGGAGGAGGTGAAAGAGGCGGAGGAGGAGGAGGCGCTTCACATAAATGTGAGCCTGTTGAAGGGAAGCTGTGAGTGTACCGAGGTTCTCCTTCCGCCGTCCGTATGTGCAGAGAGCAGTCTGATATCGCTGGGAGGGTAAGCATTTTTCTCTTTTACGCACGGAAATATCTATTTTACCTACGTTTACGCGTGTCCCTTTGAAAATGGCAAACCTTTCCCTCATATTGGCGCTTTCGTGGTGGTTAAACACGGCGCTGGGTGCGCAGATGTGCCTCTCGTAGCGGAGCTAGTTCACCGCAGCTTGTGTGAATGTGGTCCTTTGTGTCCTCCATTGCTCTGGTGACAGATCAACCGTTTGTTACCGGAGGAGACTCAGCCGGCGAACCAACTGCAAGTTCACCGGCTAAACGCCTTTTAAAAAAACAAACCTGATTATGAGTGATGTAGCCCTCACACAGTACACTGTTAAATTACGTTGTCAGGCGAATTAAGTTCACGAAGCTGTGTTAAGCCTCCAGCATCCTCTGGCTGCCATCAACTGACGGCTAACGTTCACACAGGCTGCCGTTAGCAGCGCCATTGCTAGCGCTGCCGTTAGCCTTCACTAGACGCTGAACAAAGCTAGTTAAGTTTTTAATTTTTGACACCTGGTTCTAATTATATGGTGTCTCAGAAGCTACACACGCAAGAACCAGCATTTGCAGCTGTTATTTTACACAATTAAAAACTGAACATGTCCGGTTTTAGCATATGGAAAAACGGTTAACGGAGTATAACTGAGATGATGCTAACTATGTACTATGCAGAATGGCTAACGTAGTGAATTGTATGGATGTGCTGATTAGAAAAACTGTTGATTAATTGGCGGAAAATCAACCGGCGACAATTTTATAACTTATAGTTTTGGTCGTGTTTTAAAGAAAAACGCCAACTTTTCCCCGTTTTTCATTTTTAAAGTGAATACATTATGAAAAAGAATCTGAAGACGCCATCTTGGATTAAAAGATTATGATTGGCATTTTTATTATAGTTGTCAGAAAGGACCAAACGCATCATTAAGTGGATAATTGGCAGATTGAACATGAAAATAAGCATTAAGCCCTTTCAGAATTGGTTGGTATTCACTCCTGTCACATCAACATGATATCCCATAATTGTGGTTTCCTCATAGCACACAGTAACTTGATCCTCACATATCAGCTGGCTCCCTTCATTTATTAAATGGAATTGTCCTTTCTCTTCCTGGTAGAAAATGTCGTGCGGGCTGTGGAAAGAGACCCTGGCTCTGGCAGAGGACTACCTGTCCCTGTGCTGCACAAGCCCCCGGCCAGCCCCTCCACCTCCCAGCGAGTCAGCCGCTGCCATGAGGTGCATGGCCCAGGACATGGAGGCGCAGCACCAGGCTCGCTTCCACTCCCTCGCCCAGACCTTCCTGAGGCAGTGCGGGCCTGACCCCTGCTCCAGCCTCAGGAAGGTGATAGAGGAGCTGGTGGGAGATGGACACTTGAACTGGGGGAGGGTTGTTTCCCTTTTCACCTTTACTGGGGTGCTGGCCAGACAGCTGCAGGAGCAGAAGGACAAGAAGCCGGGGCTGGAACCCGGGCAGGAACTGGGACAGGGGCCTGGAAACTGCAGGGGACTGGCAGAGACCATAGCTGATTACCTGGGAGAGGAGAAGAAAGAGTGGCTGCTGGAGAATGACGGATGGGTAAGTTATGACATGTCCTCTCGTAAACTGACCTATGCAGGTGATGGGGCAGATCTGACTGAATGAACACACCCAATGTAGATAAGAGGTCACACCCAGGGTGGGAAGCCACTTAGTAACGGAGCCGTGAAAAATCCCATTGAGATTCAAATGTGAAAGTCCCGTTTATGGGCTTTTGGAGTTTGGAAACCACCTAGTTTGATAGGATCGTGTTTGCTTCCTGCACAGATTTATATTCAGATCTACGTGTCAGCGTGGCTTAAAACATGGCCAGGGCTCAGTTTAGATTCAGCCTTTTTAGCTTCTCTGTTTGCAGATGAGACGAGAGCTCCGACGTCTCATGTGGCTGCTGTGATTATGTGAATTGTAGAGTAGCAATAGGCCAGATTCTGAGGAATGTATGCTACAACAAGACAAACCTCAGCAGTGTAAATTCAGGGCCATGATCAAACGGTGTCGGGCTTGACATTATCAGAGGTTTTAGTAATGGTCGGACAAAAGCTGTGGTGACGGGCATCATTTGGGCTGTATCCTGGAAACCAAAAGGGCAAAGCTAATTTTAAACCCGCTTTGTGTGGCTTATTTCACTGGGAATCTTAAAGGGACTCTGGGTAGACTTTAGTCCCAAAGGCCTCACCAAACTGAACACCGCTACAGTTGAATGTCTGCTTTTGTGAATGGGCTCGCCCTGGCCCCCCTCCCAAACACCCACGTAAACACACACACACACACACACACTCTTACCCCTCCTTTCTTCAGCTGGCAGCTGGTTTCAACAGACACGTAACCAGCTCAGCCAGATGGACTTTTGTAGTAACAGTCAAAGCATCAGTGTGTTGAATTTGGCCTGAGCTGTATTGAAAGTTAGCGTGGTATGACTAGAAAAACAAGAAGCTGTAAAACAGCACAACACCTGGAGCTGAGGGCAGGTGCACTCGCCAGTCGTGTGTGGCTTCAGTTTGAAAACATGAAGGAGAATGCAGCAGCTGGAGTGGCTTCTGCCTTTATTGTTTCAACTATGTGGTTTTTCTGTGGAGCTGAAATGATATCATTTCTAAGTAATCTCTGCACAAACTGGCACCCTAATTTATTTTTATATATTTGAGAAGTTGCAGGTATCAGCAGCTTTCTCTGAGTGCCACGTTTCTCAACAAACACAAAAATATTTGCACTGTCAATGACTGTGACATATTTTCCCAAATATATTGTATAATTGCCACCAGCTGTCAGCAAAAGCCACTACTAGTTGTAATTTTGGCAGCTAATGCTCCTCCTTTTGGTTTGTAAAAGCTAGAGTGTGTGGAGAAGATCTTTAGAGTGAGTGATGGATATTTTCTCTTGCTGGTGAACAAAAAGTTTCCTGCTCTCAACCTAACAAGTTATTGTTTTTCTTTCTTCCAGGAGGGGTTCTGTAAGTTCTCCCGCAGTGCCAGAGAGGTGAGTCAGGAATCGTCCATGAAGAAAGCGCTGTTTGCTGCCGCTGGTGTAGGCATCGCTGGACTCACCTTCCTCCTGGTGCGCTAGCTGGCCTTCGACGTCATTAACACGTCTTGTTCCATGTTCTCCTTTCATTTGGCACAATTAAGTAGACATTTGAATTCTAACATCAATGCTGCAAAAACGGGCGTAATCTGTAGTGAATTCAGGGTTGTAATCTCAAGTCATCAACTGAATGTTTGCACATACTCTTAACCCCCCACACACATTAAAACTGACATCTTGTCACTTGCTCCTTAAGATTGTAAAAATGATCTCAATGCCTTCAGAAATTTTGGAGTTGGTGACATCAGTTCGCATATCCTAGACAGGTGAATTACTGAAGCACAGGTTTCTGCATACAGTCATCCTTCTTTCAAAGTTTGTTTTTTCAGCTGTGCAGCTAAAAGTCTTCATTTCAATTGTCACACAGCTTCTGGTTTTTATTTGAAACTTGTCAGCTGCCTTTTTATTCATGTGTTTACCTGAGTTGTGTATGTGGTTTAGAGCCATTCAAGTGTACAATGTATAAATTAATATATTATATTTATATGAAATGAAGCTGTAAGCAGTGGCCCTTTTTTGTTTTTCTTTTTTTTCCTCTAACTGAACCACAGCTAATTCAGTCGTTCATTGTTTGAGTCTGTCCTACATTCATGTGAAATGTCTGTGATTTACACGGGCCAGCAGAGCTGTATGCAGGTCGGACGACCACACAACGGTGCTACATGTTGTGAAATGTTTCTCTTATCGATCTAACCAGGGACCAATCTGACTTCAAACATATTGCTATTAGAACAAATCGTTGCTATGGCATTCCCCACTATGATCTCTTAAACATTATATTTTTTACATTGTTTTGTTCTATTTATTTGTCAGTTTTTTGTTTTTTTTTAATAAAAAAAATAGAAAAGAATTGAGTGAGAGTCTTGTGATTGAGATGTTGTCACTGTTATGACTTTCTGTTTTCCCTGACTGTCTGTGCAGCAGGACTGTGAGGGGAATATGAAGAGTAAATGATTCTCCTCCTTTTGATATCCAGACATATTGTCATAAATAAGAGATGTTCTGCTGTCTGTCTCTGCTCCTCTGACCTGCTGCAGTGCTCACGTTACACAACAACGGCTGCAGGCACCAAACATCTCAAGGATAAAATTGGCTCCTGGCTGGTTCAGTTGGGAGTCCTCACATTTGGACTCAGATGTTTTTAAAGCACTTTGAGGTTGAAAGCACCTCCTACATTTGAAATACTGCAAGTTAGAGTTATTGCAGAGGCTACCAGGTCTGCTCATTCAGTAAAATACTGCAGACAACGTCCCTCATCGTGTCAGTGTTTTGATAAAAATCCAACTATAGTGAACTTTCTAACGGCATCTGATGAATTGGTTTAGTTTATTTCAAACATGTAAATGGAAAAATAAAATAACTATCAGACAAAATGAAAAGATGCACCAGTCAAAGACAAATGAAAGAATGGGATGAAAGTAAGAAAAGAAAAAGCAGAATAAAATAACGAAAACATGATTCTTCTGTTCCCATTCATCATCCCAATTATTAGACATAATTAAAGTAGTCATGATGCTATGGCATTAACTATCATCAGATGCTTTTGTCCAAAGCCACTTACAGTAATTCATACACTGCCATGCAAGGTGCCGACCAGCACATCAGGAGCAGTTTGGGGTTCAGTAGATTACACAAGGACACTTCAACATGCAGACCAGGGGACTAGAACCAGCGACTTCCTATAACTAGACACAAGCTCTACCACTGAGCCACAGCCATGCTGCAGTTAATACAAATCAAATCAGCTCAATAACAAAATATAACAAAAGGTTGCGCAATTCTGCACGACTAGAGAAATACACTGTGGAGTCCAAATCACCTTCTTAAATATGTCAGTAAAAATTTGTACTCAAACCAAAAATGTTTTCATGATCATCTGTTGATGACATGTTGAGTAGGTGCTGAGTAGAAGTCAGAATAAGAAAAGTACAATTTCACCACTGTGAATGAAACATGGAACATTTCCAGGCCCCAAAAAATATTTACCCTGTTCAGTTGGTGAAAAACTGTGACAATTTATAGAATATCAGAAACATTGTTTATAATAACTTTTTTATTTTCAACTTGATACAACTTAATGTTTAATATATTTTCATTTAATTAAGTTTGATCTTAATCTTATCGTTTTTGATTAAATCAAACATCTAATTCATAGTTCTTATATTTTGATGTTATTTTCAACTTGTTAACAATTTCATTTCATTTTTACTTTCACTGAATTTAGTCTCCTCAGGTGGGAATATATAGTTTTTCTTTAGATGTTGACATTTTTTTCTATTGACTAAACAATCTGAACACCAGATCCACGTCATAGTTTTCACCCACATCTCAAGTTTATTTCTCTGTGCGTCACATCTACGTGTTGTACCTCTACTATCAAAGTTGATATGCTGAATAAGATCAACCGAACTGAAAGATTTAATTTGACTAAGGATGTTTATTTTCATACTCAGGTTTATTTAGTATATGTCTATAATACTGTCTAAACTAAGTTATAAAGTTACTTATTTCACTGGGCTCTATGTGTTGTCACATTTTACGTCACTAAGTAACACAAAGCTTTTGACTAACTCACAGAAAATAATGTTCAGTTCCAGCTGGATGCTTTTTGTTTTGCCGCGGCCGGACTCCACAATGCCAGAGTCACCCGGCTGGATCACCTGCTGCTCTGCCTCCGCAAAAACAATGACTCCATCGGTTAAATAGAGGAAGAAAGAGCCGAGGCATCATATCAGCTTTTCTTTGTTCTAACATCTGTTTACACAACATGTTCAGAGCGCATGCACACACACACACACACACACACACACACACACACACACACACACACACACACACACACACACACACACACACACACACACACACACACACACACACACACACACACTTTTTGACAACTACCTCATGACGTCTGAGTCATCTAGTGGCTGATCCTGTAGCCACACACAGTTATTTATAATGCACACACACACTCGTTGAACAGCTCTTTAATATGATCAAAGGTGCGTCTCTAATGTGATGTGATGTATGGACTGATATGGACATTGAGCTACTTTTACAATTTGGCACACACACATCAAATATTGCACTTTTAACCCTGCTGTATTTATGTGACAGCTAAATGAAGACTTTACTAAACAAAAACCGAGACCCGGTACCGGTCCAAAGCCTGGTGGTTGGGAACCCCTGCTCTACACTATCACATATAAGTTAAACTCAACTGCAGCGTTCACAGTAACACATCAGTAACACTTAAATTAATTATATAATAATCTGAAAGAGGCCACTGCATGTACTTGCAAGTACTGATGCACTTAGTACATTTCGCATCTTATATTTCTATACTTGTAACAAAGTATCAATATTAGAACACTGAGGTATATTTAAGTAATTGGAACTCCACCAATTTCCCACATCAACGTTTGTTCACAGGTCTTGGTTAGTACAGCTACATATGTGAGAAACAGTAGTTGTATAAAGCCTTTTGTGGCTCCAGAGGAAGCTGCATGAAATCTGGTAAAAGTGCCTGGAGAGTGGAATTGTGGGTAATGTAGGCAGCATGTTTGGAAAGGCAGTCCAATGGGCTGGTATTGCGCTCCCTGTAACACTGTTGGATTCGTAATGGGCGATTTAAAAACAAGTGATCCGATTTTTAAAACTCGTTTTTGACCACATTAGCCACAATGCAAGCCACCGAGCGGCGTCCCTGCACGCGATTTATCAGATTTACATGCAACCTCCAAACTTCCTGCCCTGAACAGGAAATCAAGCTCGCTCGTCAGCTGAATGTTAACACAACATTAAAACACAGTTCACTGTGTGAGGACGTCTTTGAATGCACCGTTCAGTGTAAAGTTGTGCTGAGACTGTCGACATAGTCTTACTAATGAATCTTAAATGAATAGATACATCAAGTGAACAATAATGAGATGGTTAAAATAGCATGTCATAAAGTAACTGGTAGATTTGTTTAACAAATGTGGTTTTATTTAGATAAACATCATATTGTTAAATGACAGAAGGAAATGAAGTCATTAAACTAGTCTGTTCCAAATGAGGCCTGTGTGTGTGTGTGTCATGATACTGCAATGAGGCCATTGTGTTGCGTCCCTCTGACTCCTCGTACGCAGACAAAGAGCCTCATGTGTTGGTCACTTTCAATGCCCCGGCTAAATGAGAAGACATTTCCCACAGTAAAGTCCGTCTCAGCACTCCCACGTTCGACTGTTCTCTCCATTAGTCACAACACATAGTTTAGTTCACATTGTTTGAGAAACAGCAAAACCACAGCCGCCTCAGATGTGGGGCCCCGCGCGCTTCCTGTTGATCGTGTTTTACTCCACCAGCGGAGCACAAACAGACAAATCTGCGCTGCCACCTTCATCTGTTCATTCTATGGATTATATCGAATAGAGATTAGAGTCCTCGACTGCTTTAAAAACTCAATCCAGAGGGCTTAAAGTTCAGACTGTGTGTGCTTTTCATCGTTCCATCCCACTAGATGATTAATATCCGACCCTCTGAAGGATAAATCTGCTGATAATCTTAATTTCTTTAGCGTCACCAGTCCTGTGAAAAGCCTGAGCCCACAGTGAATTGACCCTATTAGCAGCTCGTGTCTGTAAGTCTCCAGCAAAAACACAATTTGATCCTAAATGTTCGCTAAATAAAAAACTACAGTGCCCAGATTAGTTCGGCTTCCAGATGATGTCACAGTGCTCATTGAGCTTCCCCCATGAAGAGCGACGAGGAACGTGTTAAACTCTGTGACCTCAACAACCGACAGCTGGTCCAGATATCACAGCTTTGTGTTTCCACACATGGAGATATGAAACTGAGGCACATATACTCGAGTAGCTGGATCGCACATGACCTTTTTCTCCTCCACCACATTTCAGAAGGAGATATCGTACCATTTACTCCAGCTGTGACTCAATTTCAAGCGATCAATATAAAATATAAATAGTTTGCATCTATATTAACCCAGTGCTTGTCAGTCCTGGTGGTCAGGGGAGTCACACCTGATTCAAATGAATGGATCGTTATCAGGCTTCAGCATCACCTGATGACAGGTCGATCGTTTGAAATCAGGAGAGTTGGAGCATCTTTAACATGCAGGGCAGGGTGGACCAAGGACCAGGACTGAGGAAAACTGCAACATTAAATAAGAGAGTTGAACAAGAGGCTCTGTATCTCCAGCCCAAGAGGATTTCTCGGATTTTATGTTATCTAGAGGAAACAAAGGGACACACGAGCGGGAACAGTTCAGGAAGTCTGTCTGATCTCTGATGCGATGTTGGATCGTATCAGCCCGTTCTGTCGTCTCTGATCACCACAGAGACATTTGACTACAGACTGAATACATACTGTGACAAATCATCTGAGGAGAGCAGATGGTTTTTTGTTATATTTTTATTGCATTTCAGGATATTTCTTTTGTTGGAAATGATGATGAAAGCAGTGTAACAGTACACCAAGTTGTATTAACAGGTTCAAATAAACTGTATGTTCAAAATCAAATGAATTATCGCACCTGTAATATTTGTCACTGATCTGTTACCTGGTAAAATATCCGAGTAGGAACAGAAATGCAGCACACAGTAATGTCACATCCAGGGAGGAACAAGTCGGGCACATGTGGCAGGTGTGAATAGAAAACAGATCTGATACGGTAGAAATAATGAGTCTGTGTTCATGAAGTATGTCAGAGTGAGGCGGGTGAATTTGCAACTTAAAAGCAACAACGTGTGACTTCCTGGACAAAGTTGATCACAGTTGATTGTTGAGCCTCGTCCCCAGAGTGTCAGAGACCGTCGCTGTGGGTTGGCAGCTCGGTTTTCGCGACCTGAGAATGACGCTCAACCAACCACTCAACCAACTCTCTCCGGGAAGTTACAGGCTGTTGCTTTTAACGCTGGCGCTTTAAAAAATGTCCAGCTTTGACTCTTATTTTTGCCATATGAGAGAGAGTAAATGACCTGCATGTGTGATGTCTGCCCACAGGAAGTTTAAAACAGGAGTTCAACCATCTCGGAAATGTACCCATTCGCTTTCTTGCCGAGACTTAGACGAGATAAACGACACATTTCTCATACTAGTTCTTTAAATCTGAAGCTACAGCTAGCAGCTAGTTAGCTTAGCTTGGTGATAAAGACTGGAAACAGCTTGCCTGGTGCTGACTGAACGTGACCAGACCTGCCTACCGGTCCCTCCAGTGCTCACTAATTAAGATATTTGAAAAACGTAAGTGTAAAAATGAAAATCCACCATTTTACAGGAGTCCAGATGTTTTCCTGATTTGGACCAGTAGCCTCGCAGAGTCCAGGAAGTTACCGGCCCCTTCCAAGAAACAGTCTGGAACATGATCTCTGGTCAAACAGCGTGCACTTTCACTTTCTTTTTACTTGTTGTATGCATAAAATGAGAAGTTATTTAGAGCTTTTTATAGATGCTGGTAGACCGATTTCGTTGACAGGGCAGTTTCCAGTCTTAATGCTAAGCTAAGCTAACCAACTAGCTTCATAATAACTGTAACCTGCATACGCGAGAGTGGTTTCAATCCTCTCATCTCGCTGACTGGCAAGAACGCAAATAAGCGCGTGTCTAACTTTTTCCTTAAGTTTCGTACCCTGTCACAGACCTGAAATGTGAATTATGTGGCTTGGTTAAAGAGTTACATTTGTGATTTTCCATCCCTGAGTGAACGCAGCTGCAGAGACGTTATATACGTGAGACAGACGTGACGAGAAGCAGTTCCTCAGGCTCCAGTCGAGCTGAAAGGCTTTCTAGACGTGCATCGTGCACACGCTGCATGCTTTTAGCGCGCGCATTCATAGACAGAAGTGCCGATCAGTGCCTGGATCCTCAGAGTTGCTCTCATCACCTTCTTGTCTTTGTCTGTATTCGCAGTGAAGAAGACGCGGGTGTTTTTTTCCAATTTCCATAATTAAACTTTAAATTTTCCAATGTTCTAATTAATATTTGCATTCAGATGAAAGAATACAGCCTGAACCTCAAGAAAAAAAAAAAACAGCCACGTTCTCGCAGTGTGAATACAGCCCTCATCATCCTCTTCTAATGGTGGGAGCAACCGTGCTTGGAGCTCGCCGGCTTTGAATTTGTCCCCGGGCTCTTTACACCGGCCATCTCTCTTATGATCTCCAACACCTGGTAACACAAAACACAAGGAAAGACTTTTTTATTTAGTGCCATATTAGACTGTTGACTTTTTGTCGGCCGTTCGAGCAGCTCTGGATAAAAACTTCCTCGATAGTTTCCAGTCCAGCGGCTCGGTTCGAACTGATCCTAACCAGTGTTGCTTTCGTCAACGATGACGATGAGGAAATTTTTTCGTTTATGCCCCTTTTTCTCATGACGATAACGAGACGGCGACGAGATAAACACGGCTCTTTGATGACTAAAACATGACGAGATGTGTGTGAGTTTTCGTTGACGAGACGAGAACGGACGTAAATGTTAGTGGGCGGTTCTGTCAGACGTTCAAAATGCAGGACATTTCTGCTGTCGTCATTGTCCGCTTGTTGTAGCGGCAAGCCAGGAACGGTCGCTACTTTCAAATTAAAAGCCCCCCCGCTAAGAACCCAGTTCTAAACTCCAATGGGGTGTAATGAAAGCCTCTTATTTTGAAGACAAATTCGTTGTCACTGTTCACTGCCCAACTTCGAGCTTCACATCACTTCACATGTTTACGCCTACCCCCAGATATATGGACGTGTTTTAAATATAATAAGTATTGGAGAGTGCTGTTGGACAGAAACCTTTTATCTCCATATTTCAACTTTTCAACTTTTTTTCCAACATATTTCAACTGTTTTTTTCATGAATTGATGCCCTACTTCATCATACAAGAGTGTCACACATAAGTTGTGAAAATAGCAGATCTACAGATCTACATTGCAACACATTGTGAGCTTGGAGATCTTATGTACTTATTGACAGAAGCAATTCATTTGTTAATAGACTATACTTCCTCTTTTGTTTTTTTTTTAACTAGAACTGAGTTTTCGTCGACTAGAACTGGACTAAAACTATCACATAAAGAAATGACTAAAATTTGACTAAAACTAAAGAGCATTTTAGTCCAAAAGAGACAAGTCATGTGTGTATTGCCATGAAATCTTGCTCAGGTGTTCATGTCCCCCTCGTCTCAACTGACATATCAAACATCACATTTTTCCTTTCCACCAATAAAATTTCGATTTTCAGACAGGCGACTGGGTGATACAGAACAGAAACTTAATCATCTTTAATCTTGCTTCTTAAGTATGTGGACGTGGAGCCAAAAAACCACAGTCTCTTGACACACCGCTGTGAGGAATGCAGTCATGCGTATCGTGTCTCATGGAAAGAATTGGCTGTCTGCTTTGAGTCATTGTGCCAAAAGGCTTTATAGATGTGAGAATTGTTGCTGTTAGAGGAGACACAAATGTTATCACGACCCATTAAACCCTCATTTGTTATCCGAACAGTGAATGATCAGGCGAAGATAAATGTAATTAGCTAGTTGTTGTTGTCGCTGGAGAGCAGTAAGATGTTTAACAAGTCATCAAAATGAGTTTTTAGAAGCAAAGTCCATAAAAAGATATTAGAAGGAATAAAAAAGATAATCAGGTTTTCGCACCATGCTGTAAATAAGCATATTTACAGGCTTATTTACTAAATAAATAAGTACATAAACCTTGGTAGATTTTTTATTTTTTTTTTACCAACCTGCTCGTCATTGGGGAACTTTCCCGTCTGGAGCTTGGAGTAGATCAGCCTACCGTCCGCGAACACCTCAAAGCTGCCTGTTGGTGAGAAATGAGACAAAGTTTATCCAAGTGGAGTTAACGTGAAGTAGTTCACAGTGTGAGTCTACACACATCATCTGCTTTTGCACTGGAAGCAGTAAAACAGCTTTCTCAGGGGCAGCGCAGCACAGTCACTGCTGAGAGGAAACGTTAGGACACAGTACACTCAGCCGTCACCTCAAGGAACATTTATATCATAATCATTTAATCTTTACTGTCTTAATCATCTACACACACACACACACACACACAAATCCTACACTTATGCTGAGCCACAGTTTCTTTGAAAGGTTGCCAGTGTACCAGAATTTCTTTTCCTGTTTTTTGATTTGCCGTTTTTCAGATCTCTTAAATGTCTTTCCCCTCAACGTGCTGGGTGTGAGCTCCACAGAAAGGTATCCCAGTTATGTCTGGCTTCACTCGTAAAATATAACAAAACAAAACAAAACAAAAAATTTAGGGAACTCTGACACCAAACTGACATCTGATGCTGACCCCTTTTTCTTTCTGTTTGTACACCAAGCTGTTTTAGACGGAACCCTTCCTGCTTATCAGTTATTTTGTTCTACTGGTTCTGTTGGTCAACTAGTCTACTTTTATTTTTCTTATTCCTTTCATTTGATCTTTTTATTATTATTTTTTTTTTAAATCATCATTCATGGCAGCAATGAGCCTCCATAGCTGTAGACTGTATAGGTGGAGAAAGAAGCAGCTTACTAGATTTCCCAGGGATTCCTTTCACCTCCACACCAGGAATCTCCCTGAGTTTCTTAGACAGCTCAGCGCAGCGGTTGCGGTAGGCTGAATTTCATCCGTTGCTGTAACACGAAAGCACAACACAAACACAGCGACAACAGCTTTAATAAACCCACTTGTCGGCTCTTTGGACTCCGTCTTCAAAACTCTGCTTATCATGCGTCTGTGCTGAAATCCTTTCAGGGTGTGACAGTTGCAATGTGAGAAAGAGTATCTTTGTATTTTATAACCAACATGCTGAATTAAAACATGTTCCTAAACAAGGATCAATAGGTCCACTTGGTGAAAATCTCCACCTAAATATTATTATTTTTTTTTTTTCTTCTGAAACCAACTACAAGATCAGTCAGCAGAATGTAAAGTCAGAAACTTACCAGTATTCGATGGTGACTTTAACCATGGTTACGCAGTACGGCTGCTTCGTAGGAGCCTGTGGTCGATGCGGAGCTGTAAACTCAGTCCGAAGATCAGCTGAATAACCTGCAAAGTCACAATTAGTCGACTATTATTGAGTGAGCCACACCCAGTGGGAGGGTGAAACCAGTCCGTCCAGTTTTAGGCATCATGTTTCCATTTGAATTGGATGAGATAACAGAGGTATTATTACAGTTTCAGTTTCTTTGTGTCAGAGCAGGAGTCACTGGTCGCTGTAATAAACCCTCCTGGGGTCACACTGGTCCTGAGGAGACCCTTACTCGTGATATTAAAGAGGAGATGGAGGACAAAATCCACCACCGTCCCTCTGTGCAAAGAGTTTAACCAAAAGGTGTTACGAGTAAGGGCGACACTTTGTGTTGAAAAGGGGTGGGGACGGATGGTTGAGACAACAAACAAGTTATGTTTTGGTGTTAGCAGAGTTGGTACTGTTTGGAAACGACACGACTCAAGTGCAAAGTATTCAAATTTAAGGGACAATAATTCATAGAAATGTTCCATATCCCGGTCTAACCAGCACAGTACTGAAGGATGTGTTGAAAAGAGGTGGGGACATGAGGGCTCAGATGAAAAACTAATACGCTTTTCTTAAATGGTATTCAACATAAACACATTTTGGCAAAGTAACGACAGGACTGTGTGAGGTGAGAGTAGATAAAATTATCTGCATCAAAATGAATTTCATCTAATTTGCCAGTAATTTATCGGTGCATGCTATTTTTTTTTTTACAATCACATTATTAACCAAGTATGCTTGTTAAAACAACACAATTGGTCATTTCAAGGCTTCAGCAGTCACAGAGAGTCAAATAAAGCAGCAGCTCAGCAGGTGAACTCTGTGCCAGGAAACAAAGAGGTAATTTCACAATAAAATAACAAACCTAATCTGACCAACTCAGGCTGCTGAGGCCCCTTCGTCGCTTCAGCCAAACTGGGACGAGCGTTGTATAAACTTGAAGATGAACTTTGCAAATACAAGTTCATAGAACATAAAAACAAAACATACTGTTATTGCAATATCACCCTGACATGGCAGCCAGACCCCACGTGACATTTCTCCTTTCAGAGCCACGAGACAGCCGGCACACTATCACACCTGCAGGTGCACAGGTGAGCAGTCTATTGATTCGGTCAGCGGGCGGCTGAACGGAGGTCATTGTGCGTGGACTCAGACACCAGCAGCTGCAGTCTGACCAGAGGAATCTGAGGCCTCTGTTCAAAACAGCGGACCGACTGTGTCCTTCTGCAGGCGGACAGCCAAGAATTTACCTTCTATCTGCAGGACCTCACCGCTCGACTGATGGCGAGATTAATGCCACGGCAACAGTTTGAATTAAAATATACTATGAATATACAACGATAGGCACTGCTTATGAAAAAGCACAGACACCACAAGTATAAATTCCTCACAATTTATAACCAGTTTGGCTTAAAATCAGTGAAACGATGACCAAAAAATTAACAAAATTCATTTTTGGCTGATCGACTAGAAACTGTTTTCTTCTTCATGGCACATTACTTAAAACCTACGAGGAGAAACATTTAAAAAAAAAATAACGCGGATAAATGTTTTTGATTTGAATCTAAAGACAGGCCATGCATCGAGTCACAGTGATGTTGCTAAAGCTTTTAGACATTTTATTTGTTTAAAATGATATCCAGTACAAAATGTATACAGTAATACCCTTAACGTTTTTGTCAGTTCCCCTGAATAAAATATTTTAATCTGTTCAGCTCATGCCGGATAACAGTATCTATAAGATACACTAGATTGTAATTTGCTCATACAATAGTTGATGACAAAGATATAGCAATAGTACCTTTGTAACAATAAAAACTATCAGCAATATTTTGGTGGACACACTTTCAATACAATAAAATGTACATACATTGTTCTGTAAAAGTTGCATTGCAATCTGCCCATATTTTTACAAGATTTTCAAATTCATGTATATCTTCTCGTTAGCTAAGAGACAAAATGTTGTGATACAAGTCTTTATACATTTATAAAAATGATGTGGTGGCAAACGGCAGCGTCGCAGAGACTCCATGTCAGCAGGCGGTCCTCTCTGACGCTGCTGTAACAGATGTACAATGCACTTAGATTTGTTCTTTTTTCTTTTCTTAAAACAAGGCAACTTCTCAAACTTTCGTAATAAATAATAAACCCTCTGCAATGTTATTGTACCTGTTGATATATCCAGTTCATATACACATATATATATTTTCCATAAACTTATACAAAATATGTTTAAATCTTTTTTTTTTTTCCTCATTTATGTACTAAAAAAGAAAAACAAACAAAAAAAAGGTTAAGATGGTTGAATTGTGTTCGACACAGCGTTTTGTGGCGGGACCAACACAAACATAACACAGTCTGCATGCACTGGTTTCCGTGGAAACGCAGGTGTGATTCTTCCAGTTGATTGGTCGTGCCTCTCAGCTCCTTGGCTTTGACTTAAAAAATAAAGTAAAATAAAAAATCGATGAGAACAGTGTAGCCTCCTGATCGTTTGCCCTCGCGGATTGAACAGATCACAGCATCAGCCTCATGGATTGGCGGGACTCTCTGACACCGCCGCCACCGCCGCCGCCTCCGCCGCCGCCACCCCCCGGGTTGGGAGGGTCTTCGTGTGGGAACGTCACCTTATCTGGTGTGTAGTCATTCCGCTTTAGATCTGGTGAGTAAGAAACAAGGGGCAAAGTCCACATTATGTAACAGATTAGAATCTTTGCTCCAACTTTATCAGGGCACCAACACAGTGAAATAAACGACAGTCAGAAATGTGTTCTGCTTCTAGTTCTTTAACTTGAATGTTTCCTCATACATCAGAGTGACAGTGCAGGTCAGTGAGGTTGTTTTCACTTTTATCTGCTGAAGAGGGAAACTGTCTCTGTATTAAAATCCATATGATCCAGGATGCAAATAACCTGTGCGATATGGAAACTTGAGCCTCCTGATGGACTTCACAGGGAAATGCAGATATTTTGTTTCCAGTGGTTCAACGTTTCAAAACAACATTATTTGATTATCTACATATTCTTAGTAAGGGAGAAGGACCTGAGGTGCTTTTAAGAAGAAATAACATGTCATCAGAGTGCGTCTGTACGTCCTCTAGGTTGAAATACGAAGATGTTAAGCATATTTGTGATGCAAATACTATTCCTCACCAGGAAGTTTGAGTTTCCGACAGCAGGAGTTGCAGTGGTGCTTAGCTCGAAAGTTCCTAATGGCATCATCCCCCAGGTTGGCAGGTCCAAATATCATATCGTAGGATCTGCAAGAGTCACACAGCAGTCATTTACTGAAATATTACTGGAAAAAATAGCTGGTGAATTCTTGTTGAATTCCCCAAAAGTCTGAGGGAACTTTTTTTTTTGAGCTGAGCAACAGTCAATTTAAGACCAAAAAGCAGCAAATCACAGAGGAGAAGTTGAAAATAAGTTATGTTTGCATTAAAAAAATGACATACTTGATCAATTAATTGGCTGAATTTTGTAAAACTGAAACAAGGAATGATAAGTTGGTCGATCAGCATCTATATTGGCAGAGGAAGCTGAAAGAACACATTTAAAAAGGTGACTTACCCCTTCTCACCGCTCTTAATGACGGATGGATCTGTCAGAATCTCCCCAACACCTACAGAGAAACACAAACACCAACACACAAGCTTTAATATCATGACATCAATATCACCCTGCACAGGAAGTCACTGGAGATAAAAGCCAATCTACGTGAGTAAGTGCCATTTAAAACCAAAAACAGGAAACTTCTCTGATAAATGACTCTGTGTGGTGACATGTCAGCGTGCCGAGAGTCTTTTACCCTGCAGGTCGAGCACCAGCAGCTCTCCGCGGGTGTACTCGTACGTCCAGTGGCTGAAGGCCAGCATGGTTTCCTCCAGCAGGTTAGTGGGGTTGATCTCCTCTCCGTTGTTGTTGTTGAACTTCCTGAACTCTCCGGTAATGCACTCCTCTATAGCAAACCACTGTCCGGCAGAGTGACAGTAGAGCAGAAACACCTCCAGAAACCTGAACACACAGAGGACTCGGGTTTCAGGGTAATGGGTCACAAGAGCAGAGACTTGAACAAATAACGTCCCACAAAATTCTCCTGCTCAGGTTTAGATTTTCTTTTAGTCATGAGGCGTTAAAGATAAAGAAAGAATTGTGTTTTAACAAGCTGCATCTAAAGTGATTCCAGCCTTCATGCAGTTAGAATGTCGAAAAAGGAAATAAACAACTTCTTGACCAAATAATGTCATCAGTTTACAAATGTCTTGATCCTTAAATGACTCAGCATTTTTGGAAAATCTTTGAGTTAGACGACAAGATCGATACCAGTCTCCTGGACTGTCCGTCTGGAGTAAGGCTGAACCCAACTGTCAGTTAGCTCAGCACAAGGAACAATGGCAACACAGTCAGAGGAATGCTCATTAGGTTGGGTGACGGACGGCTTCATATTGACATTGATGTCCTGCCAAACCACCATGAGCTAAGCAAAACAGTCCAACAGGGAAACAAAAAAAATAAAAAATATGAATGTGCTTACCTCGGTGAGTAGGGGATAGTCTTCGGCCTTATTTGGTTGAAGGCAAATGTCAGTTTCTGAGCAGCTCGTTGTTGTTGAATTTCCTGTAATGACGCAGGAAAACACTACTCATAACAGGTCTAATATCAATGTCCTACATTAGTGTAGGTGTGAGGGCTGTTCACAAGAAAGGCACTGAAAATATAACTAGGATAAAGGTCACAAAAACAAACCGTATAGCAATTTAGTGGGTTTTTTTTTTTTCTACGGTTATGTATTACAGTAAATTCTGCTGCATCTAATGTCTTAATAGCAAAAAGCTATGAGCGATTATTTGATTATTAAAGGGGAATTCCAGTACATGTAAACACAGGCCTTATATTAAATGTAACCAAAGGGTTTGGAGTCCGTCCAGCAGATCGACTCAGGCTGGCAGCCAAGACATGTAATCCTTTGAGGCAACGATGACAGTTGAGTTGAGAGCGAGAAAACATGTTGTTAAATAGTAAGATCTGTTGCTCGACCAGAAACTGAAGTCTCGTTCAAGGGGAAGTCTCGTCAAGTTGTTGCTCAGCGATGACTTTGAAGATAAACTCCTGCTGGCAGTCCTTCTAGATAAACTTTTCTTTCCAACTCTCTCCACCGCCGTCTTCTTGAAAAAGCCTCTTGGGAGATTTCAGAGCGAGACTTCTCCTTGAACGAGACTTGTGCTCCTGGTTACAAAAAGGAGCTTATTATTTAGAAAAAAGGTCTCTCTTAAAGACACTTAGAAAATAAAAACCTCAGCCTGTCAGCGGCAAAGACAGACATTTTTATCGGATGCAATTTTCCACGGAACGATTCCATCCTGCAAACTGCATCTAACCTAACCTACTGAGCACAGAAGAGATTCTGTGAAGCTCTACAGTGTAAATGGGTAAAATGTGACATTAAGTGTGTGTGTGTGCGTGTCTGTCCTCCTACCCTGAGACAAAGGTGCAGCACAGTGTCCTCCTTGTAGATGCTCTGCCAGGTTTGGACCACCTCAGGAAGGAAGGATTTGACTATATACAGATGTCCTGGCTTCAGGATGTCGTACTCTGACCACGTGCAGAGCACCTTGAGGGCCCGTCTGAGTCCGCCGCCCATCTCCTCCTTGCTGAGAAACTCTATTTTGGCGCAGAGGCCCCGCTGGGCCCAGGAAGACATGCTGTTGTTGATGGTGTTGGGGGAGCTCTCCTCTAGACGGTACACAGTCACCGGCTCACCTGCAGGAACACAGAGCAGCAGGTGAGGGTCAGAGAGGCTGACTGACACGGAGATGATTTGCTGACCTCTGTAACCCCCTCAGCTGTTTGTTTCTCAAAACACAAACGCTTTAAAGTCTTCTTTTTACAGTTTTTATCCACTAGGAGGCAGAAGGGCATCTAAGATTTACAGATCCTTGATTTACAACCCGTTTATCTGGCCGACATGTTCACATGTTGACACAGCAGCCTGAATACTTTGATTGTAACGGCCTCCTCCATTAACTCTGTATTATGGATCTATTCAACATACTAAGTATTTGACCCGAGTGTTTTATAGAGTCAGACAGGAAATGTGAGGGCACAGAGGGTGAAGGATATGACGTACAAAAGTGTCTCAGATCTGGATCTGAACCAAGAACATTGCATTTAGGAGGTGGTGGTGATATTATCTGTTCAGCGCAACACTGGGACAGAGACAGTTCTTTTCTAGGTGTGTCAGCGAGAGCCATCAAACTTGGTTTTTGTGTGTGCGCAAACTATTTATGTTACATACTGTGACAACACTGTGGTTAAGATCGGGTCAGGCTCAGACACACGCTTAGGGTTTTTCGGTGAGATCATGGTTTGAGTTAGCGATCAATCTTTCACGATCTTTTGCGAGTTACCATCTAGAAATGACAAATAAACACCAAGCAGCTGACTGCGAAAGACTGTCTTTGTAACAAGTTGCCTCTGACTTTGTTCAAAACTGAAGATTATAGTTTGTTGTAGTACTGATAACTTTATTATGTCTGCAGATCAAACGATAATAGTTAAAATGGCGTTGCTTAGTGGAGTTTTAAAATCATAATCACACTAATAACTGGTTCCTGTATGATGAACTTGCTTCAAGTAAACAGTATAATCACAACCTAACACCACCATGAGGAACTCACATAATGCACAAGCATCTACATTTCAACACATTCACAGTAAAAGCAACCAGACTGTGACAACAACATGGCTGCCACTCATCAAAATCATTACAGGCAGTAGTAAATTAATAATGAAGCCAACATAATTAAAAGAAACAACACAACACCAAAGACAACACTTACACTGTTCATTCATTGCTTGGACGTGACTGTGCAGCAACCAGCCGCAGGTGTGGTGTGATGAAAACAATGCACAGATCACGTCTCTTATCTGGCTCAAAACTTCCTCATTTTCCAACTGTTTTCCAGCTCTTGTTTCTCAGAAGTGTCTGCAGGGTTTTCACCTGACCGGACACGTCTGACAGTGTGCTGTGACCCAGACTTACCTCTCGGGGGCACGGGGGTGAAGGGGATACTCTGGGACAGCCTCATCAAGTTGTTGCGCTCCACAGCTGTAAGAAGAAACACAAACACACACAAACAGGTTAAGACAACTGAAGAAGAAGAGCGAGCAGAATAAAGTCTACATTGATTTTGGAAATCCATGACAACATGATAATTATTTTCCATGTCTCACCTGAGTACTGGTAGTTTTCCATGGGTTTGAAAGGTGAGCCAATAGCTACGGAGAAAAAAAAGAGGTCTGGTCATGTTTTTGCAAAACTCTATGTTGTTGTTATAAACATGACGGTGGTAATAAATTATCTGGATGTGTTAATTCAACAGAAATACTCTGAGCTGTTCCAGCATCCACCAGCAGATGTCTCTGATCTGCTTCACAACATCAGCACAAAAGCAGCTGAAGCTCGATGCAACTCTTTTATTTCCTGTAATTAATTACTAAGCAAAACATTTTTATTTGTATTTGTATTTGGAAGCCACATAAATGATTTGTTACTCACTCTTTACATGTATTTTATGTTTCTTTGATCTACTTTTTTCTCATAAATAGCAACAACAAAGATTATTTTATCCATGCCCTTCACTTAATATCACACATTCATTTATTTCTGTCAAACAAAATGTAGTAGGGCTGCAATAAGTTATTAATTATATGTGAATAATTTGCTGACTGTTTTCTTGATTACATGATTAATCGTATTAGTATTAGAAACATTAGTTAACTAACAATGTTAACAGTAAAATTAATTAATAAATGAATTCACTAAAAATGTACCATTTATAATCAGCAAATTTTCAAAGAGGAGATGCTGGAACTTGTGAATGTTTTGCTTGAAAAATGAATGAAAGGGTCCATTAATAATCAAAATTGATGCCTCTTGATCAACTACTTGATTAACAAAATAATCATCTCAAATGTAATCGAGAGTCAAGACGGTCATGGTATTAAAAACCCTGATAAATGCTCAGTGAGCGTTGATTACTTACAGTCCTTTCTGGCTCCGAGGTGGGTGTGTCGCGGCGTGTAGAGAGAAACTGCGGCTGTAACCATAGAAGAAGAAAAAGATGATGAAGCTTCCATCAGGAAACAAGCATTAACAAAATATACAGCAAAGTTCACTCGATGTGATCGTTAAGTTAAAGTTAAAACACACTGGAAAAGGGTTCCAGAGATCCCCGTTTTGATTGTATCAAACACAAACATGCGTTGAAAGTGAAAAACAGTAAAAGTCACTTTGATAACTTTAATAACAGTGTCTGTGTAAATGCTGCTGGACTTGCAGATCAGGACAGAACGAGTCTGCACAAACTAAAGCACTACGGTGAAACTACACAGCTTACCGCTTAGTGTATCTTCTCCAGGGGCTCGTCTGAAAGAAAGAGATAACAAAGACACACCAGTTATACATGTATGTGTGTGTGTGTGTGTGTGTGCGCGCATCATGTTAGCCAGTGGGACACTTACAGGCTGCTGGCTTGGGCTGATTTGACCTGAACTCTTTCCTGTTGAGGAAACAAGAGGAGGTCGTTAAACAATGACACATTCGAGATACAGACGTGTTTTTTTTGCTTGTTTTTTGCTTTAGACACACTTCTTACCAGTACTGCCGTCCTGGGGTCCTCGTGCATGAGGATGTCTTCAGCTGACACTCTGCTCCTGTCCTTCTTTGTCAGAGCTGCAGAAACACAACAAATGATTACCATCTGTAACAGTGAAAGTGTAAGAATATCACTGCCGCTGTTAGTTTCTGGGCTTTTTTTTTGTGGGCTTACTGGAGTCGGGATGGAGAAAAGCTGGTTTTCTGTCAAACTCTGTAAAACCAGCATAGGAGTTGACTGCTCTGATGTGACCGTGACTTTCAGCCTGAGCCTGTAGCCAGAACAACAGACAAAGAAAAAAAAGGAGAACAAAGGTAAACATTTGGTTAGTTTATATGTTTAATTTTAATAGGCTGAATCCTGAAAGATGGCCGCCAGAGACAAGATTGTAAAGGCAGCAAAATACCAACAAACTGAGTTAAATGGTTCAGAGGCACTTCACCTCTTGAATTATAAACAGTGCCTCAACCAAGATCTGAGGAAATTATACATTTTACATGTATATAATAATTGGTATTATTAATGTAGATAAAACGAGCAGCTGCATCACATAGAGATGGTAATGAGTGAGTAAGGCCTTCCAACTGTAGTCACTTAATTAATTCACAATATCAATATGATCAATCACATTGTGTGGCAATGTAAAGGAGAAACAACATCCTTCTGAGTATTTACAAGATGGGAGAAAAATATGACAGAAACACACACTGAACAAACACGCCAAGAAAACGAAACAAAAACAAATATTTGGGATGCCAGTGTAATTGGCCTGGAGACAAACACACACACACCTGCGATCTGGCCTGTGCAGTCGGGCTTTGCTGTCTGCTGGAGGTTTCTTTGGGTGTGGAGTGCTGGAGGTCCAAACTGTCTTTATGTCCTAAAACAAAGAAAATGTTGTCAGTCCATATTGGGCTAATTTAAAAACTTCCCTTGCTGTTGGCACATAATCAAAAACATATATATTTTTTTTAATGTCTGCATCCTGTAATATCCCACCAAAACAATCACAAATAATCATTTTTCCAGCATTTAGGATTTGTTTTCTACTTCCATTGAAATCTAAGGTGATCACTGTGTAGCATTCAGAACAAGAATGCCTGATGACAAGACGAGCAGCTCATCTCAAGTGTATAATAATTACAGTTCAAACATCTGATTCACAATCACCTCCACCTGCCAAATAAATCTTTCATCAATCATGGTTAAAACTAAAATCCTCAACCAGTCAACCAATCATTCATGCTCCAGTCACATTAAATGTGTAAACCTCAGAACCACCCAGGAACAAAGAGTAAACCAGTCGGACAAGTGATCCAGACAGAGCAGAGAAAGAAAAGCAAAAAGCACCAGTTAAAGGTCTACTGGGACCCTGATCTGAAGATGGACAGGCCCCAGCACCCGGTAGACGCCGCCCTCAACGGAAGCTCAGACTTAAACTCAAACCTCTCTTTGTGTTTGGCTCTCTTGCCGTGTTCCTCTTTTCGAGCGATACGCCCGACCCACTTTGACCCTGACAGCAGGACACTAGAGGGGCAGATCGTCCCAACGTCTTTTGTTCCCTGCTCCTTCGTCTGTGGGGTCTTCTGGGTGCCTCAGCAGGGGCATGGGTGCAACCTGGCAGGTCGCTATCTCCATGGGTGTTACCCGGTGATGACTCATCTTCAGGAGTCACTGGGACTTCGGTGTCTGTGCCCTGTTCACTCAGAGAGCCTGATCTGCCCTCGTCATCGCAGAACGCCTCGTTCACGTACCCCACACGTGCCTCCCTGTCTCCCTTCCCCCTTCCTAACCCCTTTGCATTCTCAGGCTTTGCAGCGTAAGCAGGCAAGCAGACAGGCCGAGCAGAGCCCGAAGTCTTAGAAATGATAACAACAGTAGGATACACACACACACAGTTTTCACCATCCTCTTTTAACTCCTCATCAACAACAGACTCACTCTCAGTCTCTGTCTCATACTTACCCACAAATGCCCCAAATTCGACAGTGGTACTGTCTGGCTGGAGGGGCTGCTGGTAAAGCCCGGTGAGGGCGAGTTCTGGGTGGCTGGAGCCACTGGGCTGGGAAGGGGTGCTGCTGATGTGGAACTGAGCCCCGGGGGAGGGCACATTGGGCAGGCTGGATGGAGAGTCGGAAAGGCCCGGCTCCAATGGACGGGTCAGCTTACTGTGGGTGAGTGAGCGGCCTCGGAGACGCAGCTCCGGAGGGGAAATGGCCACAGCACTTTGGACAAAGGCACTGGGGCCAGTGCTGCCCGAGGAGCCAGCCTCTGCAGCAAAGTGCCCGAGCCCAAACAACCCCCTCCTCTCTGGACTCAATGCAGGGTTCAGGCTGGGGTCCAGCCCCAGTCCCTCTGCAGGGCTGGGCCCGACTCTCCGGCTACCTTCTGTCCCAGCCCCTCCCCCTACACCAATCCCAAACAGAGAATCTGCAATGTTGACTCCTGCCTGGGGAAAAGAGGAGCCGTAGTAGGCCCCCACGCTGCGTTTGCCCATCACAGACGATTTGGAGTGGGGGCCAGTGTCTGGTGCCACAGGGCCGATGCTGGGGACCACGTTCTTAGACAGGCTGAGCTCCCTGGTGATCTGATTGTGGACCTTGCTGGCCTCTGAAGCCCTCTGAGCAGTGAGGGTCTTTAGAGTGTCCACAGTCAGAGCAGAGAGGTCCTGCAGGTGACCGATCTGAGAGTCCAGCGTGTGCAAAGAGCGTTTTATAAAGTTGACCTTGTTCCCGACTTCTCTTAGCTGCATACACATGGTCTCAACCCTGCAAATGACAAAGAGTGACTTCAGTTAGCCCATGTAAACAAAATAGCATTTAAAATACTTAAAAATGGAGGAACAAATGCATTCAGCATATTTGCCACACCTTACGCACAATATGCTTTGATGACAGTTACAGCAAACATAACTTTAGTTCCTTTACAAGAAAGCTCCATCACCAAAGTCCCACCTTTCTGAGGTAAGACGTATGCGCTCTTCACTCCCCGAATGAAACTGATCATCCTTTTCATGAAAATACGTCTCTACACACTGCTCCTCAAAATCGTGTAGCTTCTTTTGGTCCTCCTCTGTGAGAAACAGCTCTGGAAATAGAGAAAGAAAGAACTGTTACTGTTGGAGATCTTCTTTAACCTACCAAACGTTCCTTGTTTTGTACACAAAGTGTTCTTTAGAAAAATGGCATTAATCAGAGGCAAAATGCCTCCAACTGTGTGCTCATACTTGGTCCGTAGGTATTCTCCTTCTTCCTCTTCCTACACATACAGAAGAGGGAGTAGATATGGCAGAGCAGGATGAAGGGCGGAGGGAGGACAGGCTTCTCATGGTAGGCCATAATGAAGTGGTAACGCTGGTACTTCCACACCAGATTAGAAATGGACTTCACTTGCAAATACACATTGCTGGAAAACAGAGAGTATAGAAATTACACTGATGATGATGATAATGATAATGTGGAGAACGTGGCTAATCTGCACACACACTATTCTGGTAACACAGCCGAATTAAGCAGTGGCATGTACGACACTTACTTGAAGAAGGCGATGAGGAGGTTGACCATTAGGATATACTGTACAAAGAGGTAGACTGCTTGTAGCAGAGGAGTCAGCCACACTCCCGCCGCACACAGGGTCTTTACTGAGCTCTCACTGTTATTGGCACACACTGTGAAGAGGAGGAGCTTTTTAGGATACACACGCAACCTCCGAATATAAAAGGTATTTGGTCTCAACACATCTCGGTCTTGATCTTTACCTAGTCTAAAACTAATGTTCTGCCCTGTGTGGGTCCAAATCGAATGCACACTGCGATAATAGAGAAGGACCATACTGCCTTGACAATGCATTGAAATATTAGATATTCTAATATAAAATCCTGCTCGGATTATTTTTTTTAATGCATTTACTGTTCCAGCTTGATAATATCAAGGAAATTGGAGGAATAGTTTAAAGATAAAGAGGTAATACCATGTAATTACCAGATGTCTTCTGGGTTTTTCATTATATTGTTTCATCTATATATTACCATGAATTTAAATAGAAACAGGTAGTTTAGCCGTTTGCAGGCCTGATTCAGGAACTGTTTCCAGATAACAAGTGACAACATTGAACACATCATTTCTTCCAGTATTACCTCGAAACCAGAAACAATGTTTGAAACATAAGTCGAACATTTCAGCATTACAATCATTTAATTACCACTTTTTCCTTCCAAGAATTTTCATGTGATTTAGAAGGAATTATGCTGATAGTAGCCTGTCATATTGTAAAAACATGAGCTTATATTACTAGAATTTTTTCAGAGGAATATTTGAATGATTGTTTAAAAATTAACCTTTAGTGTTCAATTCTTTTTTTTTTTTTTCCCCTCATTCTTTTACCTTTTCTGCAAACGTATACCGCTTAATTGACAAATGAATATTTATCACTTCCTCAGTTTTTATGAAGGTCACGTTTACAGTCATAAACCATGTCATAATTTCCAACTGTGGGTGAGAAGTTGGTATGGCCTACTCGGGTTAAGTGGCACAGCCAGCTGTTTTGTTCCACCAAAGCTTCAAATACGCCCGACTCAAGTGATCAACACTCAATGCTGCATTTCATCCAGACCATTTGTCACTGAGTCGAGGCAGTCGATGATGTGGTGAAGCAAAAGGCACTGCCCTGCCGAAAGAGACCGGTGTTGGCTGCGCATGTTGTGTGAAGAGGCTGTGAGGGGGAGCAATGATTATTCCGTCGTGGGTTTGATTTCCAGTGCTTATTTTGAGTGACAATCAGCCTTCATGCTGTGGTGAGAAGTTTTGAATGAAACTGCTCTTACCCTCGTAATCTCCCCTACCATCCTCATCGTCCTTACCATCGATTTCATAGGCATACACTTCCCCGTACATCATCCAGTACGGCTGGAAGACCACATCTTTGACCAGCGTCCAGCTGGGCTCCTCATGTGGGTACAGAATGGCTTTCCTGGGTACACCATAGCTCAGCAGCACTATAGCCATTATTACTACAATATAAAACATGTTGGCCACCTGAAAGAGGGACACACCGAATGAAAAACATGTAACTGACGGTATTATCATTACTTGAAACAATATTTGACTTATAAAATCTCTGTGGTACACACACACACACGTCTACTCTGGGGATCAAACATCAGCACTACGCCATTAATTTAGCTTGAGACGACAAGACTGATACAACTCGAATATGAGGAGGAGGTTGACCATTAGGATATACTGTACAAAGAGGTAGACTGCTTGTAGCAGAGGAGTCAGCCACACTCCCGCCGCACACAGGGTCTTTACTGAGCTCTCACTGTTATTGGCACACACTGTGAAGAGGAGTAGCTTTTTAGGATATACACACACACACACAACCTCCAAATATAAAGGTATTTGGTCTCAACACATCTCGGTCTTGATCTTTACCTAGTCTAAAACTAATGTTCTGCCCTGTGTGGGTCCAAATCGAATGCACACTGCGATAATAGAGAAGGACCATACTGCCTTGACAATGCATTGAAATATTAGATATTGTAATATAAAATCCTGCTATCTGTACACTAAATGAAAAGCTAACAATAGCAGGCAGTTAGGATAAAGTCTTTAAACAGGGGATACAGCTAACCTGGAACATTAACAAAGCAGTGTATCTTCAGGTAAAAACTGCTGTTGCTGTTTAGACTTAGCCAAGAAATGTTTGCTTCATGTAACATGTAACTTTTTTTTTAAAGAGTTGCTGTGGTTAGCAGATTTTATTAGCTTTGGACAGAGCCAGGCTAGCCATTTCTGCCTGCTTCCAGTCTTCAGGTTAAACTAAGCTAAGCTAAGCTGAGCTAAGCTGTATGCTGTATATCAAGCCTTGTACTACAGGGTAAGAAAGTACATTTCAAACATGAACAAACAACTACTTTAAAAAAATTAAATCACCAACTTTTTAACATGGCTGTCAGATCATTTCACTCAATATGCTTTTGGAGGTCATCTATCTCTCAGAAATGATAAAACTACTATGTTTAAACTACGACGTGGAGCTGCTCTAACACTGATGTGGCTGCCCAGCTAATGTAGTAGGTTACAATACCTGAAAACATCATGCAGTTGATTAACGCTGTTTAAATGTGAATGTTCAAATTGATTCAATGAAAACATTAACAAAAACATGATAACTCTCACAGAGTGTTTAAACCAATTGCTTAAAAGCTACCAATACAAAAGCTGCATGCTGTCACGGCCTTATGTATCAGTGATCACTGGTAAACATTTGTTTTTTTCTGTATTGTGTAAACCTAAGAGCACCTTCAGAAAAAAATAAAACATGGAAGAAAGAGTAATGACAGTCTTTAAACGGTGTACAAAAACACTGATATCTGCTTGCTTACATCATCCAGCGGTGCCTCTCTCTCATAGAACTCACCATTTTAGCGATCATCATGACGTACGGTCCAGCTTGCTGGTTCACAGCCAGGATATCCATGAGTCGCACGTACCAGAAGATGATATTCAGACAATACACCGTCCTCCCGGGGACAAAGGCTTCTCCTCCAGCCAACCTCAGGCCGAAGCCAATAAAGAAGGTCACGATGGCCAGAAAGTCGGACAAATTGAAATAGTCACTGAACCACACCTTTATCTTCTGGCTTATTTTGCCTGCTTCAGACATAAACATCTAGAAAAAAAGAAAGGATGAAGAGGAACAACATGAAATAATGATCAGGGGATGAACTAAGGACTAGGACTGAGCAAAGTTAGTCTTTGTCATAATTTTTAAATGTCTTAAATACTTCAGTTCCACATACCTCTCGAATTTTCTCAATGGCAGAGGTGAATATGTAGAGGATGACCACCCACTCTTGGGGAGAAGGCCATTCAGGCATTTTCACCAGGACCACATACGAGTAGAACATCAAGAAGCCCAGGTAGAAGAGCTGACAGTCGGAGACACAACAATCACACTTTAACAACCCTGAAAAATATCATATAAAATGCTTATTCAAAGTATACATTTCTTTAACTACACAAATGTGAGCAATTCAGATATACAGTATGTAAGATATGTTGGACGTAGATGTTAACTGTCCTGTGTTCCTCTCTCTGAAATATTTTGAGACAAGGTCAGTTGAGGCCCTCTGGAGGGGCAGAATCACATCGTGGCACTTTAAGTCAGGAGCAAATAGACTTGACGGAGGCCTCTGAGGTCTAAGAGCTCAGCTGGCGGTTAGCTGTGTGGATAAGGGCCGTGTGAGAGAAGAGAAACTTCAGCTTCTAAGTCTCAAGTGAAATTCACAGTTCTTGACAAAGCCTGCTCTCACAAGGGAGGGATGAGGTGAATTATGTAAGAAATCGAGATGGGAATTTTATAACAGAGTCCTCATTTAAAGCTGCAATAATCAGTTCCTTTATAGTAACGCCGAATAACACTTCCAAATGTAAATTAAGTTTGTACAAAAGAGCCCCTTTGTGTGTGAAGCACAGGTCAACCATCCTGCAGACTGTGGGAAAGTTTGTAAATGTCCACAGAGACAGGCAATTTACACGTGTGCACGCAGCCGAAAACGTCTGTGGAGCAACTTTGATCTATGCTTTCAAAAACAGCTGAACCTTGACATGCAAGGTGTGAACTCTTGGAAAATCAGCCATTAACACTCCGACTGGATGCTTCAGCCATTGTTGGGTGCTGCACTGATGCACTGGAGCTGGTTCTGCAGATGTAGATAAGCCTGGGGGCACAGGCTACATTACACAGACTGGCAGTTTCAGTGATGCTATCAGCTCTACTCAGTCTTGATTAGCCTGAAAAACAGCCCTGTCCCTGCAAATAAAACCCTCAGTGATGACTCCCACGCTCCTGAGAACCAGACTCAGGCTTGTGTATATACATAAACATAAGAGCAAGTGAGAAAAGATGAATGATAATCCCTTCACTGAGTGTGTATTAAAGAAAATGTGTTGAAAACAAGCTGTGAATGCTACTGCTGCCTCTTTCTTGAGAAGTCTGTTGCCTTTTAATTGGTAATCTGTAAGTGACCCACAGTCCAGAAAAAAACACTTTCCACAAATAGTTCCTGAGTTCAGACTGATGTTTGCTGCGGATTGGGAAATTGTTGTATGATTGTGTTCCCTGAGCTTTCCTGTGGGCGGTGCTGTGGGAATATATGTCGCTTCCATATTTCGTGACTCACTACTTTTTACACTCCTTCTCCTATTTGTGGTATTAATAGATCAATCAATCACAGCCAGGCAGCAGGATATCGTGTCAGCCCGACCTGGTGAAGACAGCAATAAGCATTTAGCAAAGTGCTGATCTTTATTCTAAACATCACCGCCACATCTCAAATAGCTGCTTTAGTTCAAATTGTTCCAGGTGCTACTACATACTTAGCTTATCGTTCATCCCTCTCTCTTGTTCACTCCTCCTCTCAGCGCTTCTTTCAACAACATAACTTTAGCTGCAGTTACATCTCCAGTGATTGGAGGAACTTTTTCTGTGTTTCCACCAGAGGGACCAGGGTCCAAATTAAGGTCCAGAGACATTATTTTACCCCCCAAAGTCCATGTTGGGGGTAATACTCTCCTAAAGATCTGCAAATTTATGTCCACAGACTGCTAAACATTAATGACTAGTTGAATACTTACAGAATTGTATTTCGGCCACTGAAAAAAATCTGCCTGTTTTTTTGTTTGTTGTGCTTCGTCACATCGACATGATGGCGTTGACAGAAGAAAGCATACGATAAAATCAACGGCAAAGTCCAAGTCATTTTTTGTTGTATTGGTGTGCACTAAAACAATGTGTTCACTTGCAAATACACCTTATTTGCCTAATCTTCACTGGGTAGAAACGCAAACAACAACAGGAACCTTTTACTTCCTTAAAAAGTAGTTCCTGGGAGTAAAAGCTCCTGGTGCTCTGGTTGGAAACACATATTTTGTTTTTGACCTGGATAAACAACCAGAAATAACCACACCTAGTTCTAATATTAATTCTACCAATGCTTCCTTTTTTTGTGAGCCATGTTAAGCTTAAGTGACATTCAGCACTGCAAGCTCGGCTAATACTTTAAGAAATACATCCTGAACAGGAACACTGTGACACCAGGGATGATCCTACAGAAAATACATGTATTTTCCATAAAAAGATTCTTGGTCCTCTGGGAAAGCTTCTGTGGTGGAAACGCCCTGTAAACAGTAACATTAAGAACACATCTGTATCTCTGCAGGGTGGCGGGTGTAAATCTTCTTTTCAGTGCAAAAACATAAACAATGCGTGTTCGAACGACTGTTCCTGGCTAGCAACACCCTCTCCTTGTAGATCCTGTTACCCAGAATCCTACCCAGATAAACCACCATATAATAGACGGTTGGATGGATGAGCAGATGACTGTGTGCGTGTGTATGTTCTCTTCTGTAATCTCCCTACCGTGTTGGACCAGAACTTGACAATGGGAGCGTGGTAGAAGGCATAAATTTTCCTGGTTAAGGGCAGCTTCCTGGAGCGAATGTGCGTCTCCATGTCGCTCTTTACTTCTGCGTGGTCGTGGGATCTGGCCTCTTTGAATACATCCTGCAGAGAGGTTAAAAAGGCCCAAATTAGACAGCAGCAAGCCACAGTGAGGAGAGAAAATAGAGACGGACAGAGAGAGAGAGAGAACACAAAGTCAAAAAAACAGAATGTGAGCGACAGAAAGTAAGCAAATAAATGACTGAATCAAAACAAAACAAACAAAAGAGGAATTTCAGGCCAAAAGTGCAAAAAAGTCTTAATCAAAAAGCTTTTTCTGTGAGTATCTGTCAGGCTATTCTTCGTATACAACGGACACGTTCACAGGTCATCAATTATCATCAGTTTAACAATGGCTAATTTTTTATTTAAAAATGTTTGTGATGGGGCGCGCAGGTGGTTGAGTGGTTAAAGCGCATGCCATATACGCAGCCGACCCCGGTTCGATTCCGGCCGGAGGTCATTTGCTGCATGTCACATCCCCCCCTCTTTCCCGTATTTCCTCTCTGTCTACTGCTTAATAAAGGTGTCTATGCCAAAAAAAATCTTAAAAAAAAAAATGTTTGTGATGAATTTGGATATGGTTTTTAAAATGATTTATTTTAATGCAGTATTGTCAGATGATTTCAAAGTAAAGGAGAGATCATATTTTACCATATTTTCACAAGAAAAAAAGTAAAAGGAAACCAAACATCTGGATAAAAACACTCAACCAGAACATCTTAGTGAATCTAACCATTTGGATGTCTTCAGCTATGTTCTGGAAGTTGTGTTCGCTGTCCTCCATGGTCATCTGGTGGTCGTCCTGGCTCTGAGGGATGTGAGCCATCTCGGCCTTGGATTTGTACTCCAACAGAAGGATGGCAGGAGGCACCAACATACTCAGAATCACCTAGAGACAAAAATACACACGCATGTGGGTGGATGCTGCTATGTATGTTTACAAAGTCCTTTGAATTACAAACACACACGCACACACACTTATGAATCCAAAGTGCTTTATTGGCCAAGTTTTGTGGCTTCTCACTAATTTAAATATGTTCTTGTTTTTATCCATTTTCGTTGATGGTAACAAAAATAGTATAAGACAGGCTGAAGGCTCATTGATGCTCAACGTTAGATACGCATATGGAAGGAGCCTTCTGTCCGTATTCTGAAAGCTTACGAATATGGACCAACCGAGCAGTACCTCCGGTAGTCATGGGGGGCAGTGTAGAGGTATTGCTAATAGTTAAGGCAAGATAAAGCCGCAGTACAAGAAGAAGACGTTTTAAAAATTGTAGAACTTTTTGAGGAGAGGTAATGAGAGTTGGTTAGAAGTTTAAAACATCTGTACAATGTTGGTTTGCCCCGGCAGAGACGACAGCTACAACAGAACAGCTGGGAGAAGATTGGACGGGAGGTCTGAGCAAGACCAATTTAATAATCCGAGCACGACGGGCAGTCAATTAATAGGACTTTGGATCCTGGTACCATTTGACATCTAACCAATACAAGTCACTTCTATACAAGTGTTTGCTTTTGGCCCTCTGAGTGAAAAAGTTTAGGCCTCCTGTCTTAAACCAATACAGAATAGCGTAATATTTGTGTTAGGCTGTCCACAGACACACACTGATCCATGCACACACACACACACACACACTCCCCCCAGATTCTTGTTTGTTACCAAAAATAAAATCTAAATGGAACATGAACCTTGTACCAGGAGTTCTTGCGCATGTTCAGCCTTCCCATCCACATGTCTGACAGCAGCATCTGGGTGCAGGTGTGAGCCACAAAGGGCCGCAGGTGGGAGGAGACGGCCAACTTCAAGCAGGTGGAGTTGCTCCAGTTCTTCAGCTCATAGGTGAGCAGCTTCATGGCCATGGTCTCATCCTGCCTGAACGACTGCTCCAGCAGGTCCACCGCCAACGTGCCAAACTCACTGAAATACGTCAGGACAGATGATTCAGTTCATACCTTTACTTACTGATGGGAGAACTTTGACATGTAATCCAAGCCACACGCAGACATACTTTGAGTATTCCTTGAGCTCCTCTGAGGTGTCGTCCACCACGTCGCTCTTCTTGGCCTCGTAGCCCATAGACCGGCAAAGCTTACAGGCCACCAGTGCCTTCGCCATGTTCTCCTCGCCGTGCTGCCAGAAGAAGAGCGACATTTTCTGCCTCTTCATCAGCACAGCCCACACCAGCAGCTCGTTGAAAGGATAGGGAAACCGCCGCGTCTCTGGGTCGTCTATGTCCACAATCTCTTCTTTGCTTCTCTTTTTGTTCTGCTCGACGGTGGACTCAAGCTAGGAGGAGGGGGAAGAAGCAAACTTTTATTTTTTCCCATTTTACAGTGCCTCCTTAGATGAAACAGGTTTTCATCAGCCTCATTCCTTTAGTTGTATGGGAGGAGTTTACCTTGGGTTTGTATGGCTGTGCAGTTTTGATGAAGTGGTTGTGCCTCGTCTTCTCCTTCTTGTCAGCCTGCATGCTAAAAGACTCGTGACTTTTCCTCAAATGAGAGCCAGGACCTGCTGTGTGGCGCCCTGACCTCTGTGCAGCACATAAATACATATACAAGATTTACTTGATTTATCTTCCACTGACTTCATTACTGTGAACAGTTCATCCAATCAAATTTGAAGGCCTGACACAATACATGCCATGCTTGAACTCAATTGTACCACTTTAAATAAAGTTATGTGTCAAATATTAAACAAGATAAAACTTTTTTTTGACATTTCTACAAAGAATTCCCAGGAAATGCAAAAGTTCAAACGCACCCTACTGCTGCCATGGAGATTGTTGTAAATAATTCTGAAGCGTTTCCTGGTGTAGTTGCACCTGTAAGTCCCGCCCATCAGGTACTCAATAACCAGGCCCACATCAATCAAAGTGATCTTATAGTTTGGAGGCAGATGACTCTGCAGGGAAAGACACAGAAACAAAATGGCGCATGAGACTGAAAAGACGGATGAAGGTTTACTGATAAAAATGATACGAAGGAGACGGATTCTACCTGTTTGATGTCTCTAACCAGGTGCAGGAGACCTGGGTTGCTGCTTGGTTGTTTCTAGAACAGAAGATACAAAAACATTAACAACACTTCTTAACAGTTGATCCCTTTTATTCTGGCGCATGTATCATCATGTTACCGTGTTGTAGAGCTCCTCCAGCCGACTGATTGTCAGGAAGCGGTGCATGCTCACGCCGTTTTCTATGAGCAGCTTGACAAAATCCACCCTGTCCATCACGAGCGCATCCAGCATTGCTTGCTCCAGAGAGCTCACCTAAAACACACAAACAAAAGATAAACATGCTGTTACGACGCATACTTTTATGGCAAATTATTATTTATAAAACAAACACGATGAGGGGGAATACTGCCAAATGACAAAAAATAACAAGCCATGCAAGAAAAACAAATAAATATGATCCATCCTCTCATTCACGCTGAAAGCCAGGAATCCCCACGTTTTAAAATAAACACGACCACAGAGGGCAGCTTATGAAGACAACTGTAAGAGGGTTCATGTTACAGTCAAGACAAGCAGTTCATGGCAGCCGGCCCGAGTCCGGTCCCTCGGCTCCTCAGGCTGCAGATTGTGGTCTGCCGAGAATCTGGGGTCATTTTGGGCAAGTCCAAAGGTTTGACGCTATTGCTGAGCTAAGCAAACATCTCTGGAAACAATGACACACATACACACACACACACACACACACACAAAAACACGTACCAGGAGCTGCTGTCCGTACACAAACACATGATTCTTGGCAATGTCTACCCGGTCCCAGGCCAGAGTCAGGACCAGCTGATCGAAGGCAGTCGCGTTTGTGCCTGAAATACACAGGTACAGCCGTGAGTAAACACGCACACATAAACAGATATGAATTCCCAGGCAAGTAAAGCCTCATTAACTGTGTATCTCCCGTTAGCCAGCTAGCAGGATTAGAGGGGGTTTGTAGAGTGGGGCCAGGGCAGTAATACAGTCAATTACACACTAATACACAGCAGATTAGACAACAAAGTAAATCCCTCTTCAGTCTACCGCTCTCTTCCACAGTAATCTGCCGTATTGTCCACTAGGAGCCATCTGAATCAAACAATCATAATCACTGTACACTGTGTGGCTCAAATAAGAAACTCAACAGGAATTTGGACTAAAAATCTCTAAACTGACTTCTTAATAACCCCAGCTTTCACGCTAAGTATTCTACAGTATATTCAGCAACAGCTTTTCCTCTTAACTTCCCATTTAATATCCTGCCTGTTAAATGAATTGAATCATAATGGACGAGGAAAACGGCAGCACTCAATAGTCTTCGAGAGCCTTGAGAGCTTTCTCAGCTCCGGGTCCTTTTGAGGATGAGTTACTGTTTCACCAAGATAAATGCGCCTCAGGCTGACAAATATTTGCCTGGGTGGGCATTTTCAGTCAAGGGGCGGTTTGTCTTTTGAGCGTCTGAACCCGTTTCTCAAGACTATCGATCAGCTGCAGTCAATCACAAATTCCTCGCTTTTGTCTGAAGCCGGCAGTGATTTGCTACACCCTGCCACATTCAGAGCGACACCCCCTGCCCTCTTTTGAAACGTTTGTTTTGTACTTGAAATAAAGAACAGGCTGGTCAGATCATAAAGTGGGTGTTTTTCCTCCTTTTCTAAAGCATACAGAAAAAAGGAACAACACAGGTGAATGTCCAACTTTTCTCTTTCTTCAACAGACTGCAGGGATGAAAGGACTGGGATATGCAGCTCAGGGACTAACTGTGCTGGAATAAGGAGGCCCTGTGAATGCGAGCAACATGATCTCCTGAGGAACACAAAGAGAAGGGCACACAGGGGGGAAAGCTGTTCTCAAAGCATATCTATATCAGAACAAAAACATTACAGAGTCTTGAAATCTTAATCTCCCAATGCCAACAGCCTCAGCATATGAATAGACCGAATCAACTTTATGTGACTTTTACTCTCTCAAAGAAGTTCAGAGAGAAGTCAGGCACTAACCTTGGAGTAAAGCCCTCAGAATGGCTACGTCGATGTCCAGGTGTTCCTCGGAGCTGATGTGAAACACAGTTATCTGTTTTCCAGAAAACAGGATAGCACTTATTAACATGTTCCCACAGACATTCTCTAGATGTTATACGGGTGTGTGATATGTGATACATTAATTTACAAACACAAGACCGGAGTAATTCACAGTTGTCTCTGCTTCATTGAGTAGACAGCAGCTTCATTTCCTTTTACTTCTTCTGAAGCTTTTGTGTTTCAGGAAGTTTATCAAGCAACTCTGACCTTTGCAGGTTTATTCCACTGTCATTAAAATGTTGATATAAAAAGGGAACCTGAATGATAAGAGATTAACACATGTGCATGACTGTACCAGTTCTTTGCTCTTCATGCACTCCATCAGAGTCTGAAAGAGGTGGATGGCATCGCTCTGACTGAAGTTGAAGGTTTTCTTGATGGTTGCGATGATGTCAGTCTCCACTCCGTCAGGAAGTCGTCTGCAGAAGAATTACAGTATAACATGATTACAGTCACGCTTCTCAAAACCCACACGGCTATAAAACGCTCAAAGTATAGGTTTGATTCCAGCACATGTCTGTCTAAATATCCTTCCACAACACAGTGAACTCCTTAAAGGCCTTCAAAGTCAAAATATTATGTCCACAACACAGGACAACATGTTTTGCATTGTCCCTGAACACCACACACGGCGCCAGGACATCAAATTTGGCTGAGCCTTTTAATTACAGAAGTGAAGACTGTTCCGACTTCCTTCCAACTGGTGTTGCCGCTAAAACAGAAATGACAGCACGACTAGCAGCTTGATTATAACACCTTTAAAATCTTATATCTGAGATAGTTTTTTAGTTTTTATCAGTTTGACTTCAGCCGCCAGGGTTCTGTAACGTAAAATAAAGGTTAGTTATACAGTGGAGTACTACTGGGGTCGAATGACAGCAGCTTGTTTTACTGCATATTTTGTGATATTTTAATATTTCTCCACAGAGATTTAGGCTGCACAGATAAACTCGTCTCAACCTTTTTTGCTCTGACTAATGAAGCTCATATTCACAGTTAAGTTAGCCGAGCTTACAGAGCAATACATCCTAAACTGGAGCATCATATGCCGTAGATGGGCAGTAAAACTGGATCCTTACATTGGATCACTGAGGAGATAATTATAAGTTTATGAACATATTTTCATTGAGTTAGAGGGTGAACATTTTGCAGCAGTACCTGCAAATATCCCTTGCTGATTAAACCTGTCAACAGATTACTTTTAACTGCACTCTGTCTTATAACACATTGGGCTGTGGCTGGGTTGTTAGACATCCTTCCAGGACAAAAATAGATGAGCGCCACCAACGACGCTGACATTAAAAGGAAATGGGAAAAACAAGGAACATCTCTGTCTGACAACACAGTAAATAAGTCATCAAACAGCATCGTACTGCCATTTTGGTCTTTGAATCTTCTTTTTTTACCATTTCTAAATCAAACCTCTAAGTATTTGAAAAGAACATGTGCTGAAATCTTAATTTTACAAAATGTTATTTGATTCAATGTCGGGTGTGTCATGATTGTTAATATTACTGTTCCTTCATTATACTCAAAACCAAAAAAAATACTTCTGTAGTGTCAAATTCTTTTTTTTTGTTTATTTGCTCATTTTCGTTCCCCCACCCACCCCTTTCCTCTGCATTTGTGTGTGTGTGTGTGTGTGTGTCGTACCCTCCCTCCTCTGTCTGCTTGTGGACGTAGGCCAGTATATCAGCAGCGCGGCCGGTCCCCTCACACACCACCACTGGGACAGGAGGGCTCTCCTGAAGGTACTCCAGCACGGTCAGGATCACATTGGGACCCCCCTCAAAGATGACAGCGACGACGGGAACACCCTGACCGATTCCTACAAGTAACAAAGGAACAAAAAGAGCTTGTGTCATGTCTGGGTTCCATCGCTTCAACAATCACATAAAACAGCTCCACCCAACTGACCGTTTGTAAGAGGTTGAGATGATAACTGCCAGTTTACTGTTATCACCTAGCTTCTACCAAGCAAAGACACATTGACTTCACAATGATTGCACCTTACAGTCTACTCCTGTCTGTAGGGTATGTCATGATAATTCACTGACATGTCTAACATGCTGTAGGTATTCATGATGTGATCTGCTAAGTAACAGCTCAACTACTTCTGCTTGTTGCACTTATGAAGCCAAATTGCTTGCAAGAACTTAAAGGGTAACTCATACTCGTAAGTGTGTGCAGGTCTTGGGGAATACTACTGCATATGTGAAAATAAAGTAATATAGAAGCCATTTATGTCTCTAGAGGAAGCTGCATGTAATCAGATAAATTCCATTCAGTGATGTCATTCAATGGCTATAAAAGCTGTAACACTATTGAACTCATTGTGGATGGTTAAAAAACAAATGATCAAAATGGATACAACAGAAACAGAGATATCACTTTTTTTATGCCACATATTCTTCTTCCCTCTCAAAATCTAAAATGCCAACAGGGTTCGTACACATTTTTCAAGGTCAAATTCAAGCACTTTTCAAGCACTTTTAAGGGTCATTTACAACATTTTCCAGCACCTTATCGCTGGGATAAAATACATATCTACAGGAATATATATACACTCATGATTATTTTTTCACTTTTTATCACAATAATGTACATTGTATTATGCTGTAAACATCTAAAATGATGTTTCATGATAGCAAAAACTTTAGAAATTAAAGGAGAACACAAAGTGTTTTATCCAAAAAAAGGGAAGCCACTTGACGTTCTCCAGGTACACTTGCAGCGGGACAAAGAGAGACCTGAGAGCACCCTGTAATTTTCTTTTTTGACATAAACTTTTATAAGCTTTTCGCTTATTTATCAAAGTTTATCGATATCGAACGTGTCATCAGTCCAAATTGCATCAAATTCACCTTCTCCTCAGCCATCCTTCTCTATTGCTACCAGGCTGCGTGTGTGATGATTCACACACACACACTTATTTTATTTCTCCTTGTAATAAGAAAACTATCCAGTCTGATCCCAATGTTGCCAAGACACAGAGTTATAATGTCAAGCACTTTCAAGCACTTAAGCTAAAATCCAAGCACTTTTCAGACCTTGAAAACACAACATTGGAATTCAAGCACTTTCAAGGAATTCAAGCACCCGTACGAACCCTGTGCCAACATTACCCACAATGCAACTTAGCCACTGAGTGACATGGCAGTTTATCAGATTACATGCAGCCTATTCTGGAGCCACAGAAGGCTTTATACTACTCTTTTCACATATGCGCCTCAAGAAAAGTGGTGGAGTTGCCCTTTAAGCACAGCATTTACATACTCGGATGCAGTAGGTGGTGTCATGCACCTTTACAGTTGGTTCTGCCAAAAAACACAGAGGAAGAAGGAGGAGTAGGAGAACAAGGACAAGAGCAGCATGCAAAACATGTTGTACAAGGTTTCCAAGAGAAGAAATCCATCATCATCATCATCCATCTTTGCTCATTAGCTCTTAGCCTTTCTATCCTCAGGTGTGCATCAACTACAGGTAATGAAGACAAAAATGTGAAATCATCAGTTATCTTATTGATATCAGCTACAAGATACAGCAGCATACATTTTAAGTTCAGTTAAATCTTTCTGATGACCAGGTTTATAGTCCTCCCAACAATAAAATGACCACAAAGAATAATCAGAAAGACAAAAATAAACTCGAGTTGCCAAATGTTTTTAAAATGACGCCATGGATTTTAGGTAATTAAATGGATCAAATGTGGTATTTTGACTAGAAGGAGATGAGTGTATAAGTGAGACACACAAAAGATGTCACAGCATTATCTCAGAAGATGATACCAAGACTGTTTCAGCAGATCCTAATTGATCTCACATAATCTCCTGTTTCTCAGGAAGCCAAGCAGTCGTATGGAAATGTACGTTTCTGGCTGTACTCACGTGCATGTATTCTTTGGAGGTTGATGTGCTTCTCAAGCTCCCGCCGCAGGTTGACCTCGGCACCGTACTTGCCCACCGTCCCATCATCCACCAGGAGGAAATGAGAATGCAGATTGTTGAGAACGTTCAGTTTGCTCAGAGGGTTCAGCAGTGTCTGATAAGGAGCTATGATCTGCAGGGTGGACATGAAGAGGTGGTAAACAGAGAGAGGAGAGGGGAAAGGGGGTAAAAGGAAAGAAAAATGACTTCTGTCATGATAAACATAAAAGTACGCAGATCGATTACAAAAAAGATTGCAACAGTTGTCTTACGTCTCTGCCGAGGAGATCATTCCTGTTTTCAATGACTCCCCAGGGTGCGATGCCGATAGTGCAAATTTTCTTTGATGATCTTGAACAGTGCTCTTTGAGAGCATCTCCAACATGCTTCGCCACACCTTCGGGAAGGATGCATTAAACAATCAATATATACATTTATCCTTGGACTGGAGTTGAAGTTTTTATTGCTACTTATCCTTTTGGCATACCTCACCTAAAATGTTGGCAACTGAATAATAAAACTGGCCCCGTAACATGTACATACAGTATATTTCAGTACAAATCTATGACCAGTAAAAGAGGTGGTTAATACTGCAGGTCCTACTACCCATGTATATGAAAAGAAATAGCCAAAACACCTGAACTTCAGTGACCAAAATGCCACATATAGGGCAAGACCATATTGAGTACATTAGTCCTTGGGGTTGCTTGTGAACCACAATCCTCAGCTAATGGATCTCATGGGTTCAGCAGTAATTTGTGAGCCAGGAGACCGTCCCAACTGGCCAGGGTGCCAGAGGAGGCATTAAAAGTAATCACTGGTCTGGGTAATTGACCCTGTGAGTAATGATTTAAACACTATGATCAGACCACACCATCTTTAACGCCACGCTGTGGCTGCAGACACACCTGGGCCACTACACACAGCCAAATGACACGCTTTGAGCCCGGTATTACAACTTCTGCTACATCAGCGCATCATACTGATGGTGGCTGTACAATTTAAGCATGAGAGAGTGTTCATTTAGGGAATCTGTAGGAGGTGGAAAGTAATTACTTATCAGCTGCTATATCTATTCAAAAACAATAATACCAATCGTTTACTACACTCATAAAGTACAACATCACGATGTAATACTGGCTGTGATATCTTTATCTTATTTTAGAACACTTATTCAGTTCTTGTTTGCATGTCATTTTTCAGTTCAAATAAAGATGGAGATTTTGATTTCATTGATGCAAGAACCTAAACCAGTCTGAGCTGGTTTTTTTAAGCCTGCAGAGCCACAGTGCCAAGACTTTTTACTCCTGTAGGTTCAAGGAAATCTGTGCCGCCTACGGGCAAAGAAAGTAAAACCATGGCAGAGATTTATGCCTTTCCTTTTTTGGTAGAAAATTACATAACTAGCTTAACCACATCCACAAATAAAGCAGCTACTAATACTGAATGTGAATCTGTGAGTTTGTGACAGAGCTGCAAGCCAGTTTGATTACATGTTTCTTCATCTACCTACTGAAGAGGTAAACAGTCTAGTTTCCTTTACTCTTAGGCTTGCTGAGGTGCAACACAGCTGAAATCCACCATTAAATACATCTGAGGGTTAGTATAAAATACATCCCGATAATCAAGAAATGCTATAATCCTTAGAATAAGAAATCTCATGACTTTCCTGGAACCTCTCTTAACTATACAATTTTCCAGCAACACCACACCCAGCAGGGGGCACGTGGACGACTAAACTAATCTCTTTATGACCACATACCTGTGTTGACCCCTCCGGTGAGAATCCAGGCCCCGGTGGTGACTGCAGCTTTTATGAGGCCCTTGCCCACAACCTGCTTGATGCGAGGGTGCAGCTCAAAGTTCTGGACTCCTCCATGGACAGAGATTAGGATTTTAGGAAGCTCCATCTGCCACTCCTTCAGCATCAGCCGCAGGATGCTCTCCGGCCGCGAGTCGTGGGACAAACGCACATACTGCCCGACACACACAAGAAGAGCATGTTCATGTGAGCGCATACAGCAGAGAAACGCAACAATTTAGGAAGTGGAAACCAACAAACCCTTTTAATTGAAAAATCAGTGAAATGATAAATTGCAAAAATAGCTGTCATGAACTTTCTGTTCATTGACCAATTAGCTGATCCGACTCATTTCAGCACCAGATTTTAATAGTCTACATTGTTCAAAACAACTAGAAATGCAGTACAATAACTGTGTAAGATCATTTCCTCACAAATCTGTAAAACAGTTATCAAACCCTGCCAAGCTTACCTTGGCTCTGTATGAGTGAGACCCTCCCTGGAAGTTGATGACACCATAGGCGTCACAGGGGCTCGCCTCTGTGTGTTTTTCCACCGACCACTCCTCCACCGCGGGCAGGTTGGGGTTTTCACCCAACTTCACGTCCGAATACTTCGTGGCCAGGCTGGCTGTGAAGCCAACATGCTGCCGGACCAGCCGCCCACAGCAGCACCTGCGGGTGGACAGAATCTCTTGTAATTGATAATGCAATTATTAATTTATTCAAGTGTTCTTATCTCACCAGCAGTGATGTTACAAAGCTGCACTACACAGCAGATAAAACTGAATACTGACAATATAACATTTAAATGAAGCTGATATCCAAAGGATCCCATGCTAAACCTCATGAATATTTATGCTCTGTACCCTTAAGCAAACAATTAAGAAATAGTTTTTCCATATGGACCCCTCGCTTTAACGCAAAAACTAAGCAACACACAGAGAAACTAAAAAGAACCTAAATGACATTCATGACATAAACACCAATCAGGGTTTCTGGTAAGAAATTAGCAACACGGATATAATTCTTTGGTATATTTACTAATGCAATATATAATGAATAGTAAGAGATGTTCTTAAACATATATTGTGCACAGAGCTGCAGTAACTATATTTGGTACTTAAGGGTCTGGAGAGCACCCTCTTTTGTTTGTTATGTTAGTATGGTCACTGAACGAGCTAACTACCTACAGCAGTACCCAACCTAGAATCACACACCAAGGAGAACTAATGTCTCTGGTTTTACAAAAAAACCCCAAACAATAATAACAAGAAAAAAAATAACTTTTCACGCTTGCATAACCACTGTATAGCATTTGCCTGTATGGAAACTATTACAGTATATCAGAGTTCAGGCTAGTGTTAGCAGGTATAAACACTAAAGCAAACTGCTGTCCTGGTCAAAGAATGTGAGCAAAGCAGGCAAACAGGGTTGTGTCAGAACGGGAAAACAATCTCCTATAACACTAGTGGCATCTAACAATACAACGTAATACAAGAACAATGTGTTTTCTTTATTTCATCAGCTGGGATGGATGCTGACTTTTTTTTAGCTTTAGCGTCACTCTTTTACGACACTATCATGTATGTAGCTATCAAGCACATAAAAAATACATATTACAGGGTTAAAACAAGTTGACTAAAAACTTTAAATACACACTGGAGATATTTTTAGCAAAATTATGGCGCAAAATTCAATTGACACACTTTCAAGCCTGAAGGTGAGCTTTACTTTAAATGTGTCTCAAGACTGCATTACTACGACAGTTAATGACCAACATGAGCCTCTCCATTTCGTCACCTCCTTTAATGAACTTAGGCGAGAATGTGCATCCTGACAAACAAAGCCTGGAAGTTAATTGTTTCCTGGGGAGGGCTGCTGTTAAGCAGAGTTGCGTTGTGAAAGACTTTGCCTGCAGGCCTTTTCTGGTGCAAAGTAACTTGTTAGCATGTATTCTTTCAGGCTAATCCTGTCAGGTCACAAAGAGCGAGTGAAACAAATACTTACCGGACTAGCTGTTGGCAAATCTGGCATCCTGGAAGGCATCTGGAAGGAATTTCACAGCAGCATAATTAATCATTAATCTAAATGTAAATAAACTAGGACCTTATACATGTGATACATATGTAAAGACACAAAGATAGTCTGATAGTCTAGTTTCTCGGTTAGAAAAGAAGTTCTGAGTGGACATTTGAGGACATTTTGGAAGGTTATCTGTCGGCTAGGCAGGCAGCCCAGTCAGATTGGCCTTTCACTAAGAGAGCCTGATGAAACCTGCCAAGGGGACTCTCACTTTGATCGCAGTCACATGCAGGCCTTTGGCCCAGTGTTAAATGGGCCCATGTTCACCAACACCTCCGAATCAACACAGACAAGCAGCACGTACTGAAGTTAGAGAAGAAAAGCCAGTGGCAAATAATTGATGTAAAAGAAAACACAGGAGACACAGTGTCATTGTGAGTTTACAAGAAGAAAGGAAGGAATGTGACTTCTTAAAGTGTAACTAAAAGCAACAAAAACAGGAGGTGGTGAAATAGTAATTTTACGTAACTGTGGGAAACTGCTTGATATTAAATAACTGAAAAATGTTTGGTTTTCTTTGACTATTTCTTCACTACTGGACCACTTTCATAAAAGCTGCTGTATCTTTTATTGAGATATTTCATGCAGGCTTCTCATGCAAACATGGCACATTGTGAATGAGTGGCCTACACGCCAACCAATAAGAAGCCTTCCATACAGTTTTAACACTGCTTTGTAAGATTCCAGTAAGCCTGCAGAAGAATCCCTCTATATTCGACAGGAGAACATTCACATCAGTTACCCACATACACACAGAACATAATGTCTTTTTTTAAATCAAAATAACAGCTGGTAGGGAAACAAATGATTTAAAATGGCATTCAGAAAATCCAAACATCCTAAATGACAGATTGATAACACATTAATCACAAATCCCATCGTTAAGACTGGGAGAAGACATGACAAACAGGTTCATCACTGGTCGTCCCTCTCACTTAACACTGTAATCACAGTGACAGACATAAACATTAAAATTATGTAGAAACAGACTCATTTACTCTTTGGAGAGTAGTGGTTAGGGTTTGGGCCTACTTTAACACACACCATGCAATTACAGCGTTTCCATGGCTATCACCACAAGGCGCACTACAGTACGTCTAAGAACATACCTGTGGGGGTCCTTTGACACTGGAAGTATGTACACACATTCCCTCTTGGTGAAAGTGCTTTCTATCCAGGGTTTCTGGGACTGTGGACAAAGAGAAACAGTTTGTTATTATGAGCAGCAGACAGCCGCTTGTTTGCCGTCCATGCTGCTATTATGTTTGGATTTAATAATTTCAAGCTGCTAAGCAAACTGTTCCCCAGGGATGAAAAATCCAAATCTCCACTGTGCAGTAATTAAGTGCTTTTACAAACATTATTTCAATTGTAGTTTCACAAAGAAAAGCAAGTGATAAAAAAAAATTGTGGTTAAATCAAAAGTGTTTTACTTCAGTTAGAGCAGATTTCTCTGAAAATAATAAACTCCAAACATCCTAAAAGGAAGCTTGTAACCCCTTAATCCAGGATTTAGACTAAAATCAAAAGGGATTAGAAGGTTCAATAAATAAATAAAAAAAACTACTAAATTAATTTAGGAGAAACCACAGTTCTGGAGGTTCACCAGCTACAGTCTGCCAACACTATAACACTGCAATAAAACAATCTCATCCTTTATCACTGTTATTTTAAAACAAAGATCTATGTTGGAGGAATTTTCAATTAATGCCTTGTGCCTTATTGTTCCTCCAGTACATGACCCATGAGCGATTAGCCCTTATTAATCCCTTCCAGCACAAAGAGGGAAACCTGCAAACACCGTCACCTGCTTCACACCAAAGCGTTTCAACTATTCCTGAAACTCAAACAATGGTATTACAACTACCGCAGAGGAAAATGCTGTGAACCAGGCAATTACAAGCGAGACATTTCCTGCTGAAGCTAGCTGCAAAAGTTCATTAACAGTTAGTTTTTAGTCCTCTCATCTATCCCTTAAGGCAAATCTCGGGTGCCATGAGTCCCATCCGCAGCAGATGTTGTTCTACGCTGCTTACAACAAGTAGTGGTTTTAACAGAAACAACAAAACAAACAGCAGTCATGCCACCGCTTGACCAGCGACACCGATCCACTGTGTGTGTACCTGGATGTCCTCCTCTTCATCTCTGTGTTTAAGGGCTTTGTACAGGAACATACCAAAGCTCCTTCATGCATCTCCTGGACAAACCACAGTCACCACAGCGTCCCCTGACCACTGGATCATCAGCGAAGAATCACTGCGCTTCTCGTAGGCGAAATAAACGCAAGTTCCCCGCAGGTCTCAAAGTCTACGACGATGCTGTTACCACACAGATCCGGCATAAGTTAAAAGCTGAGTGATCAGTGAGGAGGTTGCAGCCTCCCAACTCCATCCACTGTTAATCTGTAAGAAGACACTCAGGGGGCAGATGAATGTGTCTGAGACCAACTAGATATTATACTTAGGCTGGGGAGAAAGAGACGAGGGAGGCGGGGGTGTGGGAGAGGATTAGCGGATGGGCAGAGGCCTCAATGATATATACCTAGTTGTCTACTGAAGACGCACCACCAACTGTGATTCATGCAGTACACACAAACTCTCTCCCAAACACACTCAGCACCCGCACTTATGCTTCAAGAGGCCCTCTTTTATTTTGACACTCAGAACGGCATATAAAAACTCATTCCAGATCAAAGTGAGCTGATGCAACTTAATGTTGACATCTTGATCCGGTGTACTAATGCAACATGGAACACACATGGGTTCACATATTGACATAAGGTGGTGGCAGTGATGTACCGTCATATTAGGCCTCCCGTATGGAAAAATTCTGCATCGGGTGTGTGCTCACAGCTTAAACTCCTCTTTCTCACAATAGTGGCAGCACTGCTGGAGAACACGACCACGAGGTGGGAAATGATGACATCAAACATAAACACTGGTGAAAGTCTCAGAAGGGGGTCTTGATAACGTCATCTCATTTTAGAGTTGAGACCACTGACATCAACTTTTTGTCTTATTTCATTTCCATTTTGCTCACATGCTGCTGATCTTGTCTCTATAGCTGTTTCGAAAAGCAGTTGAAAAGTTTAAATGTATTGTGTCCTGGTTAATAGTGAGATGGTGTATGGAGGTGGGAATTCTTATTTTTGCAGAGGGGATCATTATCCCTTTTAATATGGATGTATGCTTTGGCCAAACAATGGCCTGAAGGCTTGGTTAACCACAGTTTACAGACAAACCTTCAATCAAGTTGTCTTATCAAAACCACTTATTAGGAAGTGAAAACCAAAGTGAGTGCACCTGGAAGGTCGATAACAATCCCTGAATAAACAAAAAAAATAAAAATCTGTGTGCATACCTAGCTATGAAAGAAAGATAGAAGTCCTAGAAAAGAAAGTTAAATCTTATTGTTACTCACTTTCTTTTTGAGTTCACGTTCACATTTGTCCTTTTAACATGAAGCTAGAGCCAGGAGATGTTAGCTAGGCTTAGCATAAAGACTGGAAACCTTCGGAACAGCTAGCCTGAATATACTTTATCACATTATCTTCTCTTCTCTGACAAGCGAGTCAACACACACAGTTGTGCCCACACAGCGCCGCTTCCTCTCACTTACTAAAAGTGATGTCTTCCCGCATATAAGGCAACTATTAGGCAACTAAACAAGGACAGTCCAAGGATACAAGCATGCCCATATGCAAGCAATGCTACAGATCAGTGCTAAGGTAATGCATGACATCAACTAATTTAGCAATGAACCTGCGCCTGAAATAGCAACATGGTGATTCCACTCTTGAAAGAATTTAAAGAGGTTTGTGAGGTTTTTAGTTGTCCTAAAGTTAGCCCAACAGCCATGTGTGCTTCTCAGAGCTAAGCTAATCCTCCACAGAGCTATCAGGCCTGAGAAATCTCAAACAGCAGTCTCGGTTGAAAGGAAAATGCACTGTGATCGGAACTTAATTAACTTGGATGCTATTGTGCTTAACACACATTTCACAAACCTTGCTATATCTATCTTTCAATAAGAATTTAAAAAATGTTCTCGTCAACATATTGTATTACAGTTGGAAATGCCACCATTGTGACAACACCCCCTCTCCCTGGTACCAAAATCCATCTTAAAAGCACCTGTAAAGCTCTATAACCTTTTCAGAGAGCGAGCCTCTAGTATTTATGCTAAGCTAAGCTAACCTTCTCCCGGCTCCAAGTTTATATTTGACAGACAGGCATAAGAGTATGACTAATCTTCTCAACTCCTCAAGAAGTGAAAGCATACTTTGCAAAATGTCAAATTGTTCCTTTAAGTTTCTGAATTTTTAAGCTGGCATTTCAATAAAGGGAATTTGTATTTGACAATTCACATCTTGTACATTATAATTTCATTATCAGAAGAAAATAGTACTTGAATATAGTGTTCACTTTATAGTGGATGTAAAAGCGTGTAATTACAACAAAGCTGATGTCACAGCAGGATAAAAACAGATTCATCTAATAGCTTTAATTGGTAGGTTGGGTTCTGGTGAGTCCTGATAGAAATACAGTGTCTATACAGGCTTAGCATTCAGTCTCAAGACATTTTGAACGCATGAATTTCACTCTGTTGCCTCATTAGTTAGTTATGTTGTTGATGTGATGTTATTCATGAGCTTCCTTCCTTATAATTGAATACCGCAGGTCATTGACTCCTCAGTGCCCCCTTCCTCATTGAATTAGTGACCCAATCTGCATCTGAAATCTAATTCACTGTGGTGATTCACTACCTGCTGAACTAGTGACAGAAGTGAGGCACACCCTGCGACTTAAGGGAGGTCTTTGTTGCACTGTGGATGAACGCCTTCAACAAAAACACGAGTGTCGTCTCGATCTAACAAAGTGTTAATGAGGCAGATAAAGCCGGGCTGTCCCCCGCTAACCTGTAACCATGGTACCTGAGAATGTCAGGCAACAAAAGACTTGAGAACTTCAGAGCCCTTGCCAAAAACACACATACACTCACAAACTCTCTCACTTCCTCGCTCCCTCCCTCTTCCTCTCTGGCTTCTTTCTCTGAGCCCCTGGTTTTATGATTACTCCGTTCCTGTAGGAAATAAACCTGGCACCTTTCCATCTTTCTGTGATCGACTGCATGGGATGCAGAGAGTTTCGATTATCGGCAATCGTGTGTGTATTCATTTTAATCACATACAGTCACCTTATCTTTTAGAGCCACATTGAAGTTTTCTTCAACTACCCCTCAATATCCCGATACATCTGTAATAGGCCAATATTGGCTGATATATCAGTCGGGCCCTGTTTCCGACTGTGACCCCCCCCCCACCCCCCCCCCCCACCACTCACACACTGAACTAAGAAACCTTGCCAACTGAGCTCTTCCTTCCCTTCCTTCTTTTTTTCCCCAACAATGTAAAAAGGCTGGCTGGTGAACCCATCATTCCTCTGGCCCTGCCTGACGTAATACAGGGAGAGATAACATCTGGCTTGGCAAAAGCCATTACCCATTAGAAAGAGTGGAGGATACAGGGTCAGCACTATAGTGTGAGCAGTAGCCACAGAGAAGAGTGGTTCTCAGAGAACCAACAGAAAGAACTAAATTCATTTGTGCAGTTTTATCTTTTTTTGGCCTGTTTAATTTGAGACTGTTATATTGCAGCTATATGGCTTTCAGGACTTTCCCACTCTTTGTAATGGAAGAGATAAGGTTCGGATTTAACAGAATGTTTTTTTTCTATAAAAATACAGTAAGTTAAACTGTTTCACTTTTTTGATATAGACTCTTGGATTTTTATAGGTTTTTATGAACAATGAAACATTAGTATATGGCTATAGCTATAAGCATGGACAAAGAACTGGGGCATCCTCCACGCTACAGTGAGCAAAGTCTTCTGTCATGAGTTTTTTCCACATCGCTGTTTCTCTTTGCATCAAGTCACATCACAGGAGAAAATGCAGTTGTACTGCACAACCCACTGAGATACAACAAAAAAATCTGGATATAGACATTGTACTTTTTGGAACTGCAATCAATTAGAGCTTAAATCATTACACGATGGACAGAGGGTAAATGGCAAAAATCGTTTAGGTAATTTTTCAAGAAAAAATGGCAACAAATTCTATAGTTCCAGTTGTGTAAATGTAAACATCTGCCAGTTGCTTTATTTAATGACAGTAAAGTGACAGATAAGGCCTTGGGTATAAGGGTGTCAATTGCGATGGAGTTGTTTTATTATTTTCACAGATTTTAAAGGGCCAAACTTTAAACAGTCCATTACTAATCTGCTCCTAATCCAGCAGATAATTGGCGAGCGTTTGATGTATGAATAGAGCAGGTCATTGTCAGAAGTGGGCATGTCGATTACATCAAGGACGTTGAACAGTACCACAACTACATGTGGTATTTATATGAACGCAAAAACAGTCATTATTACATAGGAGTCCTACTCCTTCTGTATGCCCTACCCTGGCGCCACTACTGGACAAAACCCAAGGCAGTATTTCCTGCAGGTGAGAACGCATCAGAGATGGACTCTTGACCTGATTCAAGTGAAAATGTTTGAGGCGAGGGCCAGGTCAAATCTTTCATTATTTGAGACCAATCCAAAATCAAGTCTTTCTTCCGCCTGAGCCTTATTAAGTAAAGTCCTCCTGAGCAAAATAAAACTCATGACTCAAGTCTACTGTCTCTGATTAATAACCATAAAGACCACACTAATAACATGGCAGGAGATTTAGCGCCTTTGAACATCTTCCTTTTAAAGCTGAGGCCGTGATTAATGATGATAAAAGCTGTGCTACAAATTTAAGCAACAAAAAGAATTAACGAGCACCTAATTATGCACACTCGACACTGATTGTCAAACAGAGGAAGGTCATCAGAGCTCAGAACAAAATGTTCCCAGGTTGTCACAAGTGCTTTACCCAGGAAGGCCACAATATCAGCGCAAGCACAAGTTCAATTGAAATGATTCAATGGTTTTCTATTTGAAATCTTCACAATACATCTCATACATCAAGCGAGTCCACGTCAGATCTCAAGTCCTGACATTGGTGACCTCAGTGTGTGGCTCACATCCAAGTCTCAAGTTTACAACTCTGCCCAGTGCTACCTGTAAATGTTAGATCCCTGAAATGATGAAGTGTGCTACAAATACTGCTATCCTTTTGATAGAGTCAAAACCAAATCCTACTAGGCCTTTATATTAGCTTCATTAACCAAGATTATATCACACATTTCATTTTAACACAGACGGACCTTATCAATTAGCAATTCTTGCCACATCATACAGTAGTTGTTCAGAGCTCTGGGCCAATAAAACATTGTTAAATGGAGGGGAAGGGTTCACTATGGCCCTATGATAAGATCCCTGGAAAGCTGCACACAGTAGTTAAGTCAGTTCATACAGTCATGAGACCAAAGTGTGACAGCTCTCCAGCTCTACCACTTGTAGCCCCTGGACATAGTTCTGAAAGACGGCACAGCATGGGCTGATACCATGCTGGCACGCCACCCCGAGTCCTACCTCCAAGCAGCTGTATAACCTAGAAGTGTAAAGCATATGATTGCTATTCTTCTCAACATCTGGTGCTCATGGTTATGTGACCTAAGAAAAGCCGCCAGAAGCCAGGATATAATGTTAGTAGTTAACATTTCTGCAAACCACAGATGCGCCCAAGCTTGTACGTGTACCCATATCGACATTTGTATAAATCGTGCCATATCAGGTTCACGTTATGTGTTTATTACCTGACTTTCACATTGGGAGTTGGAGGGGGCGGTGGTGGATTTACAGACAATATGGGCTGCCAAACAGGCGAGCATAGTTTGAGTTTCTGCCTTTGTAAGTGTGAAACTACTGCATTTTTTTTTTACCAACATTTGTGGCGTGACAGAAACTGGATATTTTTAAAAGGAGAACTCAGGACAATTTCCAGCCATGTTTGTGGCGACCAAACCGGATATTTTTCCACAGGAAGTCGAGCAGTCTCCATCTCCAGCTGTGATTTTGGCAAAAAATAAATAAATTGGACATTAAGAAAGGTAAAGTTGCAGCATAGAGAAATATAAAGTTTGACCTTCCCATTGGTTTTCCAGAAACTTACTCAGCTAACATTTATACTGGCGACTGGGTTGAGGAAAACACAGGTTTAACCAGTCTAAAGATAGGAGACAGCAGCAGGGACAGTTTGGAGTCACAGCTACTGAACCTCTGCTTGAATAAAGAAGTCGGACCACAATAAAAGCATAAACATGCATCTCGCTCAGTTTGCACAAGCGAGTCAACTGCTTGACCAGGAGCTGCAGCTCTGCAGAGTGAGCAGAAAGCAATGGGGGGGGGGGCTCAGCTGCATAACAACTACAGAGGCAGGACTCCATTCATAAAACCAACAAACTGAGACTGTGACCAATTTCTTTAAAAACCCCAGTCCAGGGCCACTGGAAAAACGTTATCAGTCATCTTCAAATGGGCTTGCGTGTGTGTGTGTTTGGCGCAAATGGATTAGAGCGTGCGATAACAGAGCTCAGAGAGGCATGCCTCAGTTACTCCGCAGGCTGCAACATGCACGCAGATACACACACAAACGCAAACAGAGTGGACAAACACACACACACACACACACACACACACACACACAAGTGGTGTGGGAGTCGTTTCTGGAGCACAACAAAGTGATGCAAGACCATTTTTCTACCAGCTCACAGAGCGCTAACGCCTGAGCAGATGACCACTTTGACCATCCACAATTACATAAGAGACTGTGACTCCCAACTCTAAAGGTCTATTAGCGATCGGTGATATAGATCAAATCATGCTGACTGCTCTGATTAACCAACAAGAGTTCATCAGACTGCTTTCAGACAGCAGCACCAGGAGCGTCCCTCATTCAGGGGTAAGCTGGGGCATGTGATCAGCTCAGGCCGGCAGCTCTGTGGGAAATGAGACAGCCAAAAGACAGGCGCCGACTGCTGCTGCGGCGTCTCACAGAATAAAAGGTGTATATATAAAATAAGGTACTGTGAGATGAGACATCATCGGATAATTGGGCAACGACATGTTCCTTAGTCACAACACGGTGAAATGAACCAATCTGATAAAGGAATCAACGGTTCAATTCCAGATAAATGTGCAGCTAATGTCCGTCTGTTTAATAGCCGTCTTCTGATCCCTTCTCACCTTTGCCTTGATGTATTTAATGTGGCAATAATCACATATAAAAAAAAGGTTACGTGATGATATAAAATAGTCTAAAGTCTAAAGATTCTATCTCATTATTCAAACTGTGTCTCTAATTTTAATATCTCAATGTCATGTCTTTAATTTGTTGGAATCGCCCGATCCCCTCTGGATTGATTTTATACAAGATGGTCTATATCACAACATATATAAATATATCATGATAGAAGATGTTATCCATGTCTCTCCTACTCCTACTCTGAACTATCTTCGTACAGAGTATACTATGATGTTGTGGATCGTACCCAGCTGAAACGTACTGTGTACAAACAACACTGTGTGGTCAAATCTGACTCACAGCTTTGGCTACCAGTCATATTTCTCTCTTTTCCATTCACCCTGAGCTCATCAGTCTGCCGGGACTGGAGGGACTAGACAGGAAATACCTGGTAAAAGAGGAGGCTGAGCTCGTCACGAGGAGGAGGAAGAGGGCACATCACAATTTATAAACACAAACGCTGAGACGAGTCTTCAGCAGTGTCTGCAGCAGACAGGCCCAAGACATCTTAACTCCCACGGAGTAGCGCAGAGTCATGAGTGGGCGTACAGAGGTCTCACAAAAAAGAGTCTGAGATAATAAATGCACTGTTTAAAACATCACTTAACTTTCCCCGACGCCGGCGGAATAAAACAAGCCCTCAGTTTGAACAGACTTGGCAGCCATTCAAGGTGGCATTGACTTGTTACTGGCAATGACAGTGTGTGTTCTCCGACATCTGAGACAGCTTGGAGAAATGTGTCTTCTGAAAGTGCCAGCTGCTCTGAAGTGCCCTCTTTCGTGTGTGCTGTGTCCGGTGAAGTGGAGCTCTGTCCTTGTTGTCCTAACGGCAAACAAACCGCTGCTAACATCAGCCCAGCTAGCTGATAGCTAGTTAGCTCAGGTTTAGTACCTAGCATTTAGCGCTAGCGAGCTAGCTATTTAGCCTGCTAACGTTACGCCCGCGTGTGATTTGGGTTTTTTTTCTTTCTTGCTAGACAGTGTGTCACCGTGTACACTTCACTAGACTCGGTGTGTTTGATTCAGCAGCACATACAGATGTAGCATAAACAGAAAAAATAAAGCCACCGGGGTCCCGGCTGGGTGTCTGACAGGCAGCATGCATTGAGGGGGGGACCTGCCACTCAAAGCCCCCAGATCAGTCACGACGATCCTGACAAGACTAATAAAAGCCGGAGACAAAATAAAACAAAACAGGGCTCACGTACCATTCTCTTCACCGTTGAGACTCAGGAAGAGCTGCGTCGTGGCTTTTATCCATCTATCGGCGGTGCTCTCAGTTAGCCTTGGAATGAAAGCCCGGTGGAGGTTGGAGAGATCCGCTTCGGCTGCAGCTCCAACGGAAGGTTGCTTTTTCATAATTGTGCGACTCCGAACTGACGCTGCATGACGAGCCGGCTGAGTCAGCCTGCACGCTGTCACATGGCCGAGGCGGAGCCAGCGGCCACATGTGCGCTTTGTTTTAGTCCCCTAATAGATCCAAGCGGACACCGAACAAAGGCATTATAATATTAATATCATCACAACTACTAGTAATATGTCAGTGATGTATTGATATAATAATCTATTCTATTTCATATCTACCTATAGGCATTTTATTATATATAGTATTCTATTGTTAGGAACGTTCTATTCTATTGTTTATTATGCATATTGTATATAGTACTTTATTGTTTCTTATTGCTTCTATATTTGCCAATTTTTATTGTATTTGTACTGAATGTACCTGCTGCTATGACGACCAAATTTCCCCTCCTCTATCAATCTATCTATCTATCTATCTATCTAGATAGCTCTGTGTGTTTATCATGGCAGAGCCTATAAGTGTTTGTTTTTATGGGCCTAATGATGCACTTTAATTTACATTCTTGAATCAGACATGTCCATGCAATCCTTGTTCTGTGGACTAAAGAATGAATGAAACATTATAGGCTACATTATAGAAGGTATAAGTCTATTGTGTTTTATATGACTGAGCTTACAATTAAAAATATGTATTCCTATCTCATAACGTATCCCGGTTTGCATTTATTTAAATCAAGAATTCTTGGCTAGTTAATTGTTCTATATAGGTTGTTTGGGCATTTTGTTTAAAGTAACTAAAATAGCAGTGTAATATGTAATAAATCACTCTACACAGAGAGTAATGTTGTAATTCAATCTATTACTTTAAAAAGTTAAGGTAACCTCGGGTGACAACTTTAGTATCCAGAAGTGTTCAGAAAGCCGACGAGGCTGGCGATCAGACCCTGAGAGGAGAGAGACACCTGGTTGAACAAGGTCAGAGCCTGCAATGGAGGTTAAATAATTTAGGATTCGTCAGACGCTGTTCATGAATACACAGAATAGGATCAGTAAGTGTTTCCCCCAAACCCAATCTCTCCCCCTTTCTCTCCTTCTCTTTTAAATATCTCAAATTGGCAAACAAGCGATTTACAAGTAACTTCAATGGCAAATAAAATGAAGTAGAAGTTGTATTTTAAATGTTTGTTACTAAGTGTTAGAAGGCAACCAGACTTGTTTCAGTTCAACAGGTTCAATGAGTTTTGTGAACTGAGAGGAATATAAACAGTAAGCTTGTTAACAACACCTAAATGCATTTATTTGATCTCTGATCTAATCTTTGATCATTCAAATTAGTACACCACCTCAAGGCAACAACACTCCTTGACAGTGCCCCCCCAGCAGGACAGTGCGCCTGCCCAGGAATGGTTTGAGGATATCAGAATTTCACTATTCAATCAAATCAATCTTGAACTTTTTTTTAGCGTGTATTCTGTCTCTCTTTTTTGGTGAATGTACTCCACTGAAAATACAAGATGAAATAAGAAATATGAGGTGATACATGATATCATCCTATATTGTATAATACATTATATAATATCAGTGTTATCGTGAGTATTGAGATATTTCGACACCCCCTATAACTGCATTTTAAATTACTTTTTGAAAAAAGTCAGACACCCCTGTGAATTGATTGTTTGCCACCATTCGTGACTGCATATTACAAAATAAATAATAACCAGAAATGATTTTCTTTAGTTTTTTGAGCACCAGAACCTGGCAATCAAAGGTGTTATTTATGGCTTCTAACCAGTAGCATCAGTAAATGATTCATCAGCCATCAATAAAACCAGGTTAAGAGTGCCTTATAAGAACGTGTTACAGTGTGGGGGCTGTCTCAGTTTTATGGATAATAAATTCAACTGATATCAAACATCATAAACAAGTCATGTCTCAAGGAGACATACGATCCATATAGAAAATTTCATAACTGCTGGTTTAGTCTTTCTTCGATGTGCTTATTCTGAATTCAAGTCGAATCTTATTCAGAATGATATAAAACTCACTTATAACAATCTAATGATGAGGAGTTCAACGATATGTTCACCATAAACCCACTGATGGAAACCGTAACTATCAAAGACCTCAGACGTCTGATTTCTACAAGTGCTAGTTGGACTGTGGTCGTACTGGACTGCTCCTCATCAGGACTATAAAGGTCTTTATCATTTTACATCCAACGTGACATTTACGAACAAATGGGATGCTGTTTTCGACTCATTACCTCAGTGTTAAAAGGAGAGACATGAATGCTGATCAGACGCCATTCGACTACACTTGCACTCTTTCAGAGACATCACTGTACCTGCTCCGCGCTCCTCAAACTGGCAACTTTCTTTGTTGCAGAATCATTTTAAGAGTTTATTGATTAACGCTTGGTGCTGTCTGGTCCCAGAACATAAAATGCACTTCAAGTCCTTTACAAACCTCGTCTTTCCTCTCATACACTTACTACTAGCTGTATGGATTTCTTCCCAAACAATACAAGTCACCGTTTCTCGAGAGATGAGCTGATTTTAACCAAATTATATGTGTTGGAGTGTCAGCGAGGCACGAAATACACACAAGAACAATAGATAGAAGTTCTTTTTAATATAAGGCAATGAAAGAAATCACATCATACAAACAGGTTACAAGGAAACCCAAAACAGTTATCAAAAATGTATCAATAGTGTGGCTGCCAGTAATTAAAACCCAAACCCCGCCCCTAATGAAACAACCGTCAGGCTAAATGTTATAAAGTGCTTTCTTATTTTGCTGTATGCATTTGTCACCAAGGCAAAGTCAGTTTACTGAACATGAACTGAACAGACCCTTCAGGCACTAAACAAGCCTTTCAATCATTTAAAACATCTCCGTTTTCCACCTACAGAAAATGAATCAGCCTTCATCTAACCACCATTCACAGCAGCCAAATGATCCCATACTCTTTAGAGAATCTGCTGATCAATAACATGTGTTCCCTCGGTTTGCAAATGTCATAATAAAATGTAAAAAAAAAAAAAAAAGAAAAGAAAAATAAATCATCCAGCAGTCGGGTCCATTCTCAACACTGTAAGTCAGCATTTCTCTCCGTCTATGGAGCGGTCAGTTCTTCCCTCTAGAGAAAAAAGGGAAAAAAAAGTTTAAAAATTCTTCTATTCAACGTTTTGGTTCACCATTTACCAGTGATAAATGAGGGGAGATTGGTTAAGCGTACCGCACATACAACAGCAGACAAGCGATACATTCTACAAATAGAAAACCACAGAGATAACACATCCCAACATCCATGCCACAGCTCTCACAGGAAAACTGCAAGCAACAAACATGCAGAGGGCAACATGAACATGTTGGTGACTGCATGAGACGAGTAGTTCCCGTTGCTTGGAAAAGATGGATGAGTGGAGAAAGAGAATGATAACCACAAACTGCAGAAATAAAGAGATGAAGTTAATGCTATTCCAGGGCCATGGCTTTAACACAAGTGCAAGTTGAAGTAAAGCTGAGAAGCTCTTCTGATGTGTAAAAGGATTTTATTCAATCATTTAGAGACACCTAGTGGTCAGTTAATGCAAAACCCTGTACTGTCCAAACTAAGGTCCTCCAAAGAACTTTGTATTTCAGAAAGGTATACCGTCTTGGAGTAACACACTGACCCTGGAAATCAAGGGTTAAAATCAAAAGGACAACAGAAAAAAAGGGGACAACAAGAAGCTGGTGAGAAAAGATAAGGCACTGCAGTAAGCGACAATGTAAAATGGCAGGAGAGATGCAGGGGAGGGGTCTGAGTCTGAGGGAGTCACACCTGGCAGCAAAGGTTCCCTGGATGAGTCCAAGACCTGGTGAAGATGAAGCATGTTAGAATTACATCCATTCCCTTCCTCCTTCTCGCCTCTCGCATATGTTGGAGCGTTAAAAGGTATTTTCACATGATTTTAACTACAAAAATCTCTACATTGAAGCGGACGATGTTGGGTCAATTTCATCACGTCCATGCTGCCTTTGTTTCAGTTTGTGCCAGTTGGGTATGTAAGCTTAAAGGGATTAAAAAAAAAAGACTAGAACCTGCTCAAAAGTGTGCTCAAAAAATTAAACTACACGATGTGCTGTGACGGATTATCAGTGTCCAAGGATTTCAAATTGGGGCGAGTTAATAAATGGCTGGAAAATGTGAATAGAATCTGAAGTCTTGAATAATGATTTGAAAAATGAGCAAAAGAAAACAGGCATGCTTTGTTTTTCAATGAATGCTTATACAAAAAAAGGTTTTAAAGTCGTCTCCATGGCAACCAAAGACCCCCTGCAATTTTTACACTCCGAGCATATTTCAGTCTCCTTTAGTGAAGAGTAATCTGCACAGATGGCTGTTTCAAATCACACAAATATCTCGCTGCTCATGTTTTAACCTATTCACATATACTTTGATTGGCTATCTCCCAGCCTGTCTGTGAGAAGCAGATTCCCCTCACTAACTATACTAGGTTGGGGAATAAAATCAATGAATCAATAAATACAAAAACTGTTGATTTCTAAAAAAAAAAAAAGAAAAAAAGAAAAAAAGAAAGAAATTGTAAGCTCAGACTCTACTCCACGTTAAAAAAGAAAAACGTATCTGACTTGTGCTGTGGACCCTGCAGATCATCAAAGAGAGCAGCACCTACGTTTTTAACACTCACAGTCACAACTGAGTTCAACTGCACTAACATCTCTTGACGCTGCCATTAAATTCATGAACCGACTTCTTCACAGGAGCCTCGGGTGGGGTCTGGTGCGACCTCCGTCCTCTCAGTTACCTTAAATGACAAGACAGTTGCTTGACAAATTGGAGATGATTCAAAGCTACGTAGCTGCAGCAGGGGCAGTGAATATTAGAGACACTAAGAGAAAGAAAATCTGTAGGCAAAAAAATAACTATATTGACCAGGATATGTTTTTTCCTTTTTATTATGTTTTTTAAAATATCCTCCAGGTGACTTGCTATGAGCATTGGTCTTTGCAAAATGCCTTGGTGTGTACCTCAGTCTTTGTAATAGTGCTGTGCTGACTTAAGTTCCATGAACTGGTGGTTGACAAACTTCCGTAACAGAGGGCAGAAACAAAAAGTGTGAAGTTCGTCAGAAATAAACTGAAACCTGTTTGAAAGCACAGAGGAAGCTACCAACACAGCTATCAAATATCAGCACTGTGCCAAACCGGTTTAGAAGCACCTCTCACCTCATAGGTTGTTCCTGCCCAGAACTGCCTCATCTCTCCCCTGCACCCAGCCACCACGGCGGAGGTTATCAGGGTGAATGGCACCAGGTAGAGTAGGGCAGGTTGGCCCATCCCTGACAGCAGCATCACAGCAAATGTCATTATCATTCCCAGCAGATAGGCTATAGTGTAGAGAGGTGGACACAAAGACAACAGAAAGAGAAAGACAATCAGAACGTGGATCCAGTAAAAGGCGGTGAACTGGTTAATCTGGGGAATAAACAAGACCAGAGACACTTGGTGGTCAGAAAAATCAGTATCAGCATTTCACTAAGCAGAAGTATTACGACTCACACGGTCGACTAAATATTTCTACACCGATGGACAAGGAAGCGTATGAAATTCAGCGTGAAAAATGTGTGAGCAGCAAAGCTGATGTGAATACAGGGAATTTGTACAAAACGTCATACATATGCAACATTGAAATGGAGAGCATTTTGAAATATAAAGAGAAAAAAAATTAAACTTCAAGGCTTTACTACATATGAATAAGAATATCACAGTTAAGTAGTGATGTACCTATGCAGCAGCTGACGAAGTAGATCTTCTTCCGGCTGTTGATCCAAACATCAAACCTGCTGCAGTAGGCAACCAGGAGACCTGTTGACCCAGTGAGGATGCAAAGGGTGAGTGACACGCCACACTGAAAATGCTGCTATAACTTATATTACACACACCCCTCACTTGCTTCAACAAATGAGTGTTTTTCTGACTTATAAAAAAAGAGCATCATGTTTTAGGCTTGATCTGATTGTTCGTCTATGGGCTCGTATGTGTTTGATACACTGTGGTTAAACTGAGTGGCGACCAGCTGCCACAGTTGTCTGTATCGAACACATTTACCAGGAATGATTTAGGGAAAAATTGATGGTGCCACGTCAACATCCTCACCTGGAACAATGATATCTCCATAACCAAGAATGGAGAACTGCATCCCACACAGGTTCTGAGCCCAAGCTGAGAACCGGGGGACACGCATCACCACTGGCAGCTGAGGAAATAAAACATTTTACACATTAAGTGTCATAGCACAACGGTCATGTTGTGTGCAGCCACATACAGTGAAATGTAGACTCTTTACTTCACATTCAATTGTCAAAGTTGTTGCAGACATATTAATATATGTTGCCTCAAAATATCTAGCTGTAATGTCTAAATGCCACCTCAGCTACACAGTGGCTTTCCCAATTTGACAGAATCTGTACAATAAGGAGGCACATTATGTACAAATTCAGACTGTTTGAAGTTACAACTTACTGGAAGCAATTCCGACAAGAAAGACAACTCTCAATATCTTCCTGCTCTCAAAACTAATATGACACCAGGAGATTTTTTTTCAGTCAGGGTGTCAGTAACCGATTAACAAGTTCTGTACTCAGACTTCTGGGTGCTTTCTAGAGGTGTGATTACTGGTATTATTTATTCAGCCGCAGAAGTTTGAAATCAGTTTCGCTTTTAGCGTTACTTGAGAATGTAGAAACAAACTGCTGTTTCCAGAAATGATCAAACACTACGCAAACGGAACACTATTTTGTTGAGCACATAGGTGTGTGCTCAGCGTAATTTCCAAGGGAAAAACTGAAAATCCAAGAACATAAGCTTTAATGCAGGAGGAATCCTGGGTGAAACACTATCCTATAAGCTGTCCTGCAATGGCTTAACATTCCTCACCTCTAACTGCAGAGAAAAAAAGAACATGAAAGCATTCACGCTAAAACAATGTTTTTCTGAAATGGAATATAAATACTTTTCTACACACAAACACAAAATGGAACACCCTGAGGGCCAAATCCATTAGTAAGATCACTTATAAATAATACACTGCTCATAAACTGATTCAGCTGAAGCAGAGCTGCAAGGTTCAAACTCAAGTGACTTCTCAGAGCATACCACCTGACATTCATGTGAGACTCTTGGTGTGTATTTCTTTCCCTGACTTCACATTTCATTTTTTTTTTTAAAGGATTAGGAAAAAACATTCATCAGTACAAGGTTTCAAGGTTACAGATAGAAAAAAAAATGTAATCAACAACTTAAATACACAGGAACCAGATGGGGACCAAAAAGATAAGAGGTACAAAAAAATGGTTCAGTGAATAATTATATAGAGTATATATTATTTTAGTTCAAATAATGTATTTTACTTATCACTACAGGAAGGCAATTTTTTTAACTTGCCTGTGAGTTTTTATTTTTTTTATGTTTTTTCCTTTAAAAGGTCCAGTGAGTAGGGCTTTAGGGGTACTCTATTGGTAGAAAATGACTTTAATATCCTTAAATATGTGTATGTGTATAATCAGCTGAAATTAAGAATAATTACCTTAGAATTAACATTTTACACCTACAGAGTAGTGCTGGGCCATATATATGATATATACTGTAAATCATCTTTGATTTTGGAAATTGTTATATTGTGTTACGGCATAACTGTTGTCTTTTCCTGGTTTTAAAGGCTGCATTACAGTAAAGTGATAACATTTTCTGAACTTACAAGCCCAAGTAGTCAAGATACTCTCTTTACTGATGTTTATTTGTCAGAAATTCTACATCATACCTACAATACTACTGTAACATCGATACTGAAGAAGGGCCTACTTAGTCAATAATATTGTGATGTTTGAATTTGTCGCCCCGTTTTGGCATTAATGAAGTGCTTTTGAGGAGGTTTAAATTTATCAATGTTTAAATCTGTTTCCGCAGTAGCCCCGAACAGACAAACAAGTCACTGGCACTGGATAGGGCCTTTCGGTTTTATAGTGGCCACCGTGGGGGAGGGTGAGCTGAGAGGTGATTAGTTGGTTGCAATGTGCAACCATGATGTTAGATGTCACTAAATCCTACACACTGGACCTTTTACCACATTTAAACAAGTCCACTCAGATTCAGATTCAGATTCAGAATATTTTATTAATCCCTAGGGGGAAATTGTTTTTGTTCCAGATGCTCCGTGCAAAGTAGAAATAGAAATATAGCGTGACTACAGAAATATAGCATTGAATGCATGCATGTCTATATAGAAGAGTAAACAAAACAAAGACAAACATCTTCTCCATATTTTCATCACACATCTGAGAGAAGTGTGAAAGCGGGACTCTATCTAAGACCAAACAACTACAACCCAAATCCCTTCCCACACACCGAAGGATGTAGCATTACAAAAAGGAGTGGATGCGTAAACAAGCCTTACTTTCTCGGAGGGAATCTGGGGTTCAGCAGGGACCTCCACCATGTTACCTTGTGTCTACGACAGAGCCCACCCAACCCCAGCGCACAGTTAGTCAATCAGTCCATCATTCCCCTCAGGGCATCAACAACAAGCAATGCAAATCAGCGGGAATGTTAATAAAGCCAGGACAAACTTAACAGGGAATTCCACCAAGCTCTGCTGTTAAGTCGTTCAGGACTTGTGTGAAAAACTCCTGCCCTCTCTTTTTCAGATCAAAACCTGCTGCACACCGCTCTTCTTGAACGCAAATTTACACATCAGATTCATTTATTCACAGACCAACATAAATGTCTTGAGCTATTACCCCCAGGAAAAAAAATCCTAGAATAGTATAGAGTGGTTTAAAGGAAGTGTTCTAACAGTGATGTTTCTCAGGTATAATACCTTCCTATAAATAATAATATCGTTGTCATAATCCTAGAAATTAAACAGTGAACAGTGAATGTGGAATCTGCTGCTAGCGCAAATATTTAAAAAATGCCTTGAAAGACAATTTGGTGGAGTTCCCCTTCAAGGTAGGTTGTAAAGCAGAAAGACTTACCTTCTCTCCAGATGCATCCGGGCCCAGGGCAACCTGCACCATAATGCTTACTCCATTCTGTTGACCGAGAGAGAGATGCCAAGCTATTATATCATTATATTGTTACCTGTCAGTTTGTAAAAATGCACTGTACTGCAACACCAGAGCTGCAAATACATCTCTTATTGTATAAAATGGGGTGCCTGTCTGTGTACCTTGAGTTGCAAATAAGAATATGATATTTTTAATTATTGTGCATCAATAACGTTAAAAAACAAACAAAAAAAAACTTAATAAATACATAAACCCATACCTTTGTGAAGAATGGAGTGATGAAGACAAAGAAGACATCATACACAAGCAGGAGGGTCAGCAGAATCACGCAGATCTATAAGATAATGGAAGAAAATTCAAAGCTGAGGAAAAAGATCTAGATCTGGTACAATGTGGTATACTGAGGGCAGAGGACCATAAATATAAAAATGTAGACTTAAAAAAATATAATAATGACAGCACAAGAAGTCCTTATGCCTGACAAAACAAGAGAAAGGAGCCCCTGTTTAGGCAAAGGTACAACAGCGAAGGGAGCAAGTGTGATTCTCAAAGGAGAGTGACTGTGCAGAGGTACCTTGAAGTTGGACAGTGAGATTGTCTTCATGAAGTTGAGGCAGAAAGCAATGCCAAGGAGGTCCTGAAGGATCCAGATCCATCTACAGGGACACAAGAAGATCCATTACCTCATTTTTCAATTTAAGCCAGTGCTTTTCAATTTTGTGGGAGCAGGTTCTGCTCTATCCTTCCTATTCAAGGATAGAGCAAGGTTTATCAACTTCCTTGCCATTATATTGCAAGAACCTTTGGCCTCTTATATTTTCACATTTTTAAACTCAGACTAAGCTGCCTGAAAAAGATCATAAAAATAACACAAACAAGTTATATTCATGTTGTTGTGACAGGGAGGCTGAGAATACCATGTACTATTCTTGGAATGTTGACCAACATCTAAATATAACAGCACAGTGCAGTGCAGAGACAGCTGCAGACAGAGACACTTGCGCTGTTGCAACGTCAGTGAGTTATTTTATTATCCAAGATGATCCATTTATCATTATGTAAATACTTTAGCTGACACTAAAGTTAATTTATGTCTGACAGTACATAACCATGGCACCATTGAGAAATAATGTCTTTCGTATCATGTACAGTGGTGACGGGAATAAAAAGCCCAGCAATCATCTTTCTGGGTAAGATGAGTTTACAATTACATTAAACATAGGCCTGCATTTTTTTTGGCTGTATTGCGATTCAGTTTCTTATCATTTATTGATATGACTGTTGGTGCTTTTACAAAACATTAACACAATGAGATTTTTGATAAATAATCATTAGTAATTTGGATATAAGTGCAAGTATTGGAACAAGTAGAACAAGATACATCTATTTACTTTAATGTAGTCTTTAGAATCAGGAAATAACACTTATAACAAGATAACAATATCCAAAATCTAAGACGACATGTAGTCTCTTAACACGATAGCAATATAATACTGATATTTTGCCCAGCCCTAATGTAACACCAGTGCGGAAGGCTGGAAATGTCAAAAGCACTGCTGCTGCCATGTGGCCAGATTATTATTAGCAATAAGCACTTCCTGCTTCACCACCAAAGCAGTGGCAGCCATGTCAGAGTGAGAAAGTGAAACAGACAGAAGGATTAAGGTTGTGTATTTTGTGTTAATGTGTCCTCTCACAGTACCTGTCTTCATTCCTGTAGACTCCCCAGATCACAGCAATGGTAATGCACACACTAGCCAGTATGATAGACCTCACTGAAAGGTTCCAATTTCGGACAGAGAAGCTAGACAGAGACAGAGACACAGACATTTAAGTAAACTGAGCAGTTGAGGCTCGTCCGCCAGGATGTGTGATTCACAGACAAACTTGTTAGGAGAAGGAAGTAACACACAGAGCTCTGTTTCACATCTTCACACTGTGACCACAATGTCCATCTTGTTTAGATGGAAAAAAAACGGTGTTTCGCCAATTCTCCACCATTGTTTGTTCACACAGAGCCAAGCAACTCCGGTGTAAAGACGCACAAGTGTGTAATTCACACAGCAAGCTGGCGCTGCGGATCCGAAAGAGGCGCAATGGTACACGTCATGATGAAGATGTCTGTGTGTTTTTTTCAACACGTTTCCACCGGTGTCCTGTTAATATAAACATGTACCCGCTGACTGTTTATCATCATACATATGCTGTTATAATGTATGTGATTGAGATCCTGACCTACCATGCATCCTGGAAAGTGACAAAGTTACGTTTTTCACTCTAAATAACATAATTATAGGACCCTGTCTGACTCTCTCACTTGCGGGGATGGGTGCTGTTTTCTTGGGGAAAGTCTCGGTTGGGGGGGCTGAATGTCGCGGTGATTTTTCAAGACAGTGACTACAACTACACAGAAGTGAAGGAGACAAACACTAGGTGAGTTAAAAGTTTTTCGACGGGGACATACGCTGTTTTTCGTGGCAGAAATGTGACGAAGAGTTGGTAGGATGGACAGGAGGACAGACAGGAGGACAGACACTTCTCCACTTATAACTGCAGTATTTTTTTCCTCATGTAAGTTGCCAAAGACACGACCAGTTAGTATGTTATGTTAATTGGTCCTGTAACGTTGCTTTGTGGGTCATTTCTCTTTATATTGTTGAGTGAAGGATCTGTTTAGTTATCATTAACTAAAGGGTGTGGAGAATTGGTGAAGGATCCCCACACTCAAAGAGCAGTGTGAGTGGGGCTACTGTTTGTTTAGATACCAGTTAAAGAAGTAAAACATACACATCTGTTTTGTTTAGATTTACCCAACACAAGTGGAATATGTGTGTGTAGCTGTGACAGACAGATGCTCATACCTCAAAGTGCCGCAACCAATTTTTTCCATCACTGCATCGAGACAGCTGAACAGTGCAGAGGCAGATGCCAGGCAGAATATGGCAATAATGACGTAAACTGGGTGAAAAAAAAAAAAAAAAGATCACATCAACAAAACACCAGATATTATGACTTCTTCATAATACTGCTTTGTTTTTTGCCCTACTCACCAAGGACGTTATAGAAGAAGTACATGAGGACCAGCATCCCACACATCATGGCAACAAAGATAACCACTTTGAGAGGAGAGTAGAGGAAAAGCTCTCCGCTATCAGCTTTGTTGCCTCCCCCTTCTCCCCCGTCTGCACCCCCATTCAACCGGTCCCTACCACACAGACAGAAAAAAAATATTTTTGTCTGTATTTCAAGCCAGTTGTTTACTATGCTGTACAATCTAACGTAATGAATAAGACAATAAATTAGATCTTTGGGAAAGTACATATTGCTCATTCACAATGCATTCTATCAAAACTAAATGTTCTTGAAACATCTGCTCTAGTTTGACTATATAAAAAGGTAAAAATCCAGCTCTGTATGTGCATTATCTTACCTCTCGCATGCTCCACTCCAGAAGCCGCCCAAGGCAACCGTGACAATAGCAATCAGTAGCATGACTGCAATGCTTGGATCTAGCTTTGACTGAGGTGGAGCATAAAGTTTCACCTCCATATTTTCGCCAAACACCTGAGGAGACACGCAAGGATTCAACATTCAATGAGCACCTTTGCATCGGGTTTCAGTTTCTTTGTCCAATCAACCTTTACAAAAGAGCAGGTACGGAACAAGAATTCGGTAGCAGCAGAAAAAAAAAAAAGACTGTCTGACCTTCTGTGCTTCCAGGAAGTCCCTGTACCTCATGAGAGCAAGAGGAATGTGGACCTTGGCATACTCGGAGTCATTGGCTGATGGAGTGATCTGAAGTGGCATAAAATAGATATTAATATATGCAGAGGATTTGCCTTTTCTACAGTTAGACTTGGAAGCATGTCTTATCTGGCTTTTGGTGAGCCATTTTATGCATAGTATACTGTCAAAATGTAAAAGATGACACAGAAAATACATATATTCACATGGAAACTCCAGCTGTGTCACTTGTATGTCACTTCCTTATTTCTGTATCACTTCTGCATGCACATCATAAATGTTACATTTGTACACCCTGACATGGGCGTTATGATCGGGAACAACAAATAATAATAAGTTCTGCATTTGATTTAGTTAAAAAAAAAAAAAGTATCAAATCACACCTCTTAGTGCTTAATCCACATTACAAAATACAGATTTATGTTAATGTCCCACCAATGTTTTGTTGCTGGCAAGGAGCAAAGCTGTTGCGCCGAGGCTCTGAGCAAGAAGAGCTTTCTGGCTGAAATCGCAACCCCCCCTCATCACAACCAATGCTTTGCCCTTGACATCTGGAAACACTGTTGCGTTGTTACACAGCATGGTGGAGGTCATATTCACCAGTGGGTACTGCACCTGGATAAGTGAAGACAACAGTTTGTTTAACAATTAGGACAGGAGAAATATTTCCTGTTATTTTCCCATCATAACTTTGGGAAACATAGGAAAAGTCAAAAGGTAAACGTAATAAAGTCAAACTTGGATCATAACATTTTTGTCCTTTCAATGACTGTTAGGGTTTTTATTGGGCATTTTGAAGCAGCCCCATTAAAACCAGAGAGCTCTCTCAGTGAACACAGTGAGAGATCCTCCAGTCTCTTCACAGAGAGTCAATTTTATAGTAAAGTTTATCCCACGCCAACTGTATTGCACACACATTGTTGTGAAACCACATTGTTAGACACAGCCTAAGTCCTGAAATAAGAGTTTCAATGACTAAATGATGATTAAAGACTCCCTAAACAAGTCATTGGTTGTATGAGATACCTTTTACAAACCTAGGTCAGTTTAGGACAGCACTTGTCATGGTTTTACATATCAGGAGAGGGATCCGATTATTCATTAATTTGAATACCATTTCAATATTTGCAAATATATCAAACAGACAAAATTGATTTAAACGCTTGAGAAGTTAATAAAAGGCAGACTTATTTTTGTGGTCTGATATGTCACAATAGAATAGCGTTTAAAATGTTTGAAAATAAAACTTACAGCAGCCTCAAGGCTTTGTGAAAGGGGGGTCCAGGAGTGATTGTGGACAATGCAGTACTCCCTCTCTGTGTTTCCATTTGAAACATGCAGGATCGCCTCTTGGCAGCTTATCTGTTGGGAAAGAAATGTTATTCTGGAAAAGGTCTGCACAAGGTGTTGAATAAAATATGCTGAATAAAAGTGTGAGCAGAAAGCAGTAGATTAACTGTCACTGGCTCGATGTATAGCTAATATACGCTGCACACCAGTGGGCGTGTACTGGGTGCTTTATTATCATTATGTGTAATTGTGTGTCACTCACAAACAGACATTGCTTTTATTTTAACGTGTCACTGATCACTGATCTAGGTTGAAACCATTTTATATTCACTAATTTCAAAGTATTTTAGAGTTGATGTTTGTTTTAACAGCATTTCCAAGACAGCATCTTAACACAGAAACATTGAAATACATAGCCATTAAAATGCTTTCACGTCATGCAACAGCTTTCTCACTGCTTGAATTGGAAGTAGTCGCTATCCAAACACCATCAACCTCAAAGCAGTGACAAATACAGATCTGTTGTTGGATCATAAATATCAACCTGTGATCAACAGTCATCTCCGACCTACATCATGTAAACGTTTCCTTGTTGGTGATAGTGACGTATTCGCGGTCGTCGGGGAAATCACCCTTCCTTCATAACCTCAAAGTATTGTTGAAGGTCTCTGCGTGAGTTCTACTTTCAATGTCAGCTTTTTAAACACTAACATTTAGCCACATTAACGCCGTTAGGAAACATTAAAGCAGCGCAAAAACACAAGTTTTCTAGCTTTGACAACACTAGCTGAGGCTAACGGAACAGACGTTGAAAGCTAACGCTAGCTTTACGGGGCAGCACGTCATTTGTCTCGTCGAATACAGAACAACACTGTGTTTCCTGTACATAAATCAACACCCAGTGTGTCGACAACATACTAAAAATACAGATCAGAGAGTTAAAAGTAGTAAGAAGTGGCGGTGCTTTATTCTCCGAGGGATGAGTTGAGCTACCGGGGCCCCTCCGCAGCAGCAGCTAACGCACACACAGTCCAGTTTCTGTCGTTAGGGTCCGTAAACTCACCTGCGATGCCAAGAAGACCAGCGACAAAATGACGACTGTGACAGCTCTTTCCATCTCGGTAACATTCGTTTTTTCACAGAGGCTGGAGGCATCAACATTTATTGACTCGTGTACGGCACGGAGACGCTCTAGGTTCGCCCAGTTACTCGTATCTTCATCGCAGTTGTTGTGGCCAGGTACTTCCTGGATTGGCTCGTGACACCATGACGCGCCGCCGGCCCACTGCTTTCTGTTTCACCTCGCGGCGTCTCAAACACACACACACACACACGCCATCACATTACAATGATTATTAGTGATTTAATCAAAAGAATAAGTACACATAGCAGCGCCACAATGTAAATATAGTCACACAGTGGAAAAACTTTTAGCATAATGTACTTTCATTATTATACACAGGCTGTAAGTTCACCTGTCATGATATTGTTAGTGGGCCTTCTGGTGCTGCTGGCATTAACTTTGGCTCTTTTCCCTTCAAGCATCACAGTGAGACCCTGATCATTTTCTTTTTCTTTGGATGGAAGTTTTCAGGTTTGAAATTGGATCCTTCTTTGGAACTGATTCATTTATTTCTTTCCCCTCCATCACCCTCCTCGATCCTGACTTCTCATTGCACTTCTTTTTTTGTTGGCTGATTTCCTTCACTCCTCTTACTCCTCTTCATCCTCCTCCTCCCTCCTGTCTTCGCCCTGCTTTTCCCTTATATATCCTGTACTTCCTCCCTCCTCCTCACTCTGTTTCCACTGTGTCTTGTCATAACAGAGACTCTGTGGTTGTTGAAACCATATCACAAGCACACATTGGTGCTTCTTACTCTACCTTTATCCACTTCCATAGCGTTGTAGCTAAGAAGTTAGAGTGAGTCATGCAGTAATCGGAAGGTTGCTGGTTTGAATCTCTGACGTGTATGTGAGTGGGTGACTCATAAAGGGACTGTGCAATAAAAATTATGGTATAGGGAAGTGCAATAAAACAATAGGAGTGTAATAAAATGATCAGTGCAATAGAGTTAATGATGCTGTATAGGTATATGAAGAGTGTGTGTGTTCTGTGTTGATGTGAATTTATGCTTTATGAAAACAGACTTCTTGTTTTTTTTTTGTTTTTTTTTGTTTGTTTTTGTGTGTGTTCTGTTTTTTTATCATGAGCTATATGTGAACATGTGAGTTCTCTTGTGTCCAAAACAAATTTCTCCTAAGGGAGACAATAAAAAGCAACTAACTACTGCTGTTCAATGACTCCCCCGGCTGCATGTCGAAGTATCCCTGATACAAGATACTGAACCCAGAATTGCTCCTGATGCATGCACCATCAGAGTATGAATGGGTGTGTGAATGGGTGAATGTGACAAGTGTTGTTAAGCAGTTTGAGCGGTCAATATACTGGAAAAGTGAAATGAAAGTCCATTTAATCTTGCTTGGGTCCACAACTAAGGCATGTCAGAGCAGATTCCTCGTGACTTTATTAGTATGTTTCATCCGGGTATCACCAGGGTTCCCACACGTTCTTACACACCAGATTCAGGCACTTTTCAAGGACTTTCCAGGTCACATTCCCTCAGATTCAAGGACCCACCGAGGGTCAACACTAAGATTTTATAGTGAGAACAAACAGGCTTTACTCAAAACACATTTCAAACAAACAACTTCTATTCTGCACCGGATAAATAAATTCAAACCCTTACAATGATCCGTGT